>NC_088853.1:13963840-14563840 GCF_963853765.1 Magallana gigas | reverse complement strand
GCATCATCATTTGCCTTGAGTACTGTTATGAAACTGGATTGTACAACTGTTCAGTTGCTTTTAGTATAGCTACCAATTGGTTTGGTTCTTTAGAATAATGTTGTGTTGGTCTCAGTTGACCATATCGATGGCTTAGGGTTCTGATGTATTACTATTATGTTGCTCTCAAAGGACAGTGTGAATCGTATTGTGTCACATATGTGTAACTTACGTGTTGCTCTGATTAGAGGGTATCAATTGCCTGAGTTAGTGTTGTACAATTGGTAGCTCTTCCAATGACATTTGATCAAAAGGCTAGATTACTTATTGAAAACTGTTGTGTTAATCCTAGTGAACTGTATCATTGCCTAAGATGTTATTATGAAATGCCATGTTGGTCTCATTGGATGATAGGAATTTGTTCTTAGTGATTCACACCAATAGCCTAGTGTACTATTGTACAATTATTATGTTTCTCTCAGAGGACCTTATCAATAAGCTAAGGTTTCATGCTTAAGATAATTTGGTTTTCTTAGGTGAACATATGTTTAGCCTACTGTACTAAGGTGCAATGGTTATGTTCTTACCAGAAGGTTTATGAATAGACAAGTTATATTAATGTATAGATGTTGTGTTGCTCTCAGAAGACTACCAATTGCCTTAGGTACCAGTATTGATGTTAAGTTTCTCTCAGTGACATTATCAATAGACAAAAAATACTAATGTGTAGCTGTTTTATTTCGCTCAATAGACCGTATTCATAGGTCAGTGTACTGAATAATACCAGGTATATAGGTGCTAAGTTGTTGGGTTGCTCTCAGTGGAAAGTTTGAATTGTGTCGGATACGAATGTATGACTGTTTTGTTGTTCTTAGTAGACCGTACCAATAGCATTGGATACTTGGTATCAAGTGCATCATCATTTGCCTTGAGTACTGTTATGAAACTGGATTGTACAACTGTTCAGTTGCTTTTAGTATAGCTACCAATTGGTTTGGTTCTTTAGAATAATGTTGTGTTGGTCTCAGTTGACCATATCGATGGCTTAGGGTTCTGATGTATTACTATTATGTTGCTCTCAAAGGACAGTGTGAATCGTATTGTGTCACATATGTGTAACTTACGTGTTGCTCTGATTAGAGGGTATCAATTGCCTGAGTTAGTGTTGTACAATTGGTAGCTCTTCCAATGACATTTGATCAAAAGGCTAGATTACTTATTGAAAACTGTTGTGTTAATCCTAGTGAACTGTATCATTGCCTAAGATGTTATTATGAAATGCCATGTTGGTCTCATTGGATGATAGGAATTTGTTCTTAGTGATTCACACCAATAGCCTAGTGTACTATTGTACAATTATTATGTTTCTCTCAGAGGACCTTATCAATAAGCTAGGGTTTCATGCTTAATATAATTTGGTTTTCTTAGGTGAACATATGTTTAGCCTACTGTACTAAGGTGCAATGGTTATGTTCTTACCAGAAGGTTTATGAATAGACAAGTTATATTAATGTATAGATGTTGTGTTGCTCTCAGAAGACTACCAATTGCCTTAGGTACCAGTATTGATGTTAAGTTTCTCTCAGTGACATTATCAATAGACAAAAAATACTAATGTGTAGCTGTTTTATTTCGCTCAATAGACAGTATTCATAGGTCAGTGTACTGAATAATACCAGGTAAATAGGTGCTAAGTTGTTGGGTTGCTCTCAGTGGAAAGTTTGAATTGTGTCGGGTACGAATGTATGACTGTTTTGTTGTTCTTAGTAGACCGTACCAATAGCATTGGATACTTGGTATCAAGTGCATCATCATTTGCCTTGAGTACTGTTATGAAACTGGATTGTACAACTGTTCAGTTGCTTTTAGTATAGCTACCAATTGGTTTGGTTCTTTAGAATAATGTTGTGTTGGTCTCAGTTGACCATATCGATGGCTTAGGGTTCTGATGTATTACTATTATGTTGCTCTCAAAGGACAGTGTGAATCGTATTGTGTAACATATGTGTAACTTACGTGTTGCTCTGATTAGAGGGTATCAATTGCCTGAGTTAGTGTTGTACAATTGGTAGCTCTTCCAATGACATTTGATCAAAAGGCTAGATTACTTATTGAAAACTGTTGTGTTAATCCTAGTGAACTGTATCATTGCCTAAGATGTTATTATGAAATGCCATGTTGGTCTCATTGGATGATAGGAATTTGTTCTTAGTGATTCACATCAATAGCCTAGTGTAGTATTGTACAATCATTATGTTTTCTCAGAGGACATTATCAATAAGCTAGGGTATCATGCATAACATAATATGGTTTTCTTATGTGAACATATGTTTAGCCTACTGTACTAAGGTGCAATGGTTATGTTCTTACCAGAAGGTTTATGAATAGACAAGTTATATTAATGTATAGATGTTGTGTTACTCTCAGAAGACTACCAATTGCCTTAGGTACCACTATTGATGTTAAGTTTCTCACAGTGACATTATCAATAGACAAAAAATACTAATGTGTAGCTGTTTTATTTCACTCAATAGACAGTATTCATAGGTCAGTGTACTGAATAATACCAGGTAAATAGGTGCTAAGTTGTTGGGTTGCTCTCAGTGGAAAGTTTGAATTGTGTCGGGTACGAATGTATGACTGTTTTGTTGTTCTTAGTAGACCGTACCAATAGCATTGGATACTTGGTATCAAGTGCATCATCATTTGCCTTGAGTACTGTTATGAAACTGGATTGTACAACTGTTCAGTTGCTTTTAGTATAGCTACCAATTGGTTTGGTTCTTTAGAATAATGTTGTGTTGCTCTCAGTTGACCATATCGATGGCTTAGGGTTCTGATGTATTACTATTATGTTGCTCTCAAAGGACAGTGTGAATCGTATTGTGTAACATATGTGTAACTTACGTGTTGCTCTGATTAGAGGGTATCAATTGCCTGAGTTACTGTTGTACAATTGGTAGTTCTTCCAATGACATTTGATCAAAAGGCTAGATTACTTATTGAAAACTGTTGTGTTAATCCTAGTGAACTGTATCATTGCCTAAGATGTTATTATGAAATGCCATGTTGGTCTCATTGGATGATAGGAATTTGTTCTTAGTTATTCACATCAATAGCCTAGTGTACAATTGTACAATTGTTATTTTTCTCTCAGAGGACCTTATCAATAAGCTGGGGTATCATGCATAACATAATATGGATTTCTTAGGTGAACATATGTTTAGCCTACTGTACTAAGGTGCAATGGTTATGTTCTTACCAGAAGGTAATGAATAGACAAGTTATATTAATGTATAGATGTTGTGTTTCTCTCAGAAGACTACCAATTGCCTTAGGTACCACTATTGATGTTTAGTTTCTCTCAGTGACATTATCAATAGACAAAGAATAATAATGTGTAGCTGTTTTATTTCACTCAATAGACAGTATTCATAGGTCAGTGTACTAAATAATACCAGGTAAATAGGTGCTAAGTTGTTGGGTTGCTCTCAGTGGAAAGTTTGAATTGTGTCGGGTACGAATGTATGACTGTTTTGTTGTTCTTAGTAGACCGTACCAATAGCATTGGATACTTGGTATCAAGTGCATCATCATTTGAGTACTGTTATAAAACTGGATTGTACAACTGTTCAGTTGCTTTTAGTATAGCTACCAATTGGTTTGGTTCTTTAGAATAATGTTGTGTTGCTCTCAGTTGACCATATCGATGGCTTAGGGTTCTGATGTATTACTATTATGTTGCTCTCAAAGGACAGTGTGAATCGTATTGTGTAACATATGTTTAACTTACGTGTTTCTCTGATTAGAGGGTATCAATTGCCTGAGTTAGTTTTGTACAATTGGTAGCTCTTCCAATGACATTTGATCAAAAGGCTAGATTACTTATTGAAAACTGTTGTGTTAATCCTAGTGAACTGTATCATTGCCTAAGATGTTAGTATGATATGCCATGTTGGTCTCATTGGATGATAGGAATTTGTTCTTAGTGATTCACATCAATAGCCTAGTGTACTATTGTACAATTATTATGTTTCTCTCAGAGGACCTTATCAATAAGCTAGGGTATCATGCATAACATAATATGGTTTTCTTAGGTGAACATATGTTTAGCCTACTGTACTAAGGTGCAATGGTTATGTTCTTACCAGAAGGTTTATAAATAGACAAGTTATATTAATGTATAGATGTTGTGTTGCTCTCAGAAGACTACCAGTTGCCTTAGGTACCACTATTGATGTTAAGTTTTTCTCAGTGACATTATCAATAGACAAAAAATACTAATGTGTAGCTGGTTTATTTCACTCAATAGACAGTATTCATAGGTCAGTGTACTGAATAATACCAGGTAAATAGGTGCTAAGTTGTTGGGTTGCTCTCAGTGGAAAGTTTGAATTGTGTCGGGTACGAATGTATGACTGTTTTTTTTGTTCTTAGTAGACCGTACCAATACCTTTGGATACTTGGTATCAAGTGCATCATCATTTGCCTTGAGTACTGTTATAAAACTGGATTGTACAACTGTTCAGTTGCTTTTAGTATAGCTACCAATTGGTTTGGTTCTTTAGAATAATGTTGTGTTGGTCTCAGTTGACCATATCGATGGCTTAGGGTTCTGATGTATTACTATTATGTTGCTCTCAAAGGACAGTGTGAATCGTATTGTGTAACATATGTGTAACTTACGTATTTCTCTGATTAGACGGTATCAATTGCCTGAGTTACTGTTGTACAATTGGTAGCTCTTCCAATGACATTTGATCAAAAGGCTAGATTACTTATTGAAAACTGTTGTGTTAATCCTAGTGAACTGTATCATTGCCTAAGATGTTATTATGAAATGCCATGTTGGTCTCATTGGATGATAGGAATTTGTTCTTAGTGATTCACATCAATAGCCTAGTGTACTATTGTACAATTGTTATGTTTCTCTCAGAGGACCTTATCAATAAGCTGGGGTATCATGCATGACATAATATGGATTTTTTAGGTGAACATATGTTTAGCCTACTGTACTAAGGTGCAATGGTTATGTTCTTACCAGCAGGTTGATGAATAGACAAGTTATATTAACGTATAGATGTTGTGTTTCTCTCAGAAGACTACCAATTGCCTTAGGTACCACTATTGATGTTAAGTTTCTCTCAGTGACATTATCAATAGACAAAAAATGCTAATGTGTAGCTGTTTTATTTCACTCAAAAGACAGTATTCATAGGTCAGTGTACTGAATAATACCAGGTAAATAGGTGCTAAGTTGTTGGGTTGCTCTCAGTGGAAAGTTTGAATTGTGTCGGGTACGAATGTATGACTGTTTTTTTGTTCTTAGTAGACCGTACCAATACCTTTGGATACTTGGTATCAACTGCATCATCATTTGCCTTGAGTACTGTTATAAAACTGGATTGTACAACTGTTCAGTTGCTTTTAGTATAGCTACCAATTGGTTTGGTTCTTTAGAATAATGTTGTGTTGCTCTCAGTTGACCATATCGATGGCTTAGGGTTCTGATGTATTACTATTATGTTGCTCTCAAAGGACAGTGTGAATCGTATTGTGTAACATATGTGTAACTTACGTGTTTCTCTGATGAGAGGGTATCAATTGCCTGAGTTACTGTTGTACAATTGGTAGCTCTTCCAATGACATTTGATCAAAAGGCTAGATTACTTATTGAAAACTGTTGTGTTAATCCTAGTGAACTGTATCATTGCCTAAGATGTTAGTATGAAATGCCATGTTGGTCTCATTGGATGATAGGAATTTGTTCTTAGTGATTCACATCAATAGCCTAGTGTACTATTGTACAATTATTATGTTTCTCTCAGAGGACCTTATCAATAAGCTAGGGTATCATGCATAACATAATATGGTTTTCTTAGGTGAACATATGTTTAGCCTACTGTACTAAGGTGCAATGGTTATGTTCTTACCAGCAGGTTGATGAATAGACAAGTTATATTAACGTATAGATGTTGTGTTTCTCTCAGAAGACTACCAATTGCCTTAGGTACCACTATTGATGTTAAGTTTCTCTCAGTGACATTATCAATAGACAAAAAATGCTAATGTGTAGCTTTTTTATTTCACTCAAAAGACAGTATTCATAGGTCAGTGTACTGAATAATACCAGGTAAATAGGTGCTAAGTTGTTGGGTTGCTCTCAGTGGAAAGTTTGAATTGTGTCGGGTACGAATGTATGACTGTTTTGTTGTTCTTAGTAGACCGTACCAATAGCATTGGATACTTGGTATCAAGTGCATCATCATTTGCCTTGAGTACTGTTATAAAACTGGATTGTACAACTGTTCAGTTGCTTTTAGTATAGCTACCAATTGGTTTGGTTCTTTAGAATAATGTTGTGTTGGTCTCAGTTGACCATATCGATGGCTTAGGGTTCTGATGTATTACTATTATGTTGCTCTCAAAGGACAGTGTGAATCGTATTGTGTAACATATGTGTAACTTACGTGTTGCTCTGATTAGAGGGTATCAATTGCCTGAGTTACTGTTGTACAATTGGTAGCTCTTCCAATGACATTTGATCAAAAGGCTAGATTACTTATTGAAAACTGTTGTGTTAATCCTAGTGAACTGTATCATTGCCTAAGATGTTAGTATGAAATGCCATGTTGGTCTCATTGGATGATAGGAATTTGTTCTCAGTGATTCACATCAATAGCCTAGTGTACAATTGTACAATTGTTATGTTTTTCTCAGAGGACCTTATCAATAAGCTAGGGTATCATGCATAACATAATATGGATTTCTTAGGTGAACATATGTTTAGCCTACTGTACTAAGGTCAATTGTCATGTTCTTACCAGAAGGTTTATGAATAGACAAGTTATATTAATGTATAGATGTTTTGTTTCTCTCAGAAGACTACCAATTGCCTTAGGTACCACTATTGATGTTTAGTTTCTCTCAGTGACATTATCAATAGACAAAAAATAATAATGTGTAGCTGTTTTATTTCACTCAATAGACAGTATTCATAGGTCAGTGTACTGAATAATACCAGGTAAATAGGTGCTAAGTTGTTGGGTTGCTCTCAGTGGAAAGTTTGAATTGTGTCGGGTACGAATGTATGACTGTTTTGTTGTTCTTAGTAGACCGTACCAATAGCATTGGATACTTGGTATCAACTGCATCATCATTTGCCTTGAGTACTGTTATGAAACTGGATTGCACAACTGTTCAGTTGCTTTTAATATAGCTACCAATTGGTTTGGTTCTTTAGAATAATGTTGTGTTGGTCTCAGTTGACCATATCGATGGCTTAGGGTTCTGATGTATTACTATTATGTTGCTCTCAAAGGACAGTGTGAATCGTATTGTGTCACATATGTGTAACTTACGTGTTGCTCTGATTAGAGGGTATCAATTGCCTGAGTTACTGTTGTACAATTGGTAGCTCTTCCAATGACATTTGATCAAAAGGCTAGATTACTTATTGAAAACTGTTGTGTTAATCCTAGTGAACTGTATCATTGCCTAAGATGTTAGTATGAAATGCCATGTTGGTCTCATTGGATGATAGGAATTTGTTCTTAGTGATTCACATCAATAGCCTAGTGTACAATTGTACAATTGTTATGTTTCTCTCAGAGGACCTTATCAATAAGCTAGGGTATCATGCCTAACATAATATGGATTTCTTAGGTGAACATATGTTTAGCCTACTGTACTAAGGTGCAATGGTTATATTCTTACCAGAAGGTTTATGAATAGACAAGTTATATTAAGGTATAAATGTTGTGTTTCTCTCAGAAGACTACCAATTGCCTTAGGTACCACTATTGATGTTTAGTTTCTCTCAGTGACATTATCAATAGACAAAAAATACTAATGTGTAGCTGTTTTGTTTCACTCAATAGACATTATTCATAGGTCAGTATACTGATTAAAACCAGGTAAATAGGTGCTAAGTTGTTGGGTTGCTCTCAGTGGAAAGTTTGAATTGTGTCGGGTACGAATGTATGACTGTTTTGTTGTTCTTAGTAGACCGTACCAATAGTATTTGATACTTGGTATCAACTGCATCATCATTTGCCTTGAGTACTGTTATAAAACTGGATTGCACAACTGTTCAGTTGCTTTTAGTATAGCTACCAATTGGTTTTGTTCTTTAGAATAATGTTGTGTTGCTCTCAGTTGACCATTTCGATGGCTTAGGGTTCTGATGTATTACTATTATGTTGCTCTCAAAGGACGGTGTGAATCGTATTGTGTAACATATGTGTAACTTACGTGTTTCTCTGATTAGACGGTATCAATTGCCTGAGTTACTGTTGTTCAATTGGTAGCTCTTCCAATGACATTTGATCAAAAGGCTAGATTAGTTATTGAATACTGTTGTGTTAATCCTAGTGAACTGTATCATTGCCTAAGATGTTATTATGAAATGCCATGTTGGTCTCATTGGATGATAGGAATTTGTTCTTAGTGATTCACACCAATAGCCTAGTGTACTATTGTACAATTGTTATGTTTCTCTCAGAGGACCTTATCAATAAGCTAGGGTATCAGGCATAACATAATATGGTTTTCTTAGGTGAACATATGTATAGCCTACTGTACTAAGGTGCAATTGTTATGTTCTTACCAGAAGTTTATGAATAGACAAGTTATATTAATGTATAGATGTTTTGTTGCTCTCAGAAGACTACCAATTGCCTTAGGTTCCACTATTGATGTTAAGTTTCTCTCAGTGACATTATCAATAGACAAAAAATACTTATGTATAGCCGTTTTATTTCACTCAAAAGACCGTATTCATAGGTCAGTATACTGATTAATACCAGGTAAATAGGTGCTAAGTTGTTGGGTTTCTCTCAGTGGAATGTATGAATTGTGTAGGGTACTAATGTATGACTGTTTTGTTGCTCTTAGTAGACCGTACCAATAGCATTGGATACTAGGTATCAACTGCATCATCATTTGCCTTGAGTACTGTTATAATACTGGATTGTACAACTGTTCAGTTGCTTTCAGTATACATGTTGCTACTAATTGGTTTTGTTCTTTAGAATAATGTTGTGTTGCTCTCAGTTGACCATTTCGATGGCTAAGGGTTCTGATGTATTACTATTATGTTGCTCTCAAAGGACAGTGTGAATCGTATTGTGTAACATATGTGTAACTTACGTGTTGCTCTGATTAGACGGTATCAATTGCCTGAGTTACTGTTGTACAATTGGTAGCTCTTCCAATGACATTTGATCAAAAGGTTAGATTACTTTTTGAAAACTGTTGTGTTAATCCTAGTGAACTGTATCATTGCCTAAGATGTTATTATGAAATGCCATGTTGGTCTCATTGGATGATAGGAATTTGTTCTTAGTGATTCACACCAATAGCCTAGTGTACTATTGTACAATTATTATGTTTCTCTCAGAGGACCTTATCAATAAGCTAGGGTATCAAGCATAACATAATATGGTTTTCTTAGGTGAACATATGTATAGCCTACTGTACTAAGGTGCAATTGTTATGTTCTTACCAGAAGTTTATGAATAGACAAGTTATATTAATGTATAGATGTTGTGTTGCTCTCAGAAGACTACCAATTGCCTTAGGTACCACTATTGATGTTAAGTTTCTCTCAGTGACATTATCAATAGACAAAAAATACTAATGTGTAGCTGTTTTATTTCACTCAATAGACCGTATTCATAGCTCAGGGTACTGATTAATACCAAGTAAATAGGCGCTTAGTTGTTGGGTTGCTCTCTTACGATATTGACGTTTAATATGATATTGGTTTATATGATATATTATCATATCGCATAAAATTGTATTATATTTAATTGTGATTTATATTATTGTATCATGATACAATATGTATAATATAATATTGTATAATATAATTTTTTACTTTTTCACATGACATTTTATCATTTGATATGATACAATGTTGTATTGAATTATATTGGTTCATATGATATAATATAATATTATGTATCAAATATGATACAGTGTCATACAATACAATATTTTACTAAAAGATACAATATAATATTATATGATTCACTGTTATGATGTATTATGTAATATGATATTGTATTATGTGATCAAATACAATAATGTTTAACAGAATACAATTTCATATCATGTGTTGCAATATCATATCTCATCATTGTTTATTACGGTATTTTATTGTAGTATATGATATTGTTTGTAAGTATGATAGAATGCAATATTTAATTTGATATTATTGTATTGATTAACATAATTTTATGAACATATAATTAATATCATACAATCTTTTGAACAGATGATATACGATATTGTGTCCAACAGAATCCAGGAATATCCAAGATCATAAAGTATGATTTTCTTATGATATGATAAAGGTGGTCTCATAAAAGTAATGCCTCATTAGGTGATGCCTCGTCTAAGTGAGCTTTGTAATCTGTGGTTATCTATGTTTATTAATCCTAGTGAACTATAGATATGATAATGAAATGCCATGTTGGTCCCATTGGATGATATGAGTGTTTCTGTATACTAATGAAATAATGTTGTTCTTAGTGATTCATATCAATAACCTTGTGTACTTTTGTTTAATTATTATGTTTCTCTTAGAGGACCATATCAATAAGCTAGGGTGTCGTGCATAACATAATATGGTGTTCTTAGGTGAACATAGCTTACTGTTCTAAGGTACAATGGTTATGTATCGTGCATATAAGCATTGAATGGGTTTTTTTTTGGATTTGTCGGTCCTATGACACACCAATGCGAGCAAACAAATTATATTTATATTGATTTTATTTTTTATTTTATTAATGGTCGTAGTTTTAAAATTTGCGCCTTTTCTAGCAGGTGTTGGTAATTGATGGAAGAGCCAAAAAATCAGCTGTTGTGAAATGGGAAATATAGTGCTCAAAAATATTATGAAGAAAGATTTTTTTTTTTTTTGAGAAATGCTATATTTAATCGCAAAAGTTTGAATTCAATAACAATACATGAGTATTTTCCAACAAGATGATTTATTCATTAAGAAAAAACATTATCAACACGTAACAATACAGTAAGCACAACTGAGTAAAACGAAATGTGCTCTCCCTGAAGTTTGCATTATTGAAAAACCCAGCTGTTGGATTAATGTTTTGCATGTTCACTGTTTTCAATGTTGCTGGCATGGAGGACGATGTTGTGGCTGTGGAATTTGACGATATGAGAGTTATGGTCTCATGTGCCGATGGTGACGGTAAGTTTTCAAGTTGAGCCTGATTTTCATGGGTTCTTGGTGGCAAGTTCGAGAACCTGGTCGACAGCGGTGGAAGAGCTACGATCGTAAAAGGGGATGAAGATGCAGACGCCATCGCAGAATGCTTTTTTTTTTTTGCTTAGAGGAGAGCGATCTGTTATATGACCTCATTGAACTCTCACTCCTTTGGTTCGACATGAACATGATATGTCGTGCTTCAAATCCCTGATCATTAAGGTAAGTGTTTGCAGTGGCCCGTAAACAGTGGGATGTGTATTTATGCTCCACACCAGCAGCAAAGCAAATCTCCCCGAGAGACTTGTTGAAAGTGCACTTTGGCAGGGGTTTTGCTGAATACCAAATATCAGAATGAACTCTCTCTTATATGTATTGGTTGAAAAGATTTGTAGCATTTGAATCTGTTTTTGACATCAGTAACTTTAAGAGATAAACATGACAGCAGTTTTCATTATCAGTTGCGTACATTCTCTTGTCTGTATGGCTGTCATCGGCATCTACACCACCTTGATGATTATTTTGTAATGTTTTGTGTTGTAATGCAGCATATTGGCCAGTTTCATCTGTGCAGAAGACAAAGCTGTTATGATTAAACTTATGGTGGAACTCTATACCTCTGGTAATAAAATTGATGGACAGAAAGTACCATACAGCATGGCGCAAAACCACTGGTGATGATGTGGCACCTTGGAGGTATTTATAAATCTTCTGCAGATCATGTATCTCGATAATATCTTTGTGTGATGTTGGTTTTGACAGATCAAGTCAGGTTCGCTCTTTAAAGAAACCATCCAAGATTCCATTGGCTGTTCTGAACTCCTTGTCATGGACTATATTTACATCTTTCTGAATGTCAGCAAGATGGCGATTTATTGCTCCTTTGATATTGATCAAAGTATTTTTGTGGTACAAAGGCTAAACATCATCATCAACTTTTTCTTTGGGGCTGGCTTCACAATAAAATCACGAGAGATGACTGGCAAGAGTTGACACATTTGCTGTTTGCAGGTCTAATGTTGCACCATTACATGTAGTACAGAACCATAGATCTCCATGTTCCAATCTAAAAGGAGTGAGTTGTGTTTTAGAGACTGACATTGTGTAACGTTTGGGGGTCTTGTGTTTGGTTGTGTAAATTCTGCAACAAATCTTGACCCTTAAAGATTTTTATACAAATGTCAAATTGCTGCAAACACATTTACCTTGAAAAATCCCCATGCTGTATTTGTTTTTGTTGATTTTGCTTGCCTGGAGTCGAAAAATTTCTCTATTTCCTCATTTGTAACAGTTTTGAATCTCTGTGGAAAATGTGGTTTGTTTTCATTACTTCAGTTTTGATTTTTAGCTCACCTGAGCTGAAAGCTCAAGTGAGCTATTCTGATCACATTTTGTCCATCGTCCGTCTTTTAACTTTTAACATTTTGAACTTCTTTTGTAATACCGCTTCGCCAATTTCAACCAAAATTGGCACAAACCATCCTTATGGGAAGGGAAGTATAAATTGCAGAAATGAAAGACCGATCTTTATTCAAAGGGGAGAAACCTCAAAACTGTAGAAAAAGAGAGTGCATTTTTAAAATTTTTGAAATAATGTTGTTCTTAGTGAATCATATCAATAGCCTAGTGCACTATTTTACAATTATTATGTTTCTCTCAGTGGACCATATCAATAAGCTAGGTCGTCATGGTGAACATAGGAAAAGCTAAGTTTACTATGGTACAATGGTTATGTTCTTACCAGAAAGCGAATATCAAGAGGTAAGTTATACTAATGTACAGCTGCTGTGTTGCTTTCAAGAGACTACTACCAATAACCTAGGGTACTAATTTTGATGTTAAGTTGCTCTCAGTGACAGTATCAATAGCCAAAAATACTAATTTGTAGCTGTTATTTTTCACCCAATAGAGCTATCCATAGCCTAGGGTACAGATTAATACCAGGTATATACCTGTTAAGTTCCTTTCAGTGGACTAAAGCAATAACCCAGTGTACTTATTAATATTTGGAATGATGCTTCTATATAGACAGTTTCAATCGCCTGAGGTTCTGGTGCATAGCTGTTGAGTTGCTTTCAGTGAAAAGCATGAATTGTGTCGGGTACTAATGTATAACTGGTTTTTTAGCTCACTTGAGCTGAAAGCTCATGTGAGCTATTCTGATCACATTTTGTCTGTTGCTTGTCTGTCTGTAAACTTTTCATATTTTCAACATCTTCTCCAGAAGCACTGGGCCAATTTCAACGAAACTTGGCACAGAGCATTATTAGGCAAAGGGGATACAAAGTTGTGAAAACTAAGGACCACCCTTTTTTTCAAGAGGAGATAATTAGGAATTATTGAAAAAATATAAGAACTTTTCAAAAATCTTCTTCTCAAGAACCATATGGCCAGGAAAGCTAAAACTTGTGTGGAAGCATACTAAGGTAGTATAGATTGTGAAAATCATGACCTTTTAGGGATAGGGTGGGGCCACAATGGTGGGTCGAATTTTTTCATAGGAATATATTGAGTAAATCTTTAAAAATCTTCCTCTCAGAAACTAACCAGTCAGGAAAATTTGTGTGGAAGCATCCTAAGGTAGCAAGGGATAGTTTTGGATAAAGTACCCGTCAATATTTTTGTAAAATTGAAAGTTGCTGTACTTGAAGGCTTATGAGTGTTGCTAAAATTCATGAAATGATTTTTAATGATTTTCATTAGTTAGAGGGGTGTCTCTTGTTGAAATTGATATGCAATATGTAGGCCCCATATGTTAGGTACATGAGAATCAGAAGTAAAATGCAAAACCCGCGGCTATGACTGTTGTGTTGACTTTACACAGTGAAATTGCAAGTTACAGATGGGAGGTAAAATAACACGAAAAGTAGGTGGATTGGACATTGTCAACTATACGCCGATAAGTTTCTGACATGTGATGGTGCAACATGCCTGCGGTACGGAATGTCAACCCTTTGCAGGGAATTAGTTGGGGGAGGTCTAAAAAGCTGAAAAATTAGCAAAATATGAAAGGGTTAAAATCTAATAAAAACCAGTATGTAGAGAATTTTACAGGTTTTGACTAGTGATTTTCTTCAGAAATTGGTGATTGGCCTTATAAAGAGTGAATTAAAGGTATTTGACCTGAATGGGAACTGAGGAAATTCTAGTTACAGAGTTCCGAAGACACGCATCCCCTGGCTACAATGAATAGTATAAAAAAAACTGTCCTGTGCCACCTTCAAGACAACATGGTATTTTTCAGATTTTTCATTTCAGTGTAATTTTGAGTGGATTTTGTACCATAAGTAATATATTTTGTGAAAATGGATGAATTTTTTGGCTGTAGATGTCATTACATGATTTATTAGCAAAAATATTCAAGGGGAGTAACTCCCTCTTAAATGTGTAGAATGACCACCACTAGAGTAAATTGGATTAGAGAGTAGGTATTTCATACCCTGGTGCGATTAATAGGCTTCAGTTAATTAATGAGATAAGAATAAATACTTTAAAACAGTTTTGATCAATTTAATCATTAAATTTATGAATTTGCAGCCATTTCGCTGTCTGATTTTATGAAATAACATTAAGCCACCTGACTTATATGACCGAATTTTTTTAAAACAGCATATTTTTATTTCAACTGAACTTTACATGTAGACAGATGCAGTTATCAAATTATACAATATGTCAAAAAAATCAAGTTTTTGCTCCTTCCTATCCATAAATGATATTTTAGATGTATTTATACAGAATTGAAAAAGCCACCCCCTCTTTCCAGTTGACTCCATTACCATTACATGTAGGATATGTAAATGTACATTTGACCTTGAAATAACATCTGTATGATAATTACTCTTGAAATGAACAAAAAACAACATATTTGTACCGTTTCATTGTATATATGCATCAAAAATGTAGAAAAATTTGAACATTTTTCATGGAATTCTCATCCGTCCCCAGGTACCCAGGTGTGGTTGAATTTCATTTTAATTAAAGGCAGGCATCACACATGTAGGTCTTACTATTTTAGCAAAGTTAAAAGGAGAAACCAGAATATATAAGATATCCACTAAATATGATTTTAGGCTTACTTTTTCATGAAAACAAGAAATTAGATGTAGGGCGACATGACTTTTTGTGAATAAAAATGCTACAAATCATCCATTTTCCAAAAGAGATCAATTTTAGATATCAGTGATGGTTGTTTTCTATTATGTGTGAAAATGACTCAAGGAAATTGCCACAAGTTTCAGAAAATTAGGTAAAAGTGTTCAAACTAATGCTTCTTGTGAAAATCAAAAGATAGGGGGAGGGTATACATGTAATGGTATTTTTAAGTGATGTGATGCTTTTATCATGATAATATCAAGTAGATGTTTGTAGTATTAAATAAGGTTTCTTTTTTAAGGAGGTTGAACAACAATTGACCTCTATAAGATTAGATAAAGATGCTTTATTTATGGGGAGCCCTATGAATCTCTGTTAAATAGAGGAAAGTGGAAATGGTGGGTTCACTTAAATGGCCATATTTTTCTTAAACCTCAATTGAATTGGCAAAATGTGGTGTACTTTTTCTCAGAATAGCATAAGCTTTTTAATTTTAAGACAAGATGACTTTTCAGAGAATGTTAGTGTTAGTTAAAGGTATCAAGAGACAGTTCGGATAAAGTACCCGTCAATATTTTTGTAAAATTGAAAGTTGCTGTACTTGAAGGCTTATGAGTGTTCCTAAAATTCATGAAATGATTTTTAATGATTATAGAGGGGTGACACTTGTTGAAATTGATATGCAATATGTAGGCCCCATATGTTAGGTACATGAGAATCAGAAGTAAAATGCGAAAACCTGCGGCTATGACTGTTGTGTTGACTTTACACAGTAAAATTGCAAGTTACAGATGGGAGGTAAAATAACATGAAAAGTAGGTGGATTGAACATTGTCAACTATACACCAGTAAGTTTCTGACATGTGATGGTGCAACATGCACGCTGTACAGAAGGTCAATCCTTTACAGGGAATTAGTCACTTTCTTTAAATTAGAAACCTGCGAAATATATATATATATGTATATATTTTACTTAATTTAAGCGTTTTATGTCACAATATGGAGGTATCCCATGCCAGTGATTCAACCTAATATAACAAACAAGTGAATATCTAACATTTTTGTTTTATTTCAGTTCCACTTGGAATGTGAATGAGGTATAAAGAACAAACCCCTTCAACGCCACTGTATCTTCTGCTTGAAGATTCGTCCAGTCTGGCGAACGAAAATGGAAGATGCATTCTCCATCGAATTCTGCCAAGATGTTGAAGCTGTCACACTCAAGGCATGAACTCTACCAAGAAGTTTAAGGACAACTTTTACTCCATTGTGTGTCCGTACAGCCAGGGCACCATGCCCTCGTAAACCACTTGTCTAGAAGATCAAGTTGCGACATTCTCTGCTTACCTACCGCAGCAATTTGCCATGTAGAAAGGTCCAAATGACCTGTGTTTGAGAAGAGCTAAAACAGGCAGCATCATTCACGATGGCACGAGCCATCAAGTCTGTTGCTATCCATGTGTAAAGAGGCTGAAGATGCGGAAATGAAAATGTCCTGTATTTCATGATATTTATTTTATTATAATGAATGTCTTAATTTTAAAGAAAATTTTACTGCTTTTAAATAGAAATGAAGTGAATTCTATGGCAAACGGTATATGCGCATAATTTACGCGCATGTAGCAATTCGTTGGGTTACCCGTTGCCAAGTGTGTTGCTAACGCTCAGGGTAATTGAACGGATTACCAACTGCGTCTAAACCAATCAGATTTTAGTATTTAACATGAAATTATAATAATGCTGATTATAACTTATATTTACATTTGAAATAGGCAAACCCTTGAGGATTATTAAAATAATCGTGTTTTAATATTTACAATAATGCAACTGTCAAGTGATAAGCATGTGATAAGCATGTGCGGTAATCATTGTGAAATCATTAAAATGTTCACACAGAATTAAACGTTTCGCTATTCTATATATTCATTTATTTATGCATATTTGCAAATATAAGTATATGAGTATTACAAAATAATATATTATATGATGCAGTTCCGTATCAAGACATATCATTGTAATGTATAATGTGATACAATATTGTATCATATAATAAGGTACGATATTATATGCTTATTTTAAAGTGGTGCGATAGAATGTGATACGTATTAAAGAACAGGGGCGTACAAGGCGTTGTATATCCCCCACTTGAAGCAATGGAGACGAAAGAATTTCAATTGAAGTTTGAATATTAATTTTTGGTTTGTATGCATTGTTTTTAGTATAAATTTCAGGATGAAAGCCAATATTGTGCTTTCGTTCTACAAACACGACAGTTATAGATTTCCAAATAAAGCTGCACAGCGTTTTATGCCAAAATCTTGGTTCATTCACTGTTCTAAATTGCAAAAATTGCTGAAATTGTTAGGGTCACCTGCAAGTGGTCTTACACGGTCCAAATATTGCGTTGATACATTTTTTAAAAAGAGATATAGGTCCTCCTGTAATACATCTATTTAACACAATTCTTACCAAAATCAATAGCATTGAAACGTACGACTTTTCAACACTTTATACAACCATTCCCCATGAGAAATTAAAATCTAGGTTTTTTTATATTATTGATTGTTGTTTCTTTTATAAAAATGGAAGTCATGAAAATGCTTACCTGTCATTGGAAATCTAAAAAAATATTTTGTTAAAAACCATTCTGATTGCACACACAAGTACTCTGAAGTTGACACTAAAAAGATGCTTGAGTTCCTGATAGGCAACATCTTGTATGTAGTTTTTGGAAATCAAGTCTTCAAACAATCTGTTGGAATTCCCATGGGTACCAATGTGCCCCATTGTTACCAGACCTTTTTTGTATTCTTATGAAGCAGAATTTATTTTAAAAAACCTGTACGTGAAAAAATGAATCACTCGTTGTGGCCTTCAACTCAACATTCAGGTATATCTACGACGTATTATCAATTAACAATTGTTATTTCCTTACTGACGTCGACTCAGTATATCCCAGTGAACTTGAAATAAAAGATACCACAGCGTCTGCGTCATCTATTTCATATTTGGATATTTTACTGGAAATGGACATTGATGGTAACCTAACAACAAAACTTTATGATAAACGCGTTGACTTCAATTTTTTTATAGTCAGCCTTCCTTACTTATGTAGCAATATACCTTCATAAACTGAATATGGTGTTTTTGTCTCTCAGTTAATTCGATATACAAGGGCATACGTATGAACAGTTTCTAAGGCGAGGCAAGCTACTGACAAACAAGTTGATAAAACAGGACAATCAACAGTCTCGTTTGAAGTCATCTTTTCGTAAGTTCTTTGGTCGATACAAAGACCTTGTGGGCAAATAAAATCTTCCACTGGATTGCATTCATACTGAAGTTTTTCATACAAATTGTTAGACCATAATTAACACCCAATTGCCTACGGACTTTTCCGTTTTGTCCAGATTACGACAAAGACCACACGGCGGGTGTGACCGGTCAGCAGAGAATGCTAACTCCTCCTAAGCACCTGATGCTACCTTCAATGTAATGGCTCAAGGTTTGTATTTTGACCATCCCAAACAAACCAAAAAATCAACGTTTCGTTTTTTTTCCTATCGTGACATTTTCCCGATTTTGACATTTACATCGATTATGACATGCCAAATTATCTCAAGGAGCACACGGCGGGTACGACCGGTCAGCAGAGGATGCTCACTCCTCCTAGGCATCTGATTCTTTTTGGAGTTCCGTGTTGTTCTCCTATAAATTTGTATTTTGTTTTATGGATTTTTGAGATGGTTGAGTTTGTTTTTGTCATTTTTTTTCATTTAACACAAAGAGAATTATAGATATTGGGTTCGAAAACATTGAATTTCCGTTCTATGGGGACTGAAATGTTCAGTGTTACTAAGCATTTAGATAGCACTTCCACTGTAAAGTTCACCAAAAAGTACATGTACCCTCCGTATCTTGTTTAACAGAATCAGACCATACTGTACACCAAGGGAATTAAAAATGAATACACCGACATATATATCTTTCATGTCGACATTAGTGCTGTGTTTATCAAGCAGTGTCGACAGAATCAGACTTTTCTGTACACCGAGGGAATTAAAAATGAAATACACCGACGTATACATCTCTCGTGTCGATATTAGTGCTGTGTTTATCAAGCGGTGTCGACCTATTATAATGTTATTTTTATATATGTTAAAAAAGGGTTAAAGAACAATGTACTCGAAAACAACGGAGGCTCTTACTCCGTGGGCTGAAGTTTTAATGGCACCTATTAGTTGTGAACAGCTACCATTGTAAGACTTATTGTTTGGGGAAAAAAAACACAATAAAAGTATCTGGCTCCAAAACATCAAAACACCCTACCTAGGAGATGAAATTATTAGGTTCACCTGCAAGTGGTCGTGTCTACATATTGTGTTGATACAACTTATTTTTAAAAGATTCAGGCCCTCTAGCATAAAAAAAACAATAATGAACATCGGGCTCGAAAAACATTGAATGCCCGGTCTGTGGGACTGAAATTCCCAGTGTAAGTAACCTTTGGTCTTACACTATCACAGTTAAGTTAATCTAAAAGTATATGTGCCATATTAAGTTTAACAGAATCAGACCCTACTGTACACCAAGGGAATTAAAAATGAACAACACCATCTTATTTACCTTTCTTGTTGACATTAGTGTTTTGTTTATCAAGCGGTGTCGACTTTCTAAAGTGATATTTTTATATAATGTTAAAAAAGGTCAAAGAACATTGTACTCGGAAACAACAAAGGCTCTTACCTTGTGGGCTGAAGTTTTCATGCCACTTACTAGTGGTGGACAGGTCCCAGTGTAGAAATTATAGTTAGGGTAAATAACAATAAAAACATTGGGTTCCGAAACATCAAAACACCCTCCCCTAGAGATGATATTATTAGGTTCACTTGCAGTTGGTTATAACACTGTAAATATATTGTGTTGATGCAATTTCATTTTTAAAAGATATAACCTCTCCTTTATTACATCTATTTAATCTAAATCGAATTAAAAAAATCGGACTCGGAAGCACTGAATGTCCGTTCTATGAAGACCAAAATTTTCAGTGTTTATAACCTATAGTCTAACATTATGACTGTTAAGCTAACCTGAAAGTAAATGTACCCTATCTAGTTTAACAGAATCAGACCTTTGTGTACACTAAGGAAATTAAAAATGAAATACACCGACATCTCTCGTGTCGACATTAGTGCTGTAGTTATCAAGCAGGGTCGACCTTTTAAAGTGTTATTTTATTCCGTAGGCTGAAGTTTTTATGGCACCTATTAGTTGTGGACAGCTACTATTGTAAAACTTACGGTTTTAGAAAAAAACCATAAAAACATCGGGCTCCAAAACATCGAAACAGCCTACCCCGGAGCTGAAATTATTAGATTCACCCGCAAGTGATCTGACACTGTCAACATATTGTGCTGATACAATTCTTTTTTTAGAAGACATAGACCCTCCTGTAATTCACAAATATAACATAAATACAATTATGAAAATCGGGCTCGAAAACATTGAATGTCCGTTCGGTGGGGACTGAAGTTTTTAGTGTTAGTAACCTTTTGTCTAACATTATCACTGTTAAGATAACCGAAAAGGACATTTACCATATTACGTTTAACAGAATCAGACCATACTGTACACCAAGGGAAATAAAAATGGAATAAACCGACATATATACCTTTCGTGTCGATATTAGTGCTGTGTTTATCAAGAGGTGTCAACCTTTTACATTGTTATTTTTATATATGTTATAAAAAGGTAAGAAACCATTGTACTCCGAAACAAGAAAGCCTCTTACCTCGTGGGGAGATATTTCCATTACACGTACTAGTGGTGGACAGCTACCATTGTAAAAATTATAGTTAGGGAAAAAACCAATTAAAACGTCGGGCTTCAAATCATCGAAACACCCTACCCAAGAGACATATTGTTTGCTTCACCTGCAAGTGGTCTGATACTGTCAACATATTGTGTTGATACAACTTCTTTTTTAAAAGATATAGGCCCTCCTGTAATAAATCTATTTAACCTATATTGAATTATAAACATCTGGCTCGAAAACTTTAAATGTCCTTTCTATGGGGACAGAAATTTTCAGTGTTATTAACATATAGCCAAACACTATCACTATAAGGTTAACCTGAAAGTACATGTAACAAATCTATTTTATGAGAATCAGACCCTACTGTGCACCAAAGGAATTAAAAATGAAATCCACCGACGTATATATCTTTTGTGTCGAAATTAATGCTGTGTTTATCAAGCGGTGTCGACCTTTTACCTTGTTAAATTTATACATGTTAAAAAAAGATCAGAGAGCATTGTACTCGAAAACAAAGCAGACTTTTACTCCGTTGGCTGAAGTTTTAATTAACGCGTTGTGGACAGCTACCATTGTAAAAATCATAGTTAAGAAAAAGACGGTAAAACATCAGGCTCCAAAACATCGATACAACATACCCATGAGATGAAATTGTTAGTTTCACCCGCAAGTGGTCTGGCACTGTCAACATATTGTGTTGATACAACTTCTTTTTTAAAAGATATTGGCCCTCCTGTAATACATTTATCTAACATAAATACGATTATGAACATCGGGCTCGAAAAACATTGAATGTCCAGTCTGTTGGACTGAAATTTTCAGTGTTAGTAACCTATGGTCTTACACTATCACTGTTAAGTTAATTTAAAAGTACATGTGCCATATTAAGTTTAACAGAATCAGACCCTACTGTACACCAAGGAAATTAAAAATGAAATACTCCATCGTATTTACATTTCTTGTCGACATTAGTGCTGTGTTTATCAAGAGGTGTCAACCTTTTACATTGTTATTTTTATATATGTTATAAAAAGGTAAGAAACCATTGTACTCCGAAACAAGAAAGCCTCTTACCTCGTGGGCAGATGTTCTCATCACACCTACTAGTGGTGGACAGCTACCATTGTAAAAATTATAGTTAGGGAAAAAACCAATTAAAACGTCAGGCATCAAAACATCGAAACACCCAGATATAGGCCCTCCTGTTATACATCTATTTAACCTATATTGAATTATAAACATCTGGCTCGAAAACATTGAATGTCCGTTCTATGGGGAGTGAAGTTTTTAATGTTATTAACATATAACCTACCACTTTCACTATTAAGTTAACCTGAAAGTAAATATTCCCTATCTAGTTTAACAGAAGGAGACCTTTAAGTACACCGAGGCAATTGAAAATCAAATTCACCGACGTATATATCTTTCGTGTCGACATTAGTGCTGTGTTTATCAAGCGGTGTCGACCTTTTACAGTGTTATTTTTATGTCTGTTAAAAAAGGGTTAAAGAACAATGTACTCGAAAACAATGGAGACTCTTACTCCATGCGCTGAAGTTTTTATGGCACCTATTAGTTTTGGACAGCTATCATTGTAAAACTTACGCTTTGGGAAAAAAAATAAAAAAATTAGGTTCCGAAACATCGAAACGCCCTCCCCTGAAGATGATATTGTTAGTTTCATCCGCCCTCCTGTAATGCATCTATATAAAATAAATACAATTATGAACATCGGGCTCCAAAACATTAAATTTCCTACAATTATGAAGATCGGGCTTCGAAAAGAATGAATGTCCGTTCTCTTGGTACTGAATTTTTTAGGGTTTGTAACCAGAAGTCTAGCACTATCACTGTTAAGTGAAGCCGTAAGTACATGTACCCTATGTAGTTTAACAGAATCAAACCATACTGTACACCAAGGGAATTAAAAATAAAATACACCGACATATATATCTTTCGTGTCGACATTAGTGATGTGTTTATCAAGTGGTGTCGACTTTTAGCATTGTTAATTTTATATATGTTTAAAAAAACGTTAAAAAACATAGTATCCGGAAACAATGGAGGCTCTTACTCTGTGGGCTGAAGTTCTCATGGAACCTACTAGTGTTGGACAGCTTCCATTGTAAAAATTATGGTTTGGGAAAAAACAGTAAAAAAAATTAGGTTCCGAAACATCGAAACACCCTCCCCTGAAGATGATATTGTTAGTTTCACCTGCCGTCCTGTAATGCATCTATATAAAATAAATACGATTATGAACATCGGGCTCCGAAACATTAAATTTCCCTCCTGTGGGGACTGAAATTTTCAGTGTTAGTAACCAATTATCTAAAACTATCACTGGTAGGTAAACTTAAAAGTACATGTATCATATTTAGTTTAACAGAATCAGATCCTACTGTACTCCAGGGGAATTAAAATTAAAATTCACCGATGTACATATCTTTCGTATCGACATTAGTGCTGTGTTTATCAAGCGGTGTTGACATTTTACAAAATGAACATCTGACTCGAAAACATCGGAGACTCTTTCACTATGTGCTGAAGTTCTCTAAGTGTAATACACAGTTGCATTTACTATACTGTTTTATTTTATATCACATTTATGTCATGAAAGAATAACTTTACATAAATATTTTGTAATGATAGATGCATCGGTTTTGAACGTTTAAATCCGCTGATATTTTCAAAGTAAGCCTTAACAGTGCTGCGTATCCCTGTTAAGGTAACTGAAAGTACATGTAGCCTATCTAGTTTATCAGAATCAAACTCTACTGTACACCAAGGGAATTAAAAATGAAATAAACTGATGTGTATATATATTTCGTGTCGACATTAGTACTGTGTTTATCAAGTGGCATCAACATTTTACAATGTTGTGTTTATATATGTTAAAATAAGGTAAAAGAACATTTGACTCTAAAACATTGGAGGCTCTTATCTCGTGTGCTTGGGTTTTTATGGCAACTACCAGTGGTGGACAGCTACCATTGTAAAAATTATAGTTAGGAAAATACAATAAAACCATCGGGTTTTGAAACATCAAAACACCATACTTCAGAAAAGATATCGTTAGGTTCATCCGGAACTGGTATGACACTGTCAACATATGGTGTTGATACAACTTCTTTTTTTAAAAAAATGTAAGCTTTCCTGTAGTACATCCATTTAACATAAATACAGTTAAGAAGATCGGGCTTCGAAAAGAATTAATGTCCGTTCTCTTGGTACTGATTTTTTAGGGTTTGTAACCAGAAGTCTAGCACTATCACTGTTACGTTAAGCTGTAAGTACATGTACCCTATGTAGTTTAACAGAATCAAACCATACTTTACACCAAGGGAATTAAAAAAATAAAATACACCGACATATATATCTTTCGTGTCGACATTAGTGATGTGTTTATCAAGTGGTGTCGACTTTTAACATTGTTAATTTTATATATGTTTAAAAAAACGTTAAAGAACGTATAACCCGGAAACAAAGGAGGCTCTTACTCTGTGGGCTGAAGTTTTCATGGAACCTACTAGTGTTGGACAGCTACCATTGTAAAAATTCTGGTTTGGGAAAAAACAATAACAAAATTAGGTTCCGAAACATCGAAACACCCTCCCCTGAAGATGATATTGTTTGTTTCACCCGCAAGTATTAAGGCAGTGTCAACATATTGTGTTGATACAACTTCTTTTTAAAAAGATATTGGCTCCCTGTAATACATCTATATTATATAATACAATTATGAACATCGGGCTCCGAAACATTAAATTTCCCTTCTGTGGGGACTGAAATTTTCAGTGTTAGTAACCAATTGTCTAAAACTATCATTGGTAGGTAAACTTAAAAGTACATGTATCATTTTTAGTTTAACAGAATCAGATCCTACTGTACTCCAAAGGAATTAAAATTGAAATTCACCGATGTACATATCTTTCGTTTCGACATTAAGGCTGTGTTTATCAAGCGATGTCGACATTTTACAAAATGAACATCTGACTCGAAAACATCGGAGACTCTTTCACTATGGGCTGAAGTTCTCTAAATGTAATACACAGTTGCATTTACTATACTGTTTGATTTTATATCACATTTATATCAAGAGAGAATGACTTTACATAAATATTTTGTATTGATAGATGCATCGGTTTATGAGCATTTAAAACCACTGATATTTTCAAAGTAAGCCTTAACAGTGCTGCGTATCACTGTTAAGGTAACTGAAAGTACATGTAGCCTATCTAGTTTAACAGAATCAAACTCTACTGTACACCAAGGGAATTAAAAATGAAATAAACCGATGTGTATATATATTTCGTGTCCAGATTAGTGCTGTGTTTATCAAGTGGCATCAACATTTTACAATGTTGTGTTAATATATGTTTAAACAAGGTAAAAGAACATTTGACTCGAAAACATCGTAGGCTCTTATCTCGTGTGCTTGGGTTTTTATGGCAACTACCAGTGGTGGACAGCTACCATTGTAAAAATTATAGTTAGGAAAAAACAATAGAACCATCGGGTTTTGAAACATCAAAACACCATACCTCGGAAAAGATATTGTTAGGTTCATCCGGAAGTGGTATGACACTGTAAACATATTGTGTTGATACAACTTTTTCTTTAAAAAATATAAGCTTTACTGTAATACATCTGTTTAACATAAATACAATTATGAAGATCGGGCTTCGAAAAGAATGAATGTCAGATCTCTTGGTACTGAATTTTTTAGGGTTTGTAACCAGAAGTCTAGCACTATCACTGTTAAGTGAAGCCGTAAGTACATGTACCCTATGTAGTTTAACAGAATCAAACCATACTGTACACCAAGGGAATTAAAAATAAAATACACCGACATATATATCTTCCGTGTTGACATTAGTGATGTGTTTATCAAGTGGTGTCGACTTTTAGCATTGTTAATAATATATATGTTTAAAAAAACATTAAAAAACATAGTATCCGGAAACAATGGAGGCTCTTACTCTGTGGGCTGAAGTTCTCATGGAACCTACTAGTGTTGGACAGCTTCCATTGTAAAAATTATGGTTTGGGAAAAAACAATAAAAAAAATTAGGTTCCGAAACATCGAAACACCCTCCCCTGAAGATGATATTGTTAGTTTCACCTGCCCTTCGGTAATGCACCTATATAAAATTAATACAATTATGAACATCGGGCTCCGAAACATTAAATTTCCCTCCTGTGGGGACTGAAATTTTCAGTGTTAGTAACCAATTGTCTAAAACTATCACTGGTAGGTAAACTTAAAAGTACATGCATCATATTTAGTTTAACAGAATCAGATCCTACTGTACTCCAGGGGAATTAAAATTGAAATTGACCGACGTGCATATCTTTCGTATCGACATTAAGGCTGTGTTTATCAAGCTATGTCGACATTTTACAAAATGAACATCTGACTCGAAAACATCGGAGACTCTTTCACTATGTGCTGAAGTTCTCTAAGTGTAATACACAGTTGCATTTACTATACTGTTTTATTTTATATCACATTTATATCATGAAAGAATAAGTTTACATAAATATGTTGTATTGATAGATGCATCGGCGTATGAACGTTAAAATCCGCTGATATTTTCGTAGTAAGCCTTAACAGTGCTGCGTATCCCTGTTAAGGTACCTGAAAGTACGTGTAGCTTATCTAGTTTAACATAATCAAACTCTACTGTACACCAAGGGAATTAAAAATGAAATAAACCGATGTGTATATATATTTCGTGTCGACATTAGTACTGTGTTTATCAAGTGGCATCAACATTTCACAATGTTGTATTCATATATGTTAAAATAAAACATATATACGTTAAAAAAAGTTAGAGAACATTGTACTTGGAAACAACGGAGGCTCTTACCCCGTTGGCTGAAGTTTTCATGCCTCCTTCTATTGTAAAAATTATTGTTAGGGAAAAAAACCCACACAAAAAACCCATAGAGATCCGGAGAATCGATTCACCTTACTCCAGTGCTGAAATTATTAGGTTCACCCGCAAGTGGTTTGACCCTGTCAATATATTGTGTTGATACAATCTTTTTTAAAAAGATATTGATCTCCTTTAATACATCTATTTAAGGTAGTCCATCCATAACTAAGGTGAATTTAACAATTTTGATTGATCTATACTACATCAGATACATATTTTGAAGCTATTTTGAGACTGACATAAACCAAACTTGGGTGTATGTATGTAGTTAATTAAATAAACGTTTTGCACTTAAAACTTTTTTAAGAGTTGTCTGCCCTTTAGGAAAATTTAAAAAAATCATTTTCTGAAAAAAATATGGTAAACTATGAATTATTTTAGCATATTTGAAGACGGAGAAAGCTTTTGCAACTTTTTACCAAGAGAAATGTGAGAAAATTACTTGTACTAAAGAAATATATTTAAAAATGCATTTTTCTCATAGACTTCAATGTTAACTTCAACATATGATAAATTTATCAAAATTAAATTTTTTGAAAGATTTCAAAGGTGAGACTTTATTATTTAATAAACTCGTTAAAATCACACTAAGATTTTAGTGTTCAAACTTGCAATCTATTAGATATGAAATATGATAGTTTTGGATGGAAAACCTAAGCTAAATCGAATTATAAACATCAGGCTTGGAAGCATCGAACCATTATCCGTAAAATATTCTCTTTGGACTTAAATGTTTAGTGTTATAACCAAAAGACTAGCACTCTCACTGGTACGTTTAGTTGAAAATACATGTACTTTTTGCAGTTTAACAGTGTCAGACCCTACTGTACACCAAGGGAATTAAAAATGAAATAAACCGACGTATATATCTTTTGTGTCGACATTAGTGCTGTGTTTATCAAGCGGTGTCGACCTTGTGCCTTATTGTTTTATATATGTCAAAATAAAGTTAAAGAACATTGTACTCGGAAACAACGGTGGATTTTACCTCGTGGACTGAAATTTTCATGCCACTTATTAGTGGTGGACAGCTACTATTGTAAAAATTATAATTAGGGAAAAAACAATAAAAACATCGGGCTACTACACATCGAAACACCCTACCCCGGAACTGATATTATTCAGTTCGGCCCCAAGTGGTCTGACACTGTAGACATATCATGTTGATACAATTTCTTTTCTCAAAGATATTGGCCCTCCTGTAACACATCTCTTTAACATAAATGCAATTATGAATATCGGGCTCGGACACATTGAATGGCCGTTCTGTGAGGACTGAAACTGAAACTATCACTGTTAGGTTAACCTAACAGTACATGTACCATATTTAGTTAAACAGAATAAGACCCTACTGTACACCAAGGGAATTAATAGTGAAATACAGCGACGTATATATCTTTCGTGTCAACATTAGTGCTGTGTTTATCAAGTGGTGTCGACGTTGTACAATGTGTTTTTATATATGTTAAAAAAGTAAAGAGGACATTGTACTCCAAAACAACAGAGGCTTTTACCCCGTGGACTGAAGTTTTCGTTTACTAGTGTCGGACAGCTACCACTGTAAAAACTATAGGAAGGGAAAAAAACAATAAAAACATCGGGCTCCGAAACATCAAAACACCATACCCAGGAGATGAAATCGTTAGGTTCACCCCCAAGTGGTCTGACACTGTCAACATATAGTGTTGATACTTATTTTTTAAAAGATATAGGCCCTCCAGTAATACATCTATTTAACCTAAATCGAATTATAAACATTGGGTCCGGAAACATTGAATGCCTGTTCTTTAGGGACCGAATTTTTCAGTGTTACTTTCCTATAGTGTAGCACAATCACTGTTTAGTTAAGCTGAAAGTACATACACCATTTCTAGTTTAACGGAATTAGACCCTACTGTACACCAAGGAAATTAAATATGAAAAACACCAACGTATATGTCTTTCCTGTCGACATTAGTGCTGTGTTTATCAAACGGTGTCGACCTTGTACAGTCTTGTTTATATATATGTTAAAAAAAAGGAACGAGGACATTATACTCGAAAACAACAGATGCTTTTACCCCGTTAGCTGAAGTGTTCATTTACTAGTGGTGGAGAGTTACTATTGTAAAAATAATAGTAAATGAAAAAAACCCCAATAAAAACATCGGGCTCCGAAACATCGAAACACCATACCCAGGAGATGATTTTGTTAGGTTCTCCCGCAACTGCTCTAACATTGTCAACATATTGTGTTGATACAACTTCTTAAAAGATGAAAGAAGACTTGACTCAAAAACATCGGAGGCTCTTACTCCGTGGGCTGATGTTCTCATGGCACCTACTAGTTGTGGACAGCTACCATGGTAAAAACTTTGTGTAGGGAAAAAGACAATTAAAACATCGGGCTCTCAAACATCGAAACACCTTACGCTGGAGCTGAAATTGTTAGAGTCATCCGCAATTGGTCTTACACTGTCGATATATTGTGTTTTTAAAACATTTAGGTCTTTCTATACATGTAATACATCTCATAAACATAAATATACATGTAACTATAAACATCGGGCTCTGAAACATTGAATGTCTGGTTTTTGGGACTGAACATTTCAGTGTTAATTACCAATAGACTAGCACTACCACTGTTAAGTTCAGCTGAAATTACATGTACCCTCACTAGTTAAGCAGAATCAGACCCTACAGTACACAAAGGGAATTAAAATTGAAATAAACCAACGTGCATAAATATTTCATGTGGACATTACTGTTGTGAATTTATCAAGCGGTGCCGACCTTTAACAGTGTTTTTATATATGTTAAAAAATGTAAAAGAACATTTGGCTCGAAAACATCGGAGGCTCTATCCCTGTGGGCTGAAATTCTCATGGCACCTACTAGTGGTGCACAACCACCATTGTAAAAACTACAGTTAGGAAAAAAAAGGTGAAAAAATAGGTTCCCTTATACTTGTAATACATTCATTTAACTTAAATAGAGTGATAAACATCGCGCTCGGAAACAATAAATGTCTGTTCTGAAAATTGTCAGAGTTACTAACCAATAGTCTACCACTATCATTGTTAAGTTAAGCTGAATGTACATGTACCCTATTTAGTTTAACAGAGTCAAACCCTTGATGATAACCTAACAAAAAACTTTATGATGAACGCGGTGAATTTAATTTTTTCTATAGTCATTTTTCCTTACTTATGTAGCAATATACCTTCCTCACTTGCACGGAGACCTCTTGGAGTCCTTTGGGATCTCACTGCGTCTTTATTGCACTATCATTACGCACTCACAGCGTTTGAACGAGTTGTTTTTTGTTTTGCTGCGTTCACACAGCGACCCCCGAGAGCTGTTGCTGCGATCATCGCGCTCTCTTGGTGTTTCCTCTGTGTTTATTAGCGTTTGTACCGCGCTCCCACGGCGTTTCTAGTGCGTTGTCAGCCAGCCAGGTGTGACAGGGGTTTAAAACAACACAGCCACGTCCGTATATGTATAGGGACATAAAGGATATAAATGTACATTAAACCGTGTTGAACAAACTGAAGTTCCAGTAAAATAACAGTTCAAAACTCAGTTATTGGAGTTAATTTTGAACAAGCTAAAACTTAAATGCGTTAAGGCCATCAGAGTTCAGAAAACTATTTTCAAGCTTTTGAAAAATGACCCCGGGTATAAATATCACGACTTTTGGTCTCAATTTTCAACGTTGAAAAAGTACTCCGGATCAATATATGGTGAGGGTAGAATCTCTAGTTGTCAAACTTTCATAATTTTCACATAAAGACTTTTCGGACATATGCCCCATTTAATTAATGATAAATCAAAATAACTGATGGGAAAAGTCGAATAGTATAAAATATTGATATACATTGTATAACGTAATAGTTTTAGATTATAATAAAAAAAAATGCCAATGTTACATAGAATTTATAACGTTACATTAATTTTGTCAAAATTGCAAATCAAAAGTGTTATATATTCAACATGTAATTTGAAAATCATTTATGTTAAAAAAAAAAAGGAGTCATACACTGATTTGAGACTTATAAATTGGAGAGAACAGGGGGAATGGGTATAAAACATATACAACCCAATAAACAAATCATCCTGTGAGTCGTTACAAAGCAGAATATATAGCAATTAAGTCAATAGTTTATTATAGTGATATGTGTACATGTATATAATTAATTACAAAATTCATTTTACAGATATAATGTCAATACACCCGGCCAATGGACCTATAAGTCGCTTTGAAACTGTTACAGATTGAATAAAATTTGCATGTTTTAGGAGTTAGTTGGCTTTGTCAAATGTTTCTGTTGTATATTTTATAGATAAAATGAGCAATTCGGCGGAGATATTTACATATTAGATTGGTGAACAGAGTACTATAATTGGTAATATTTTGAATGGACAATATCACTAAGAAAACTTTTTATTTTCAATTTCATTTAAGTCACACAAGTTACATATTCTTTCCTGTACCGGTTCTCCTCTGTATTGCGACCTGTTTCAATACTTAGAGGAAGTACACCACATCTAAACATTGCCAAGGATCTGATGAGTTTAGCGAGATCTAGCGTAACGTATATTCTTCAACGGAATAGCTTGATTTAAATAGGATATATGTTCGAAGTTTTGGCACATCTTGAATATGTTTGAAACATTCTGTTTCGAAGTTATTACGTTAATTTTCCTCTGCATAGTTCAAATTACAAAGGTATAAATTTGGTATAAGTACTTCCCATGTTTAGAGATTCCAGGATATTTTAAACTTGAGAGCTCCAGTGAGAAGAATTGTTTTGCGCACCGTGCCAACTTGGTAATGCGTTCATTTTCCATATATACTAGTCGATTCAACAGACGCAAAATGTTCATTTCGTGGTGGATTTTAGAACTTTACCACCCGCTGTACCTAGCAACGGAGTAATCCGATGAACACCGAGCGGAGTAATCCGATGAACACCGAGAAAATATCGGAGGGCTCGATTTTGTACAATTTCAATACAATGATGCTTCTTGTATCCCCTACCCCAATGCTAATAAAGGACGGATATAACAAAATTATTAAATAATTTTTCGAAGGTTCAGAATCGAACCAATTTAATTGCGTTGATTTTTTAGAAGACGGATCCCAGGGCTCTCACTTTCAAATCACTTTAAAATCACGTATTTTCGTTGAAAAATCATCCCTAAATATTTGTATGATGCCTTGTAGTTCAGATTATTTCCCCTAGATGAAAGTTAAAGTTACTTAATTTTGATATCTTTTCCCGAAAGTGAACAGTCTTAAATTTTTGCAACTTAATTCGTAATCGCAATTTTTTGCACAAGGCGTCGAAGGTATATGAGATGTGTTGAATGTAATGTCATGATATATCTGCATCCATATGTATATTAACTTATAATTAAGACATAACAAAACATGTAAATATATATGAAGACGCTCTCAAAAAAAATAAGACGCGACCAGAGAAGTACTCTTACCGGAAGGGGGTTGGGGACGCACGCTGTTTATTCCAACAACCTTATATTCTCAACAAAGAGAAGAATTCTCGGGAAAAAGGTTTTATTAAAATGGGGCTTGGAATATTTTAGGGTGTGGTAAATTAAAGAATTTATTTTAAACATTGTGTGTGATTTAATGGATAAGAACATTAGGCTTGTACTTTTTCATATATTGCGAATAACAAAAGAAAACACCCTAATACTATAAGTTTTGAAATAGTATATACATGCATTTAATGTGACAATATATTATTATAAATATTTGGCTTGTACTTATTCTTTCCGGAGCGAGGAACAGGTGTATATATACATATAAACAAACGCTATTTTTTTTAAATCTTATTTTCTCCAAAAAGGGTAACATTTCCGGGAAAAATGGATTTAGGGGGGAGAGTATATATATAAAATGTCGACACTCGATATACATAGCATTAATGTCGACACGTAGGGGAATTGAATTTATAAGCGTTTTCCCGTTGTAATTTAATAAGAAATGACTTAGATGATGTTTATATGCCTTATCCAAAACATATCTAAATGTTTTATTTAATAAACTTTACGAAAACATGAGATGTAAGAATCGAGTCGACTTTCGCAGTATGTATGTATTTTCCCTAAAAAAGAGTTCAAGAATTAGTATACACCGGTGGATACAATTATAAAACTATTTCTTTTTATCTTTCAAACGAAAATTACAATCTAGAAACAAGAAATGCCGCGAGAAATAAAGAATTCATAATGTAAATATACGCGAGTAAGTTGAAAAACGAAAGTAGACGGGACTTTCCGTATCACTGTCATGCGGGACAACTCTTTGTCTATTTTTAGAAAAAACTGAGATAATACATCGATTTATTGAAAGATTTGCAAATTCCGCTCAAAAACTAAATGCAGTTGACGACATAAAAAGAAAACACTGAATATGTGTAGCGTTTCGATAAATAAAATCTCCATGTATGTTAAAACTATTTTTCTTTTCAAAACACGAAATAAGACGTGAACAGTAATTTCCCTTTCAAACACATATACATTTTTTCGTGTTGACATTCTGCAGAAAAACATAATGTCGACGCGTATATATTGCGAAAGTCGACACGATTCTGAGATCTCTTGTTTTCTTAGATTTTATTTTATAAAACGATGAGATATGTATTAATTACGGCAAAACAATTTTATCAAAGTCCATCCTTGTCAAATTACAACTAGAAATCGCTTATAAACTCAATTTTCCTAAGTGTCGACATTGATGCTATGTATATCGAGCGTCGACATTGACCCTGATTCTCGAGTATATATATATATATATATATATATATATATATATATATAGGTACTTGACATGGTTTGCGGGTCATGATCCATAAACATGGGTTGTGGGACCCTGCATTTGTGGTAGGCTTATTACAAAAGGAAACACATTTTTAAAGCGCTAAGCATAGCTGCTGCGCTTTTTTGTCGCCAGATTTCTAATCCTACTTCCACTTTCGTTTTCGCATTTCCGAAATACCGCCACCTACTGGTGGATGCTAGAAGAGTCGTACCCTGGAGAAGTCGTACTCTGGAAAATTCATAACTATGCAGTATGGACAACTTAATATCTGCATGCAGATACATTTGTTCTATCAGTATTGAATTGGCAATAAATTTCATTTAATGAATATTATTATTATATATCGGATATGGGTGCTCCAAAAGATACCACATTCATGATGACGATATTTTTCCAATTAGAATTTTGAAAAAAAATAATGGGAGTTATATGCATTGGGTTGTGTATTAGGTGTTAAGTAATAATTGGAATAACTTTGCGATATGAATAGGTTTTGAGTGTTTTTAAACAGTTATGTCTGAAAGTTGAAACTTCTCGCCCGCCGTACCAAACGTTTCTTTATATAAACTATTAGTATTGCTACTTCCATCCGGACGGAACAATTTCTGTGTCAGAAGACACTAAATCGCTTTCCATATCCTATTAAAAGTGTTAATTTTTGTAAAAAAAACAAAAACAAAAACATCTAGCCTAATCCCTTTTAAACAATGCAATCACCTGAGTGTTATTTGGTACCGGTGATTTGATTAAAATTCATTATCAACATGGAGCAAAATTCATTATCGGCAGTAGACCCCCGTTTACACATATTTCGAGCTACATGTAATATGTTACAGTTATAAACACCATGCTTTATACAAAAAATTCTGGATTTTTATACAAAATATTTCGATTAACACCTTTTTCACGATAATTTGTGCTGTTTTTTATCAATTTTATTTTAGGCTTCGTTTTCTGTAAGCAATATTTCACAAGCGATTTTCTATTTATTTGCATTGATATGCAATTTGATGATGATCCAACTCAAATGATTTAAATATAATTTACAAAAAGAGTAACTGTGGAGTTACTTAAAATACTACAGTAAATACATGTATATTTAATTATTATAATCGTCATAAAGTGATACCTCGTTTAATTTGCGTAGACGATGCTTCATCGTGTGCAACAATAATTTTATTAATAATTTAAGAGTTTTCCATCCAATCGGCCAAGCTTGTATGTATTGCAGGTGTCACTACAGTATTAAAGTTCATGCGTGGATCTAGAAAAAAATATCCGGGGGGAGGATAATTTGAGTTTGCGCGGGGGGGGGGGGGGGGTCTGATTTTTTTGTAATTCTATAATGTAAAGGAAATTTGAAATTTGACCCCCCTTAGATCCGCGCATGGAGTTTACTATATATCCCTACCAAAAATGCGCATATCTATACACAAGTTATTAATTTAAAACAAACCTCTGGGTAAATCCTGTTGATATCTTTTTAAACAAAACCTTTTTTTTACAATTTAGTAGCAAAAACACATGTGCATCCATCAAGGCGTGAGAGTTTGTTACGTCGAAGTTACACGTGTGCTTGAAAAGTACAATACCACAAGTCAAGAACTTTTCATCCATCTTCCCCTTAAAAAACAACACGCATAAAAAAATTCAATTGATTTTGCATTATTACAGAACTTGGATAGTCAGACACCTTATACCTTTCACATGTTTTTTTCATTAAATAAAAGGTTAGCCCTTGTCGCAGGCGGAAACGGCCCAAATTCGGAGGAAAATTCGAAAAAAATTTCCCTCAGCACTGTTTTGACGTGAACCTACGGTGAAATACTGTTGTGACATCTGAACTGGCGTCCATGACAACACCCTTTAAGTTAAAACACTCTATTATTTACGTATGATGAGATGTGAGTCATACTTCATTAGATCCAATGATATACCCTTAAATATACCACAGAAGAGACTGTCTAGTTCATACTTAAATTGCTTAGAAGCGACTTCATTTTGTATAATATTAAATATTCTAACATTATGTTATGTTAATACATTAGTGGTTTTTGCATGGTGTATTGTAGCAAAAGGCTAGAAATATTGTTCGAATACCAAAGCTAAAATTTAGAAGATCTGTTATGCGATCAGTATTATCTTTACCTACTTTTGTCAAAACTTTATTGCTTTTTATTTTGCAATTGGTATCGTAATTTGCCACTGTATTTTTTTAGTGTTCGTCATGTTTTTGGTTTGCAAGTTGTCAGATGTAGTAACAAACAGATGATGAAAATAAGCTATTAAACATAAATAAACATTAATCATAGTATGATTTTTGTTATTTGCAACAATTTTATTATTACTTTATTTTCTTCTTTTAGTTAAGAAGCATGTGCTATGTAGCTCTGCTAAACATTAGCAAAATATGTTCAAAACTAATAAGCAATATCATTATAAAACTACTACCCATTTTCTCGATTTGCAGAAATTGCTAAAATTTTAAAATCAATCATGATGTTTGTAAACATGCTTTAAGGCAGATTGTTATAATTTGTAAATTGGAAACTTTGATTTACAGTCAAATTAATAAAACATTTTATGCTTCATAAATAAAGAAACACTTACATTAATTGCATTACATTAAATGCTGTGGTTATGATTTTTTTAAAGTCATCAGCATTCTGTTTTCACTGTAACACGATAGAATGCATTAATCATTGAAGAGATTTATTTATTCTATAACTATGGCATATCCAAATTAAATATCATTTCAGAATTCTGAGTACGTGAATTTTTACAATAACAGATAATTCCCGATTCAAGTATGATTCTTTACATGTATTTTCATAACATTCGGTATATTTTAACACTTTCTTCCCGGCTTAGCGCTTTCCAATACTTTCAGTACTTTGATTAAGAATAGTTTTTGATGAAGAAGCCAAATATAAGATGCATATAAAGATTACTCATATTTGGTTTCAAAGTTATAGATAACGTTGTGGGTCCCCTTACCAAAATGAATTGTTTGCGGCAAACTTGCAGCAAACTTGCCGCAAATTTTCGGCAAACTGATCAGTTTACCAGAAAACTTTAGAACTTGTTTGCCGATCTTTGCCAGTAGTAGCGAACTTCTGGTAAACCTCTTATATTTTGCCAAAAGTTTACCAGACACCCAATTATGTTTGCAGCTTCTTCGCCAGAAGTGGCAAACTTTTGGCAAACACCTAAAAATTTGCCAGAAGTTTATCACAAACATTTCTTCTTTTTTCTCTGTTTGTTTTACTTCGTGAGCTTGCCAAAGCTTTACCAGAAATAAGACTTATACAATTTCATATACACATTCAGCACAAATTTAAGACTGTCAATTATAATGAATTGCTTTTATAATTTGTGTATAGAGAAAAAATAAATCTAATTAATATTTTTGGATTTAAGTTTTATTCTAAGATAGTCTCGATAAAAATATTATTACGAAAATAAGATCAACTTTAATCGCATGATGCTTCATAATGAACCCCCCCCCCCCCAGACCCCACGTATTACGTGAACACCAACCTGTCTGTTCTTTTGTTATGCTATATTCTTTTTTCCTACGTTCAAATATCAGTCAACTTGGATTTGAGTATATAAACCGCTTGATGTTGAATCATGTAGATTGAAGAGTTTTCCGTAACGTTATGCTGTTCGGTGTTTGTTTCTACTTTTACTTTTGTTTCAATGTTAAGCTACGCGCGCGCTGATTGGTCGATCAATAGCTAGCCGCCAATTTTCACATTCGATGCTGCCATGTTGTCTGCCATCACCGAGATGGTAAAGTGAATGAAAATAAGGGAATAAGGCTGTGCACAAGGTAAAAGAAACATTGTCAATGGAGTGTTTACTTTTGGAAAATCCACGGCTAAACAGAGGACGAATATAAGTGAATGAATCGAGTCTCAACACCCATGGCCACTGCATGCACCATCTGCATGATCATGAGCACGTTTTTGAAAAAGTAAGTGAATTCGTTGAATGGCAGTTTAAACAGTTATTGGAATTTAAAACGAAAGACTGTGATCTTTTATAATGAGTTTAACAGTATAAGGCCGTCCCTATGACAATGCGGGGTGTCGAATCGAGCAAAACGCTCGTTATTGACATCGTTGTGATGCATGAACAAATGATTAAGATTTATGTAAACAACGCCAAATTTAGGAAATTATCATTACATAGTGTAAAAGTACATTTTATATGATTTACATTTTTATTACTTAAATAAAAGAATTCATGTTCTACTCGCATAGTCAGAGTTAGAGTAGGCCTAGTGCAAATTTGTAGCTTTATATAGATTTATAGATTGAGTAAGTATATGATAGGCTAACTTGTTTTAATCTGAAAACAATTGTGCTTATATGAAATCCATTTATCTTCCCAATAGGTGTCTGCCCTGGTGACTGGGTTACACAGACCTAAAGAAAACCATGCAAAAAAAAAAACCCACTGATTTTATGATCAAATGATGCAACCAAAAAAGAGTGAAGACAGAATTTGTGTAAGACTTACGTAGAAAAGCATATAAACAACAGTGCTGAAGTCTGACCATTCCATTGTGGGCATTATTGTGATATTCGGCTATTTGTGTGATATTGTTTATGTGTGAAATTAAATCGGAGAGCACGTACAGGAGACCGTCATAAAAAAGACATCGAGAATGCCTTAAAGAATCCGTGATTAATTGTAACATGACCAGTGACCGTGCAGGGCTTAATTGTGAACTACCGGTAAAAGTATCGACCTAATTTCCGAAAAATATGGTATATGGTTTGAACTTCGCTCATTGTGAACTTTTGACAAGTCCATCTGTGCATGCATGTTGTGATCAAACTGCATTCAAGTTTATCGATCTGCAGCAACAAATCATCACCTATCGGTTGAGTACCATTTGTCAAATTTCAATATGGTTTGTTCATCAGTTTTGTGTTTATTTTTGAAATTATAAAATGTGTAAAATTTTAAGTTAATTACTTGTGTCCTTTATCTCTAATTTTGCTGCAACTGTTTAAGTAAAACAACATCTTTGTCAATCACCAGTAGAAGTTATTTGTTAATTGATTGAAAAGCCATAGTACATGTATTAGTAACTCATTATTAAATGATTATTAGTGTTTATTAATTGTTTTTCTTATGTTGTAATATCTTAAAGTTGCTATGTCTATCTGTAAGCTTGCGGCAAATTTGCCGCAAACAGTTTGCCGGAAGCTAATTTGCATACGAATTCTGAACTTGCTGCAAATTTGCCGCAAACAGTTTGCCAGAAGCTAATTTGCATACGAATTCTGAACTTGCCGCAACTTTGCCGCAAACAGTTTCCCAGAAGCTAATTTGCATACGAATTCTGAACTTTCCGCAACTTTGCAGCAAACAGTTTGCCAGAAGGTAATTTGCATACGAATTCTGAACTTGCCGCAAATTTGCTGCAACTGTTTGTCGCAAATTTGCAGCAACCTCTCTGCAAATTTGCGGCAACTGTTTGCCAGAGGCCTTATATTTTGGTAAGGGTCACCACATTGTGGGTATACATACCCACAGTGATATATAGTAGATAATATATATAACATACTTGTGGGTAGGAACCCACAAACCATGTCATGGCAATATATATATATATATAGATTCTTTATGGGATATATCCCACAAACCATGTATGGGTGCTAAAACAATGATATATAGCATACAGCTGAATATGATTTGTATAGGAGCACAAAATACAAAATATCATTTTATCAAACTTATATATATCTAGGCTTTTTTAAGGGAATTTGTTTTATAAAAGTAACCGAAGAATTACTAACGACTTGTCTCCTAATGGCAACAGTGCATAGTATGGGGCATTCCTGAAAAGGTGGCAGATTTTTTTTCTACATGTAATGCATTGAACAGAGCAGCCAGTGATGCACTGAAGAAATTTACTTTGTAAACCCCTTGAAATAAAAAGATTTACATACTGTGCTTATGAATCACAGACTTATGTAATTTAAGTCAGAAGCAGCATGCAAAGCATGCTTTGAAATGATCATATACTAGTATATGTTAATGCATCTCAGGATGAAGTTTGGTCTGTGTACCCCTTTTGATAAGATGAACATAGATCGAAACATTGTCCTTAACTGGTGTCAAAGATAAAAAAAAAATGTCTTCAAATACATTGTTTTTCTAAGTTTGGTTTCTATAATTATCTTCAAAGAGAATATGGTAACAGACCAGAAAACCTTTTCACTAAAATCATTGACGCCTAAAGTGTCAAATGCCATTGGTTTGAAACTACTTGTAAAAATTAAGGTGTGAACAACTTATCTCGGTTATAGCTTATGCCACATCAAAATGTCCTATTCGCTTTTCCTTGTGACTTTGTATTAGGGTAATACCCCAAATCATTATTTTCCTTGTCACCTTGTCCATGTACTACCCCGTCTAGGTCATGACGAATCCCTACATGACCATGAACATCTCTGTGTCAAATAAAGGTAGCAGCAAATGCATAACCCCCACCTAAAATATTGCTATGGCATAGCAATCCACCCTCAACACTTGTAATGTAGACACAGATTAACAGACAGACAAGGTAAATCCTTTATACCATGATACCTTTATTTGCAGAGGTAAAACAACATTAATAAGGGAACACTTTTGTCAGTCAAAGATTATATATTTTATTTCTCAAAGTTAGAAAAATGTGTCATGCATGATTTCAAACACAAGACATGTATATATATGTGAACATTCTTCATAGCTGTAATAGTAGTAGCATTTGAAAATTGTTCACAGAGAGACAAACAGAAAGCTACACAAACAGATCATCGCATACACTCTTCTGGTCTATGGCCAGCAGAGCTAAAACCCACAGGTGTCATGAGAAATTGAACGTCACAGATGTCCTCTGCAAACATAAGGGGAAATATACACTACATGTAAATATTAGATATTAATATGATTGTCCTTTTTTAAAAACCTAAAGTATTCTAAATTACATTGTAATATACTTTTAAAATATATGCAATACATATTTCAATCATGTTCACTTGACCTTAAACATAAAAGTAACACATAAGAAATTACAACATCTTATTGCTGATATTAAGATTTTAAAACGAATAAAAACTAAACCATTAGGTTACACCACAGGTACACGTTGCAGATGGGAAGTAGAGAGAGCAATACAGATATAACACATACACATTCAATCTTCAATCTAAAACATGAAGCATACAGACGACTCTTGTTTATAAATAAGTCCAGGGTATTTCATGAGGAGATAATCTTCCAATTACTGTTTAAATTTAAAGGGTTTATTACAGAATCATTTGTTACTGCAAGACCAAACGTCCTAAATTTGCATCCTCATCTTCCGCCATTACGTTTAACGAGGGCTCATTGGAATCAGCGTTCGTATCTGCTGATTAAGTCTCAGCATATGTTGTATTTTACTCTTTTTCTGATGAATACTTCTATCAGCAAGAAATTTGCATTTGTTTTTTACTTTCAGTGCTTCTGCCTCTCTTGGTACACTTTAATCTTTAAAGTCCATATAAAATTCAAATGTCCTATTCCATTGTCCATTTTTTCTTTGATGGTAATGTGGTGCATGATGGTTTATCCACTGATTCTATACCACTTGGGACATAATCCTTGTGTTCTTCAATAGAATCTGTGAATCAAATATTAGAAAGGTTCAGTGAATTAAATTCTACAATTGTACATGTAAGTTAAAATAATAGTGTACGCAACACATCTTCATAACATGCTAGTGCTTGGTATTCAATTTGTATACACACTATGCTGCAGTAAATTGTGACCACATCTTTCAAGTAATAATGCTTTAATGTTTAAAAACTAAAAAATTATCTGCGATCACATATCAATCTATATATTTGCATATAAACATATGTCTAAACTTGCTATATATATATGTACGCATATGAACAGTCAAATATCTGACCTCAAAGACACAAAAAACTCATAAACAACCCACCGCAAAAATATTTGAGCAAACAATCTATGACAGTGACCAACATCCCATGTACCTGGTAATTATGTTTGCAAATAAACAGATAACTAAACTCAAAGACACAGTAATAAACTATAGGAAAAATGTTAGAACAAATAATCTCTGACAGTGACCTACAATTCATGAATAGACACAAACATTTATACATGAAAGAGATTCAAAAACCACAAGCATTCCCATACATATCTTTCATTGTACATATGTACAAACTCAATATGTATGGACGCATATATCCAGTATACAAATGTCAATTAAGTAAACTCAAAGACACAAAAACTCATGAACAATCAACTGAAAAATGTTAGAATAAGAAATATATGATGATAACCCACAATCCATGAACAGACACAAACAGGTATAAATATACATGACAATGTCCCACAATCCATAAACAGACCCAAACATGTATATATAAGACAATGACCCACAATCCATGAACAGACACCAACATTTCTTTTACAGTACAATAGTTCATCAAACAAATTAGGTAAAATTTTCTCCAGCATTCTATCATACTAATATCAAAACTCTTGTGACAAAAATCAAATTAAAAATAACATGTTATTAATAATCATATATGTAAGTTATGGAAATAAAAGATTAATGTGAACAATTGACGATCTTTATAGGAACATGGTTACAGTAACATTTTTTTCTAGACTAAATGCTCATAGTATTACAATTAATCATATGTACAAGAGTTTATAACTGCGTAAACATTACATGTAATTTGTATATAATTTGTTATTGTATGGATTTTACATGTTTATTAAAAACGACAGTTGAATTTTTATTGAACCTGTTATTTTCCACAGGATTCGATGTTGGGATGAAATGTTAGTCGTGATTGGCTGGGATGTTCGGTAGTGAAAAAAATGTAGAATACAGATAATTTATTAATCATGTAAGCCAATAAGTCATTTTTGTATACCCTTTAGATGTAGCAGCTAGGATTAACAACTAGGCAATTGTTAAAAAAAAGATTTCTGCGAGTATCTTTATTTGTACATTTTTTTATCAAACTCTGCCATTAACATATCACATTAATTTTTAAGATCATTTAGAGCTAATTTTATATGTTTATCATGAACATCATTTATCCTTTCCTCTGGTGTATCATTCCTATCGTATCTTGCATGTACACTTTTCAATGTACATGTATAACATGCGTCAATCCTATCATATCGTGCGTGGTTTCTATCCTATCATTTTATTATCATGTTCTCTCTCTCTCTCTCTCTCTCTCTCTCTCTCTCTCTCTCTCTCTCTCTCTCTCTCACACACACACACACACTCTCTCTCTTCGAATTTTAAAAGTTGATCATTTGTATCATACCGTTGTATGATGAGGGAATAGAATTAATTTCAACTGAAACTTAATAATGCAAGTGGTTTATGCTAAAACATGTTCAATCTATTGAGTATAAAATATTGGTAAGAAAGTTATCACACTTACATGTTTTACTCTATATGTTTCAACATGAGCGTGTTTTGTTGCGTTGTGTAGGATTTTAAAAGTCTTAATATTCTTTTTCTACTTTTACGGACCGTAATACAAAGAAAACTTATGAATTTAATATCAAACTTGGTTAAGAATAAAAACATAAGAAAACTAATAAATGGCAATTGGAATTTACGTTAAACGCATATAAATCCATGCTAAATTTACGTGTAAATTGTATAAAGGCTGTTTTACACGAATATCATGTGGACTTTCTACTTGGCTTTCATGTGACATTAAAATAAATATAATGTAAGACACACTTTCTTGTGTCATTCTTTCTCGACACCTCAACTGTTACTCTGACTCACAGATAGCAAAGCCTAAAATGAATTCTCGCAGCACTCGCCTTCCTCATCAGTCACCAATTCCATTTCAGGTTTTAAACAAGAGGCCCATGGTTAACATCGCTCACCTGAGGAACAATAGGTATGATAAAATTAGCTCAATGGAGTCATAATACAAACTATCTGGAAATTGTACAATAATTCATGTAAATCCTGTATAAATAAAATCCATTTTCCCCTGGATATTCTTATGTTTATAATCATTAGTCCCTTTACTAACAGGATGATTTTATAGTCATATCATATGTTGAGTATTGCAGTTCTAAAAAAAATCTCTAACAATAGTTTATATATGGGATATAAACGTACATCAAACTTTGAACCTTCTCATGCACCAAAGAATTGCCCTGGGGCCAAAGTCTTAACAATTATAAAGAATCATCTGGCTGATTAGTTTCTGAGAAGATTTTTAAAGATTTACCCTATATATTCCTTTGGTAAACTTTGACCCCCCCCCCCCATTGTGGCCCTACCCTACCCCTGGGGATCATTATTTTCACAACTTTGAATCTACACTACCTGAGGATGCTTTCACACAAGTTTCAGCTTTCCTGGCTGATTAGTTTCTGAGAAGAAGATTTTTAAAGAATAACTCTGTTTATTCCTATGTAAAACATCGACCTCCCATTGTGGCCCATACCTACCCCCAGGGGTCCTGATTTTCACAAAACCTGAGGTTGCTTCCACACAAGTTTTTGCTTTCCTGGCTAATTAGTTTCTGAGAAGAAGATTTTTAAAGATTTCCTGTATATAATCATTTGTTAAACTTCGATACCCCATTGTGCCCCACCCTACCCCCAGGGATCATGATTTTCACAACTTTGAATCTGCACTACCTGAGGATGCTTCCACACAAGTTTCAGCTTTCCAAAGTTTCTGAGAAGAAGATTTTTAAAGATTTACTCTATATATTCCTATGTAAAACTTCGACCACCCAATTGTGGCCCCACCCTACCCCTGGGGGGTCATGATTTTCACAACTTTGAATCTACACTACCTAAGGATGCTTCCACACAAGTTTCAGCTTTCCTGGCTGATTAGTTTCTGAGAAGAAGATTTTCAAAGATTTACTCTATATTTCTATGTAAAACTTTAACACCCCCCCCCCCAATGTGGCCTCACCCTACCCACAGGGGTCATGATTTTCACAATTTTGAATCTACACTGCCTGAGGATGTTTCCACACAAGTTTTCAGCTTTCCTGGCTGATTAGTTTCTGAGAAGAAGAATTTTAAAGATTTACTCTATATATTCCTACGTACAACTTCGATCCCCCATTGTGCCACACCCTACCCCCAGGGATCATGAATTTCACAACTTTGAATCTACACTGCCTGAAGATGCTTCCACACAAGTTTCAGCTTTCCTGGCTGATTAGTTTCTGAGAGGAAGATTTTCAAAGATTTACTCTATATATTCCTATGTAAAACTTCGACCCCCCATTGTGGCCCCACCCTACCCCTGGGGGTCATGATTTTCACAACTTTGAATCTACACTACCTCAGGATGCTTCCACACAAGTTTCAGCTTTCCTGGCTGATTATTTTCAGAGAAGAAGATTTTTAAAGATTAACTCTATATATTCTTATGTAAAACTTCGACCCCCCATTGTGCCCCGCCCTACCCCTGGGGGTCATGAGTTTCACAACTTTGAATGTACACTACCTGAGGATGCTTCCACATGAGTTTCAGCTTTCCTGGCTGATTAGTTTCTGAGAAGAAGAATTTTAAAGATTTACTCTATATATTCCTATGTAAAACTTCGACCCCCCATTGTGGCCCCACCCTACCCCCGGGGGTCATGAATTTCACAACTTTGAATCTACACTACCTGAGGATGCTTCCACACAAGTTTCAGCTTTCCTGGCTTTCTGGTTCTTGAGAAGAAGATTTTTGAAAATTTCTCGAAATTTTTCATTAATTTCTAATTATCTCCCCTTGAAAACGAGTGTAGCCCTTAATTTTCACAACTTTGAATCTACACTGCCTAAGGATGATTTGTGCCAAGTTTAGTTGAAATTGGCCCAGTAGTTCTTGAGAAGATGTTGAAAATGTGAAAAGTTTACGGACAGACGGACAGCCGGACGGACGGACAGACAGACGGACGACAGACAAAATGTGATCAGAATAGCTCACTTGAGCTTTCAGCTCAGGTGAGCTAAAAATTGTTGCGCCAATCGAGTGCTCTTAAAAAGATCCTAGCACTAAACTATGCGGTATATGCAATACTGCCGCTTCCAAAATGCTCCCTATAGTATACAAAGAACAATGATATTCTAGTGAAGTCCTGCCTTGACAAAAATTCCCTATCATTCAGAATACATGTATTTGTGTAATAAAAATACCTATGCAAGGCTGTTGAACATATTCGGCAACATGGTCCTTTATGACCTGTTGAAACTGTAGAACAAGTATATACGGTAATTATGGCTTCACTGTTCTGCAGAATCTGTGGAACATCTGGGTGTGCTTCAACAGGATTTGCCTTCAAATTCCTCCCTAGAGTACAGGCAAAGAATAATTGTCAATGGAATTTTAGTTACTTAGTTACTACAGGTCTACTGTAGTTACTGAAATGTTCCCCTATATTTCAGAAAGAGTAACTAAAGGTAATACCTGTAGTAAAATGCCTAAGCTGTTGAATATGTGAAGTTGCATGGTCCTGAGTAGACTGTAGTATCAGTTAAGAGCCCATCTTAACTAGTTAGTGGAACATCTACATGAGTTACCATTGTGTCCCTCTCTAGAATGCTCTCTGTTATAAATTTGAAAAAGATTTCATTGTAATTAGAGTTAAGCTTGTAAATCATGTGTTGAAAAAAGTGATGTAGTTAATGAAAAATACCTGTTCATGTCTGACATCTGCTGAATCAGTGCAGTGGTCAGAAGAATCTATGGAATGTGCATCACAGTGCTGCAACAGAGTCCAAAGTCATATCTAATATCCTACTGTCTATCAATATCCCTCCTTGCAAAGAGTCAAAGCTTCCATGGGAAGTTGTTCATTCAACATTAATTTCATAACAGCATTATTTTTGGGCTTGTCTGAGGTTGCATCATTAATGTACTTTTCAAGCTTTTGGGAGATTCATACTCATCAATGCTGTAAAATAATAATGAAAACAATACTTAGATAAAAAGTCTAATGTTACATATAAACATAAGCATTCATATGATGAAATATTATGGTTATATGAACAATGCATGCGTTATGAAACAACAATACATATCACAATATAGTGGTAACGGTATATGAATCACAATGTATTTTTAAAAAATACAAGGGCACCGCAAAGCAGAGCATCCCCTCGCAAAATGAAATATTTTTTTGGGGGGATGCATTATTTAGAATATACATGTAATTGGGCGGGGGGGGGGGGGGGGGGGGGGGGGAGAGGAGGTAATAATTTTTTTTTCTCCATACAAATAAAAACCTGAAACACACTACTATACCAGCTGTATGTTTCTCACATGCTTTTCGCACGCTATACAGTTTTTACAATACGTTCCTAGCATAGCACGGTTTGCTTTTTGTACGATATGATAAATGTTACTCACACTGTATGGTCTTTTTTCACATGATATGATATCATAATGCTTCCTGCATGAAAAAGTGTATAGAAAAAGGGTTATACATGTATCTAGCTGTAATAATGTAGCCCTCTCCGATTTTTATATCTGATGTTTACTGGAGAGGGCTACAATTCCACAGGATCTCCGTAATGGTGCTAAATTAATTTTTTAATGCAACCGACTTCGGTCTAAAAATTTCTTTTTTATATTTGACTTCCTTTAGATAAAATGATTTTTTTAATTCAGGTTGAACAAACTAACCGTATATAAATCAAAACCAGATAAAACACATAAGCATGTTTACCAGTCGTCTTTTTCAGCAGCCATGACAGTTCTAGCGTGATTGTATGGGATCTACGCTTGGAGTTTTGATGGGCTTGATAACGTGAATGACAGAGTAAATAATCGATCTTTCCTCGTTCTATCACTAAAACATCGTTTCAGGAAATGGTATATAATGGAAAATTCATATTTACCGCGTTAATTATGTTTAAAATAGGGGAATTCCTATATTCAGGTAAAGATCCGCTCCTGAATTCTCATTGGCTGTCCCAAAATAAAACTGGTCAAGGCCAGTAAACATGGCGGACAAATTCAACTTGTGTTGTTGACATACACGAAAAATAACCGATATATGGACTATACTTGATATTTTTGGATTAATTTATGCCATAGACATCTACAATGTTTGAGTTCTGGTAAGAAATGCAAATGTTATTTCCATTTATGTACGATTTGAGATGAAATTGTTGCGGGAGTAAATCACTCCTGCACTTGCACCATTACGGAGATCCTTTGGAGTTGTAGCCCTCTCAAAAAAAAAAAATCGGGAGAGGGCTACATCATTGCAGCTAACATGTATCATTCAGGAAGCATATAATATCATGTAAAAAAAATGATCATACAGTGCTAGTAACATATTGATCATATAGTTCATTTCCAATTATTATGAATTTGATTTCTCACAATTAATGTATATTTTCTTTTTTTTTTAAACATCTACATATTAACATGAATTTCATTAGTTAAGATTATTACAAGTTTAGATAGAAAAAAAATCATCATTTAAAATTCAAAATATGGAATGTTTAAAACAATGGCCCATTAAAAGTACCGTATTTTTCGGAAATCAGGTCGATACTTTTATTTCCTGGCACGTGGACCTCGCCCTATTCATCGCTTCACCTTATTTATGTTTTTTTTTTTAATTTGATATGAAATCTTGCACAAATTTATGCAAATCTCCAATAAAATCATGAGTGTTTACTATAATACTGCTTGAATTTCTGTGTAAAAATCATATGGATTTTTATCAATATACTGTAGTAATTTATCATAAACAAATTAGATGTGAATAGATTTATTTCTTCTAACATTTCTTACTTCGATCGCTAAGACTGAATCATCTTTCTATCATTATTACATGCTGTCATGCATTTTGATCGTGTGCTTACGATAAACAAGAAATCGATTTCGCATGGTTAAAGTAAAATGAGAACCGTACAAAGGGTAATTAAAGGAGGAAAAAATATCGTCGGGTAGAAATAAAAAGCTGATTTCGTTTTATAATAGAACACATCTACAAGTTTTTTACTGTAGATTCAAGATAAAACTCTCGATGAAATCTAAACCAGGTGTCTCTGAAATCAGTCTGGGTAAGGCCTACTTTGTTTATACACAGTTGAACTCTCGGCACGTGCTACTCATGCCCACAGTCTTCGAGAGGTTGACTCATTATTGCTAGCGCTCTCGAGCGCTAGCAACTACGTTAGTCTATACCTCTGAAATACGCATGCTCGAGTTTACGGTGGGGCATTCTGGGAAAACTACTATAGATAGACTGTACGATGACAATTTCGTTTTTCATTAAAAAAGAAGAAGATATCATCCGAATTTAATTCATTGTCTAACCTACACATAAAAGTACAAGAATCCTGGTCATGGATACAAGGATTGTAGACATCACCCGGTAAAACATATATATATAAAACTTCCTCCGAAATGTTTTTGGAAAACCCGGTGAAACATAGCTATACACCAACTTCCTACGAAAAGTTTAGAAAAAAAAAGTTTAGCATGTTGAATAGTCAAGAATAAAGCGATTGATACAATGCAGTACCACACTGATATAATTTCTTATTTTTTTTTTTCCTTTGTTGACGGAAAAGCCCGATTGTTATAAACAAAGAAACGACATTTAAGCGGGAAAATTTTACGTCGAAGCCAAAAAAGATAATTTCTCATTGGTCAATTACCATACGAAAAAATCCGAGCAGGGAGACGACATTTACGCGCGAAAAATTTACGCCGAAACACAAGCGATAGCTAACAATATGGCGGAGACGGACCAAACAGACTCTGGTATGTAATATTTTTCTCTTGATGATACTCAGTCATATATATATATATATATATATATATATATATATATATATATATATATATATATATATATATATATATATTATAGGTCTAACGTTATATCTGCAAAGATAATTGATATAAACATGTAATATTTTTTTCTTTATACATAGGTTCATAACTATTTTATCTGCAAAGAAAATTGATATAAATATCAATATGGGTCGAATTTTGAGGGGTAGAATTCATCAAGGATATCCCTATTTCTCCGGGGAATTTGCCGGTAGACAGTGTACTGCCATTGCTTTTCTGGCCCTTTGTTTGGCGACGATCAAATTGGGTAGTCTTTGGACTACTGATGATATTGATAATATAATATATAGAGGGAACGATGAATATGTAAACACTATTCGTAATCGCCTATGTCTAGCACATCCAAGAAACTTGCAGCATAACGAACTTCCACAATCTATATCAAATTTTCTGAATTCTAATATAGACTATATAATTGCACCACATCAAAACTTTTATGGTGTTGTGGGTAGACAGAGTAATCCATATGCAGGTAGTCATAATTTGCAAACGGCTTTGTTAATGGGATTTTCTGGATCTAATTATCTGTTAGCAACATTTGCTGATTATACAACTGCTTTATTTTATGATGAAGTGTCAAATTCTTATTATTTATTTGATTCACATGCTTGTAATGAAAGTGGACAAACAGATGCTAATGGCTATGCAATTCTCTTGGAATTCTCTACTGTTCTGCAAATCTTGCAACATTTACAAGAAAGACATTTAAATCAAGTGTTTGAAGTAACAGCATTCAGTTTTACACAAACAGTTATAGCTGATTCATCACAATTATCAGATTTGACAGACTGTTTACAAGATGTGCCTTGCCCATTGCCGAGTAATGGGGATTCTAACACACCAACATCTATGAATACTTCTAACTTAAATATTGAAGATCATTTTTGTAACAATTCAAATTTTCAGCAAACTTCTGACACATTCTACAACCTGAATCACACTTACTCAACCTCAACACAAAAGATGCACGATTCCAACACACAGTCATGTGTGAATGCATCCAACTTCAACTCTACTTTTGAAGACCATTCATGTAATCATTATGATTTTCAGAGATATTCAAACAAGCATTGTAACCTTAACCACACTTACTCATCACAAATGCCTGCAAAAAAAAAAACAAAACATATTTCAACGTCTCCTATAATTCATGATCACTGTTACAACAACTCGTTGTCTTTAACTCTTTTCCCCCTGATGCCACCATATGACGCATTTGTCATTTCCCTATAAGGTTTTCTTAGCTTCCCCCTGAAACTTTTTTCACTGTTTGAGTGGTATTGTTTTACCATAGTTATTGACAAGAATTATTGTCAAACCATGTCATATGATATATCACTGTGATCGGGAAAGATAGAACTTTAACATTATAACTTTAGAGTACACAAATAAATTAATAGAAATTAATTAGGTGAGTTTATTCAGGTAATTTTACCTGTACATTAAAAAAAAATCACTGTAAACATGAAAATTAATGAATGAAATTTTAATATATATGATCAACTATTGTTCAAAAATATTTTTTCATGTTTTGAATAATGTGTTTCTTGTTTTATCTTGCGAATTGAGACCAATACACAACAAACAAAATTTAATCAAAAGTATAAAAATTTATCCCTAGAGTAATATTTTATCAAACTATCATGGTTCATGTATCACTGTCAATCAGAATTTTTCTTAGTTTTGCATTTATATCATTTATAATTATTTTTTATATAAATTATATCAGATACCTGTAGTAAAGGTACAGAAATTCAGGTAAAAATACCTGTACACTATTGTATCTATTGTCTGCACAGTTACATGTATAAAGCAATATTTATTTCAAAATTGTCATTGTAATTCAGTCAAAACATTCAACTATTCAAAGGGGGGTTTCTAAACATTTAGTTCAGACCCAGGTATGAGCTAATAATCTACCGACTTCGACAAGTTTCGTTTTTTGGCACCCCCCCCCCCCCCCCCCCCCACTCGCCGATGTATTGCATTTACAGCATTGTATATTAGTTTCTATTGGGTTTTATTTCTTAAATAATTTTATGGAACAGTATAACTACAAAATACTGGGGAAGATCCACAGTTAATGTGTTGAATTTATAACTTAGATTATGCCCAGGCTGACGCAATGCACATGTGCCGATGTTCGGAGTCCGCCATTGTTGTTGTCATGCAGGTGTCGTGAATTAGCCCTAATTCACTGCTAATCAACCAAATTCCTGTCATAAACTTCAAAGGAAGTGGATTGGTCATGTTTATTTCCACTTGGGGGTAATTTTAAACACACAGAATCATCTAGAATATCTAAACCAATCTCTGTCATAAACGTCCGATGCCGCCATTTTTTTTAAACTTCACAGGTGTGTGTATCACGTGATATCTGTCAAACCATTGCATAACCTGACTGTGTATAATCGTCTGTGTAAGGTAGACACTATTAGGTGTTATTTGCCACTCAATTTTGCTTCAGACAAGTAAAATAAACAAAGAATATTGGGGTTCTATACAGACGCGTCATAAGTCGTCATTAGGGAAATGACCAATGCGTCATATCGTGGCATTAGGGGGTAAAGGGTAAAATGCTTTAGGGGGAATAGAGTTAAATTACTTTGAGTTTAATACATCAAACATATGTCCTATTGTTCAATTGCCTCACCAACCTCTTTTAGATATGTGTGAGACTATATCACCTACAGTAAACATTCAAACACAGAATGAATACATGTGTAACAGTCATGAAGTTTCAACAAGTATATTGTCAAAAGCATATAGAGACTACATTAACATGGAACCAGAATTTTCCTGTAAAGTATGTAATAGGTTCTTGTTTAAAAATCAAGTGTATAAATGTTCAGATCAATATCCAAACTATAATGTGAGTCAAAGGGACACATTGTGTAGCTGGTGCAAATCTTCACTGAGAAAAAATGCCTTTCCACCATTGGATTTTATTTTAAATAATCTGAATGCTGGAGATATCCCACAAGTATTGCAGGACCTCAGTTTGGCAGAAAAACGATGCATTTCAAAAATTAATACTTTCTTCACTTTGTTAATTTTGCCAGCTTTCCCTGTGGGCCAGTTAGGAATGAAGGGCCTTGTAGTACATTTACCATTGCCAGTTTTTGAGGTGGCTCATAATTTACCACGATACTGTGCATCTTCTAATGTAGCTATTATTGTTCCATCATCTTTGAGCAAACCATCTGTAATTAATCCAACAAAAGTTTTCAAAGCTTTGAGGTGGTTGTGTGCTAATAATCCTTTATATTCTGATATTTCTTTAGATTGGTATGATTCATCACAAAACTCTTGTTATAATTCTATAAATATGGACCAGTTTCAGTTTCAGGACTTTGGAACAGTTAATTTAAATACTACAATGCCAGATATAAGTATAAGTAATTTTTTATCCCAACAACCATATATGTTACCTCTAGCACAAAACTTTACAAATTTAACAAAGATTGCCAATGGTGAAGAATTAGCTTTTCCTACTTTGTTTCCATATGGAAAATCTGGCTTTACATACCCCCGCCACAAAAAATTAACACTTCTTCAGTACTACAAAGCCAGATTATATAATTTTGATAAACGATGGCGTTCTGATATTTCTTATCTTCTTTCTTCAGTTGGTTCTTTTGAAAGAAACAGATTATTTGAACTTATATCTGTGTACATGAGAATTCGAAAAACTGAAAGACCTATTCATCTTCATGATATTCATCACATTTCTACAAATCCAGATATACTTCAGAATTCTTACATGTTTATGAAAACAATGCGTGGAACTGCAGCATACTGGAAAGATGTATTGTTCAATTTAATTGCTATGCTAAAAAATTTGGGTTGTCCAACACTTTTCATGACTCTCTCTGCTAATGATTACCATTGGAAAGAGCTCGCAAAAACCTTGAAAGTTCCTCTAGAAAATTTACCAAAAGCTGTTCAACAAAACCCCCTGATTACAGCTATTCATTTTGAAAGAAGGTGGAAGGCATTATTGAATCACGTGTTGCTTTCAGGTGAACAACCATTAGGAGAAATTGTTGATTATTTTGCACGTGTTGAATTTCAGTCACAAGGAAGTCCACACTTGCACATATTCTTTTGGGTGAAAAATGCTCCTTCCTTGCAAACTTCTTCTCCTTCAGAATTAATTGCTTATATAAACAGAACCATACATACCACAATACCTAAAAATAATACATCCTTGTATCCTTTAGTTAAATCATTACAAATACACAAGCATTGCAACACATGCAAAAGAAGAAACAAATGTAGATTTTCATTTCCATATACCACTTGCGAGAATACTAGAATTATTCCTGCACTAAATGTTTCTGGTTCTAGACGATTTTATGAAACTAGACGTACTGAGCAAGATTGCATGGTAAATGCATATAATCCTTGTATTCTATTACATTGGCAAGCAAATATGGATATTCAAATGGTTGATGGCCCATTAGGCATTGCATACTATATATGCAGTTATGTTTGCAAAGCCGAGCCCAATATTTTAAAAAATGCTTTAGCACAAACCCTCTCTAACATGAATACTGCTAATGCTGAACCATCTATGCGTAGTCGTCTCTCTAAAATAGGATTTTGCATATTAAAACATAGAACTCTCAGTGCCCAAGAGGCAGCATACCGTATTGGAAATTTACAACTTGTTTGGTACTCCAGAGAGATTGTGCGTGTTATTGCATGCAAACCAGAAAAAAGATTCAAGCGTTTGAAGTCCAAACAGCAGTTGCAATTTTTATCAGACAACACAACTGATGTATTTGACTATAATATTTTTGATTATTATTATGCTCGCCCAGAATCTCTTGAAAATCTGTCTATTTTCAGGTTCATTCGCTTATACAAAGTTTCAAGGCAAATCCCCAAAACAAAGCAGGTTCTTAGATTATCTTTACCTGAAAACATTTTCATTACTGAACGTGCCAAATTTGCAACAGTTAGGGTTACAAAACCTCCCTATGGAACAGACGATTATTATTATGCACTTTTACAACTGTACTTGCCTCATAGAAATGATGAAAATTTAATATACCCTTTTACAAACAGTAAGGAAGCTTTTCTAAATAAATATATGAATTTTGACAGACAAGCCTTGTGTGTTGGGATGCAATTGAATGAATTAGAAAATATTATTCAAGCTGTTCAGTTGTCTAACATAGAAAATTCTCTTTTTGAACAAAGTGAACCTGAAAACATTCACCCACAAGTAATAGATGAATCAGCATTTAATGACTCTGATAGCCAAAATAGTGTTCTAAATAACTTGGTAAGTGATAACTTTCCAAGAACCATAGAACTTTTCTCAGCAGAGCGTCAATGGCATGAAATGGTAACCTCAGTTTCTGACCAAACATTTCGCCTTACTTTACAACAAATGACTAAAGACCAAACAAAAGTTTTTAGATATGTAATTCAAAAATTTCATCAAAAGTCTGTATTCCATATATTTATAACTGGTGGGGCTGGTGTTGGGAAAAGCTTTTTAATAAACCTGTTGACTAAGTACATAACTCTGTGTCAATCAACATTAAGTGGTCATTGTCCAGTTTGTACTGTTGCACCAACAGGAGTTGCTGCATTCAATATTCATGGTAAAACCATACATTCTGCTTTTAGATTGCCAGTGCAGCATTATCAACACACTGATGACTATCCATTATCATCTGCATCTCTTTCATCTTTAAGAAGTCTCTTTACTTCTGTCAACACTTTAATTATAGACGAAATTAGTATGGTTAGTTCTAGGATGTTGGAGCAAATTCATTTAAGATTGCAAGCTATCAAAAGTAATGAACTTCCATTTGGAGGACTAAATGTTATTATTGTTGGAGATTTTTTCAAGTTGCGACCAATTCGTGCAAAATTTGCTTTCACTCACACCACATTGTGGCCTTTATTTACACCCTTCTTTCTCAATGAAAACATGCGTCAATCATCAGATCATTCGTTTGCACAATTATTAAACAGAGTTCGTATAGCCTCTTTGAATCCAGATGACATCAAATTACTAAAAAGTCGTTTAATTTCTGAAAATACACATTTGGACCTTTTACACATATTTCCTTTGTGTCAGCAAGTACAGTTGCATAATTACAAAATGCAGCAATTGCTGCCAGATGAACAATTCCTTGCTAAAGCTTACCATTACTTCTCTGATAATGATGCAACTCCACATAACCCAGTACTAGATAATTCTTTGATACCTCAGGATGATCGCAATGCTGGTGGACTTCCTATTCAACTTAATGTCTCAAGAGGTACAAGAGTAATGTTGTTAAGAAATTTAAATGTACAATATGGTCTAGTTAATGGTGCAAGAGGTACTGTTGTTCGTGTTCATTCCAATGACAATAATGTAAACACCATTGATGTTGCTTTTGACCATTCTATAGATATGCCTCAAGCGCTCTGTTCAAATAATGGTACTTACTGTGTTAACAGAGTAAGACAAGAATTTATCTTTAGAAATAGATATATAATCAGAGAAATGTTTCCTCTGTTACCATGTTGGGCAGCTACTGTTCATAAGATTCAAGGCCTATCATTAGATAGTGCCGTTATATGCATAGACAACTCTATATTTGAACATGGCCAAGCTTATGTCGCCCTCAGCCGTGTAAGAACATTAGAGTCTTTATACCTCTCATCTTTTGATGTCAGTAAAATTACTGCCAATGCAACTGTTGTACAGGAGTATTTAAGATTATACAGATCTCTATCAGATAACACAGATTAAACCTAAATTACATTTCCTTTGGCTAATTGTATTCAGTGTGTTGGCACTCCCACGTGTCCATCTCAACTCTTTTATTCCAAGTATAATCTTCCCATAGTAAAACACTCAAATGACTTTGATTTTTTCTATTTTTAAAGCATTATCTCTTTTCTGTCAAGTAATATTGATCCCAATAGTAAATATCTAGTCAAACATGCAGTTTTGATTCAATTGAAACAAAAGCTTAAATAGTAGGCAGTAGAACTTACATATATCACAGATTATTTCTAGTAGTATTTAGCATTATATGAAAATTACATGAAGTTCAATGACTAAAACGTAAAACTGTATCATACACATCAAACAAGCAAAATTCATAGTATCAAAAGATAAGATTTTTCTCTCATTCATTTATCATCTCTACATTCTCATACTTTCAATGCTTCTAATAGTTTTCTATTGAAAAACATTTAATTCCAACTCATTGATATCAGGATAATTTATTACTTTGTGCATCAACAACGTAAAATATCATTGTTCACTACTCATTCTGGCAGAGTTCAACATAGTGCCAAATGATAATAAAATTGCATGTATAATCATGTAATTCACAAACAAAATCTGTTGTGCAAGTGTGTCAACGTGCCAAATACAATTACCCATTTATTTTGTGTCAAAATGTATTTTTCCTTTAATGAATTTCTTTTTTCAAAATAATTTACAAATTAAGATATTATTACCAGGTAAGTGCTGATAATCAGGTAATTAAAAAATTATCCAAACAGGAAAGAAATTAAATGTTTCTTGTGATGATTCTTATTAAGTATAATCCTTGATTTTTTTGTATGTTATATCATTTCATACTTTTTTTTTCAGGAAATGTCAACACTTTATCCTCCCTAAATGCTATGGAAGGTGAATTTCACATGCGGAACTTCATCACAGCCAAAATATTGAAAGTCGAAAGCCCAATCAAATACAAAAACAAAAAAAGTGAGGAGGGAACTATGTTGAAAGCACTCATTGCAGACGAAACAGCATCAGCTAAATGTTTAGCTTATGACCCAAAGATGTTCCCTTTATTCCAAAAGGATGAATGCATTGTATTACATGATATTATTAAAAAAACAGATGGGTAAGCATTTCGTAAAACATATAAACTTCATTAATTTATTTATTACATTTTTGTGCATGTAGTACATGTATCTTTAATACTTTTTATACCCCTGCTATGAAGGAGAGGATGTATACTGTTTTACACTTGTGAGTTTGTAACAAATTTCTATCTCATTTTTCTATAAGGAACTATTCATTGCACATGCTTACAATTTAAAAGCACTCTTTGGTTAGATGTCATATGACGTAATTCATATATACCTACCAATCGGACGTCAACTTCTTGTTTATTGAAGTCTTTGTGTATATTTTTGTGGGCTCAGTATACAAAAAATTAAAAACATTTTAATGGCTGCCTAAACATGTGGATCACCGTTTGATTCCAGTCAAGTTTGTTATCATAAGGATACTTTTCATTGTCTTCATGCTTTCACAGAAAAGTAAAAAAAAAAAATGGAATTTAAAAATTACTATTGGGTTGTGTACTCATATTAACAAGCATTCTGGAGAGTATTGCATCTATAAGCAATACATGTCCCCTACTGGTTTGTAGAAATTGTGAAAACAATAATGCACTGTTATGCAGAATATCGAACCCGAACTTTAAAAAATTTGAATATAAAAAATTAATTTTCTTGAAAATATGTCAACCAGACGCTACAAAAGTGTAAACTTGACCTGTAGTTTGACATTTTGAAGCTGTACAGCAAATTTCATATTATTCCTCAAACACATAAAGAAAAAAAGTGTGGAAAAATGACGTGGGACAGACAGACTTAGGGACACAGGGGAAAGCTATAGTCCCCTCTGGTGAAAACCGGTAGGAGACTAATAAGCATCAACAATTTGAAAGAATAGAGCAGTTGTTATTTCTAGAACATAAATGATAAAAAGTGTTTTAAAAAAATAAAAATGATAAATAACAATCTGCCCACCCGCCCCATATTTTTTGCAAATCAGGATAAGAATCTAAATATTAATTTTATGTGGTCTTAAGTCTAAATTTTTGTGCCACATGCTGGGATTCACTTTTTAACAAATTCAATGATATTGTTAAAAGTCGACTTTGCTCATTCTGTATATTCACATTAGAACGGGGGTGCTCATTCTGTATATTCACATTAGAACGGGGGTATCACAAGTGACCATTGCCTTACAGATATCTTGTTTGTTTTTTCCTCAGGGTTTTAATCATTACGCATGGGTCTACAGTTTTCGCAACAGCCAAAGACACTGTCACTGTTCCAGCTACAATACTTAGTGCAGTTCAAGAAGCTTCAGAATCCAAGGATGTCAGTATTCTTATAGCAGCAACATCACCAGTCAAACAAGAATTTAGTGTGAAAGGAAAAGTAGTCAGTGTAAGTTTACAAGCATTGGTCCAAACCACTATTTGGAGCATTAATGCTTCCTCAAATATGGCTAATTTATGCTATGTCTGCTTATTTCTTATAAAGTGATAACTATTTCATACTTCATTGTTACCAACATTTACTCAGGATAGTGAGCAATAGTCAATTCTTTGAATCTAATAAGTTCGCTGGACAAAAAAGCAAAATAAAAACCTATTCTGTTAAAGCCAACATAAATTCATAAGTACACATTATTTCCTTTTCATCTCTGACTACCACCATATTAGTTGTCAGTTTCAATTCTTAGGCTCATAGCTACACATACCCTATATAAGGCCATGAGCAATATTCATGCTTCACTGCAGTCAAGTATTTCATTAACCTGAACATGTTATATTTGACAAAAAAATTGTAGAAACCCATTTTGAACAAAAATATGGCAACCACTTCACCAGAAAGGAATATCCAATGAAAGACAAACTTAACAGACTAAAATCTAGGCACACTTTCAAAATTCCTTGATCATTGTAGAACATTTTTCTGGGTCCACCTGTTATAACATAGCAGGTGCCCAAACCACCATGCAGTAATGGTATTGACTTTAGGAAACAAACTGTTTTGTGGAAACTTATGAAAACAATGTTAGGTTGTTACTTTTATGGATATACTATCACTTATCTACTGTGTTGAATGTAGTGTTGCCAGGGTCTACAATAAAATGCAGACATCATGTACTTTGTATGAACTACACAGCTGTTCGATGTGCACACGAAGTAAGGTAGTACTATCTGAGCAAGATAATGCGGATGCATTGAAAAATATTTAAAAGAATTAACCAATTTTTTAAGTTTTATTGATTGTAGTTTCCTTTAATCTTTTTTACAAACATATAAATACAATGTGTAGTTCTATCATTCTGAAGTCTGTGCAACCCGATTGTCTTGATAAAAAAAAAACAACCAACACTAAATTTCTCAGGCAGTATATATATACCCCAGTTGCAGTTGAGAAGTGATCAAAACTAATTTGGCGACCAAATGATTCATGTCAGCTTTAATAACACATAAACAGTTTTTACTAGAATGATGGACCCATTGATGATCACTTGACACAATCTGAAGTACCCTAGAAACAGTTCATATGAATGACAGACACAAACACAGAAAAAAATGAATGTGAAACGCTGGTTTCCCAACATTTAAAAAATTAAAATTCAGCATGTTTCTGCACATTCCTCAATTTTCTCTTTATCCATCATTGACCTTCATTTTTAGATTATTGTGTTGTATCTTCTGCAAGTGATATGCATTCTGTTTAAGAACTCTTTTATTTAAAATGATATATATTTCATAAACCATTATTACAGGTTGGACAATTGACAACAAAGAGAAAGAGGTCAAGCAATGAAGAAATTCCTTTCAAGCAGTTGAAGTTGAAAGACAAATCCAGCTCTATTAAAGTAGCACTTTGGAGGGATTTAGCCACCACACCCATAGAAAAGGGAAATTATGTCCATCTCAAAATTTTTTATAAAACTTCTACATTTGACTCCAAGAAAGAAGACCAAGTTCCAGTTTTGTCAAATTCAACAAACAAATCAGCTGTACTGGTAAGGAATTTTCAAGAATATCCTCAAGTAGTGCAACCTTCAAAAGAAGCACAACATAATTATTAAACTTTAGTATTAGCAAAACTTTTCATTGCTAAAAAGTATATAGTCGCACTGAATACAGCTGTAACTACTTAATATACTAATTAAACTTGATTTTAGTTCCTCCAGCCTCACTCAGACATTTCTTCTTCCGAAGAAGACATTCCAGAAGAAGACAACAACCATGTCGGTCAGATATACGGCATACAGAACATTTACACCTACAGGTAAATGAAAATAAAATTTATAAGAATATTGCAGACTTGTACATGCAAAAAATAATTAACATTACAGAATTTAATGTATGCCAATTTCTCTTTCATTTCCAACTCACCACTCAAAACATACATATATATGTGCTGAATAATTTCTTTCCAACTAGATGCTGCATTAATGAAAAATGTACAAAGAAAAAGATCAATGAAATGATGACCTGCACAAATTGCCATATCAAATACAGTGACACTAGTGCCGGACATGCTGTTGTTGTTAAACTTCTGATGAAGAACAGCAGAAATAATATGCAGATTTTCACAGCCTTTACAGATGCCATTGAACAACTATTCACATCAATGGGGAAAACTGCAAACTTTTCTGATGCCGTAATACTCCTCCAAACCTTTAAAGAACTCTTACCAGTTCCTGTGAAATACACCCCAAAGGGTGACAAAATTTCCTCATTGCAAGCTGTTTAGACAGTAAACTTTCCATTCATTCTTCTGTCAAGCATTTAAAAACTTTCAATCCCACATGTAAGTTTTGTAGTACACTGTACATTATTGTATTGATATGTAAAACCTATTTTAAAAATGACACTAATTGTACATGCTGAAGATCAAAAGGATTTCTGTTTTTCCATTTGAAAGTAGAAAACATTTCTTTGATTTCTTTTTTTTAAATTCATTGCCGTCATCATGATCATATTGACTAGTTATTCCATATATCTTGATGTTCTCTTCATTGGGCTGTCAACTTTTCAAACCATCACCATTTAAAATAAATTCAATTATGTGGAAAAAGCTTGAACAGTTTCAATCTCGCAGGGAAGTTTTATACATAATACATTATTGTATTGATATGTAACCTATTTGAAAATTGCCACTAATTGTACATGCTGTAGATCAAAAGGATTTCTTTTTTTTCAATTTGAAACCAAAATAGGTTTCTTTGCTTTCTTTTTTTTTCATTGTTGTCATCATTGTTATATTGCCTAGTAATTCCATTTAACTTGACTTTCTTTTATTGGACAGTATCGCATGTGCCATTATTGACAGCTATTTTTGATGAGACTTGTACATTTAAGCAAGCTACTCCAGACTAAGGAGCATTGATCCTGTAAAATGTGTAAGCTAATATAAAGGTACAGTGTATTGGTCAAATACATGTACATGATTCATGTTTTTAAGACTATAATTTTATTGTGTATATCCTCCTCTGCATTGCTTATGTCGAGAATGAAAACAATTGCAAAAAATGTTGCAGTTAAATATATATGTTGCAATTTCAATCTTCTTTTTTTATTCTTTCAAATGTTTAAAACAATATACTTGAAACTTGATAGCATATTACATAGGCTTCAAGCTCTACTTGTGTGTTACCAGTTCTAGCAGGACTGGTCACACGCCAGTAGGGTGAAAACAATTCAAGGAGGGTATTTACCTATTCTCTTCTTGCCATGTTAACGAAGTTTTACAGTTCACCTTATTTCTAGCGGACATTATAAAAGTTAAGAGTTTATTTAGTTTCTTACATTAACTTACATTAACAATGACGATAAGTTTAACAAAATTTAAGCAAGCGTTCTGTAATCTACTCTTTGAGAAACATCTGTAGACTCTAGTTAGCATGTCGCACTTGTATTTCAATCTAAATCGTTTAACCAGCAGAATTGATATTTAACGAATGTTGCATGTTGACAATATTCGTCGAAGGACCTGTTCTACTCTTAAGTAATTACTTAGGAAATATAACACCAATATTCGGCTCGAACGGCTGCTTGGTCTGATAAAACCAATATTTCTCACTTTGGAAAACCCATAAGGCCTACCATAAAAAGTTGGTTTCTTGAAAATGATTACCATACTTTCACTTTCATACCGGAAATGCCTATTGTCAAGTCGTACATAAAATTTCTTCCTACGATCTTGTTATTTAAACGATATGTTAATAATTTTGTAACAAATTAAACAAAATATACTTGAATATTATTGGGTTTGTTCTTTTAACATTCTAAAGAAGTGTACGAACTGCGATGAACATTACTTCAGTTGTACGAGTGTTTTTCGCCTTCATATAAGAGATTTGCACCAGTCATGCTACAATTAAGTTGCGCGAGATGACAAAGAATGATTACTATATAAATGATAATCTTAACTTTAACGTATACAAACAACTCATACGTGTATGTTATTACAAATAAAACTACACGTTCATCCTACCTAAGCAAGCAATCGACACTACTCGGGCTTTTCTGCTCCACAACTGAAAAATACTGTCTTTTAATCGTTAAAACGATCAGCAAAATAACCCAGTTAATCACGAATCTTGCTTTGTGTATATAAAAATAGCTACAGCGCTAGCTCACCTATCTTTTTTAAAAGATAAACTTGTATACACAATATAAAAGTCACACAGAGGTGTGAACGATTATCATGATTAAGCACATATATATTGTTTAAGCAATACGGTAGGATATATCCAAATCTTAAGGAATACATGTAATTACACTGACGATAGATGGACCGTAACATTAGCGGGTGAAATGAAATCTCCGGTGAACTATTTCATATACAGTATTATATACTACTTTAGACTTGATCAACAACAAAGACACAGGGTTGCATGTGCTACCGTATTCATGCCTCCAGGCTAGGTTACTATTCCCCAGTGAACACCAGTTTGTATACATGGCAGGGAAGTGATAAGCAAACGATCTTTAATTAATCCGGTCGTACAAATTAGTGCATAGCAAATATAATTTAAGGAAGAAATTTTCAACAAGTCCCGGGGTTGAGTATTGGGGGACTCTCTACTTGCACCTGTAAACAATACATTTTTATGTATGCAAACGAACAAAAAGTGTAATCTAAGTTAGATTCTAACCGCTCAAGACAAGTTTTCTGAACTCGCAGACTTGTACCCCATGTACTGTACAGCTGAAGAATGACACTTGCATTCCGAATCGGTGCATGGTCAAAAGGCAGCCGTTTGACGTTTCAGCCTAAGAACGTCCGCCATTTTTTCTTAATTGTACTTTTAGTTCGATAGTCTTTGCTTCCTCGTCATATTTTTATAAATATGCCATACTAATTACTGCTAATAAGAAAATATACTCAGTACTTACCCAAGTTACTGCTGTACTCCGCCATTGATATCCAACAATGCATTGCGTGCATCACAAAACCGTTTTGTGGGACACCCCGCTGGATGTTTATAGATAGACAAGTTGTTCAAAGCAAGTGGCTTTGACGCGATGTTCTAAAAATAGATTTTGAGTTGTGGGACATTTCTCAATATATCCGTGTGGGTCAAGAAACATTTTTTTTTTTTATATTAATAATACCATTTTCAACCTCCCTGTGAATTTTGAACTACATGGTTTATGGGTCAAAATATAGATGACCCATAAACCACCTAAGGATCCCACAACGTGAGTCTGAGATACATGAAATAACCCACAACACGGATTTGTATAACCAGTGGCGTAGCTGCCGTTAGGCACTTAATTAAGGCACGTGACTTCACATCATTTTAAGACAAAAAATTAAAAATGTTAAAATGTCACATTTAAAAAAAAATTTAAAAAAAAGCACACGGCAAATATATCTTTCTTTTTCCTATTTCAAAACTCTGATTGTTTGAGGTCACAAATATGTGACATCGATGATGCTAATTATTGCGCAGTCAATCAGTGAAAAACATGTCGGGCAATAAACCAAAAGTAAGACCACTGAATGAAATGTTTAAAATCATATTCAAAGATCGAGGCATATTGCGATCTCAACTATCATTGACAAATTTGCGGCTAATAAAAATAGACGCCTTAAATAAACTTCGTGTAACATAATGTACGACTTAAAAAAACAAAGCAATATATCTATTTTCTTATTATTATCAAAATTTAAAGTAACCATTACAACTGTTTTTGAATCATGACATTCAATTACAAAGTTTTAATGTTTTCCCTTTAATAGTAAACTAAACTATAGAGACAGATAATAGCTTTAGTGTAAGAAGATGGGTGGATAAGACGTGTAAAATATCTATGCACGGACGGAAAAGATACCGAAAAATTTAAATATCAATAAATCTGATATTTAAAAAAAAGATTTAAAATAATGAATATTTAACATATCATCGGGTTTTAACCTTTAAATATGTTCAATACTTGGAATATGTTGACTCAAAAAGGCGTATACGTATATCAAAACTTCCAATAGTGTCATTTTTTTTTACAACTACAAGGTCTTCTTTATTATATAGTGAGTCTCTGCTCCATATTTTTCTCATAGACTAATCAAAATTTTATGAAAAACAAACCGATTTCAATCAACAAAAACGTGGAGAGATGACCCACAATACAATAAAAATACCATTTTGTATCTCAACAATTGAACGTTTTGAAAAATTAATTCAAGTCCGTAAATTCGTGGCCAAAGTTCAAGGCACGCGTAATATTTAAACAATCTACTTTGTTGTGTATGAAATGGCTCAGAAGTTAGAGCACCAGACATTAGTTAACCTTCTATAAGTGGGGTTTTTATGTTGTGGGTTCGATTCCAGCAAAATTTAAGGTAATATATTTTCTCTATCGTTTTTTAATCATAATAAAAACTGAATTTATTTAGAAATTGTGCTTTTGCAAACTTGTTTTATGATAAATTTGAATTGATTTAATTGATAAAATAAATTCAAAATTGTATTTTACGATGAAACCGAATGGGCATTTGCCCTATCTTATTTCCCCATCTTCTTCCCGCCATTCACTTTGATAACGCTTAAAAAAAGACTGCTGGTGAAAACAATGTTGGATTGTATTAAAAAACATTTTTTGCCTTTTTGCTATGAAAAAAATCTTTTTAAAAAAACTCAAAATGTTATGTACGAAAAGTGCCTAAAATTTTTTCCTGTGTGGTCTATAAAACATGAAATCCGTTTCCCAGACCCCTCGCCGTATTTGGTGCCTATACTTCATTCTAGCTCTAGCTACGCCACTGATAACTATATATATATATATATATATATATATATATATATATATATATATATATATATATATATATATATAATAAAAAAATAACAGAAAGCCGATTCAAAACTCTACCGAGGCGTGTTCAGCAGAGCGAGCGCTCGCTATGTTCACGAGCGCTCGCTTCTGAACGCTGGTGTTTTCCAAAACGCTCGCGATCGCTTGCGAACGTACCTGTGAGATAGTTCGCCTTCGAATTCAAAATGGCGTCAATTTCAAGAGAGAACGTTCCTGCAAAATACATGTTTGTATTTAAGTGAATTTTAGATTATTTATTTATCAATATTTTACCGGAATGTTAAACTTCTCTTATATTTCTCCTTTTTATAGCGTATTTTCATTTTTCAGTTTCACTTTCTTCAGTTTTCAGAGGGGACGTCAAAGAAAGAGTTTATATTGTAAAGATGTGACAAACTGCACCATTTTTTGTCTCTGTTTTTTTTTTAATATTCGACAGGGTAATAAATAATTGGTTCTTTCTGTCATATCTTGTTGTCGTCTGCTGTCTACATTTACATGTATCATGGCATCAACATCAAAGAACAGTGAAATGAATTGGCGAAGAGAGTAAGGTTTTTTTTTTCTTATCACAGTAGGCCGGTGTATTTTTTTCACGTATCAAATTCATCATGGTAATTTGTGTACTGTCCTCAAATTCAAATCAAAATATAAATACTTTATGTATTGAATTTAAACGCTGCACCAGCGATATCATCAACTGATTTGTAGATTTTCTGGATTTGTAGATACATGATATCATCAAAAATATACAATATTCAAAATCATTGTAAATTTGCAGATATTTACTGGTCCTTGTTTTATTATTTTATTTGATAAAAGACAATACTGATATCTCTGATAGACTCTGATATTTATATTGTTGTAGTCAGCTATATATATATAGTAGTTATCATTAACATTTATGTCAACTGTTATAATTTGTCTGATTAATGTGAATGTCTGAGTGATGGAAAATTTCGTGAAGATAATAATCTACCTGATTTGCTAATTTGCATGCTCTTCAACACAGGCATGAACAGATGAAAGATTATAACCACAAGACAGATCTACTTAATTTATTTTTTAAATAAACAGAAAGTTATAAAGTTCACCAAGGGATTCTCAGAAGCCAACTAAGTTCATATCCCGGTGAACTTTTTAATACTGCTGTTCATTTGATAAAGGGCTTATGCAAATAATATAAGGACGTGTGTTTGCAAATGTAAATAATATCATTATAAATAATCTTTTATAAACAAAACTTTGGTGTCTAAAATTATTTACATTTCAGATGTATATTGTTGATTTTAATTAATTTTTGGAAAGGGCATATCTTTTGTCCGTTACCTCGATTAGTCTTAGGAAAAAGTCAGTGGTCCAGAGACCAAGGCTGGTCAGTAGACATATTTTTCTAGTTTAGTTTTTATTTTAAGCTGTTTCATCATTTTAGGTATAATGAAACCATGGTAATAACATTTCAAGATGCCTCAATCCAGACATTACAGTTGTTGTGGACAGGAATGAGGCCAGACGAATCAGAGAAGGAAGTTAGGTCAATAGAATCATGATGTTTTTATATGCACATTATATAAGTATCTAAAATGAACATTAATATTATACATGTACTTAATTTTTTATGAGACTTGTTATATCATTTTCTTTGTAGGATGTAATAAATGTAAGATTTAGATAATTATTTTTTGAAAGCTATAGTCTCAATACTGCAACAGTGTAATTTTCGCTTGTGATGTTGCACTTTAACAGGGTTCAACATATGAGACGTCAAAATAAAACAACATAATTATGAATAGTGAATAATAATTATGTAGAGGATAGATATAATTATTACCGATATATATTATAAACCTACGGACACCAAACAATACCTTGTTTATGATTCGTGCCATCCAAAACACATTAAGAACAACATACCTTATAATTTAGCCAGGCGCCTTTGTAATATAATATCGGACAAAAATCTTCTAAATTCCAGACTGAGTGAACTACGCTATCTGCTACAACAAAGGAACTACCCTAAATCACTAGTTGAACATGGAATAAAAAAAGCCACATGCCATGATAGAAATGAGCTACTACAGATAAAAGATAAAGCAGAAAAATGTGTTATTCCATACGGAAAATCAAGAGTTTTACCAAATTATAAAAAGCAACCTTCCACTTTAAGAACGTGATAAAAAAAATGAATGAAGTCTTAAACAAATTTCAGATCATTAAAAGTAAGCGACAAAATCCCTCTCTGAAAAAAGATTTTAACTCGTGCCAAATTTGAAAATATCGAAGAAACACCAGCTGTCCGTAAATGCCAGAAGCCAAGATGTGCAACCTGCCCTTACCTACAAGAAGGCCAACAATTCAAATTCAAAAACGGCAGAAATTTTAAAATACATTCCTCTATTACATGTGAAAGTTCCAAGTTAATCTACGTTATAACATGTGCTGGATGTGGGGAACACTATATTGGTCAAACCTGGTATACCCTCAGACATCGAATGACCGCCCACCGACAACAAATTCGTGAAACAAAATACCAGTGCACGGCTGTTTGCGGACATCTCAGAAACTGTGCCAAAAACATTTTTCCGAACCTTACAGTGTATCCTTTCTATAAATTATATAAAACAACAACCGAAAAAGAACGTGAAACAAAAGAAAACCATTTCATTTCATTATATAAACCAAAACTGAATGCATTAGAAAAATGAATGTTTGAATATATTTTATGTTTTGCATGTACAATTATAGAATATTTGAATATATTTTATGTTTTTCCCGTACTATTACAAAACGCTTATACTATGACGTCATAATGAACTCTGAAAAGCGCAACATACACTTGATGTTATATGACCTCACAATGATCATTTGAAATTTATGTACTTATGTATCTATGGTGATTGTTCAAAACTCCTGAAGATTGCAATGAAACCGGTAGAGTTTTGAGTCGGTTTTCTGTTTATATATATATATATATATATATATATATATATATATATATATATATATATATATATATATATATATATATATATATATGGGTTTGTTAATTATAGATTAGAACAAATTTTTCCCGAGGACTGTCAAGCGACATATATATTCACAAATAGCGATAAAGCCATGTACAAGATGCCTAACATCTCGTCCAATTTGACTCATTTAAACTCTTCAAAATTTTCAATCTCACCTTTCAAATACTCTTTAAAAATCCTTGCTTCACCCATGTTTTCTTACAATGTTTTGTTGCTATTCAATTTAAAATGTTTTCTCCCTTTCCTCTGCAGAGATTTGAGCACATTTCGACGCTGCTATTTTGTTCTGCTCCAGACAAAACAATGTGACGTCAATATTCTAAGGGCAACTACTCTAATTTTAAAGAATTTCAAAGGGCAACTACTCCAAATACTTTAAGAACTTACGGCATGCGGTTTATGTATTAAATACTATGAAATGTCGAAATGAGTAAGCGAAGCGTCGACCAATGACGGCCATATTGCCTAATATTATTTCTCACAGAACAAATATAGAGATATATGAGGCAATCACGTGCTATGTTTAAACCAATGAAAATGTGACATTTCAGTCCAAGGGAAAACAAATATATATATGGGTTTGTTAATTATAGATTAGAACAACAAGGAATATCAATTAAAGTTGGTTGAATTAAAACTACTTAAACAATAGAGATCATGTCGATGTAACAAAGAATATTAGCCCAAGTTAAAAATTGGCCCGCGTTTCATTTTTCAACATTGATTATTGATTCGGGGAGGGGGTGGGGGCGGGGGTGAGGGGGCTTTTTTAACGTTGAAAACTGAGACCAAAAGTCGTGAAATGTATACCCGGATTTCATTTTTCAACATTGTTTTTGGATATGGGGGGGGGGGGGCGGAGGCTTTTCTAACGTTAAAACTGCGACCAAACGTAATTTTTCAACACCTCAAAAAAGGTTTTTTTTCTAATCTCTGATGAACTCACACGTTGAAAATTGACTAACTACAGGTTTTTGAAGTGTCTCTGAAATGGAACTTGCTGTACCTAATTATTTTGTATCTGATGAAAAATTTCAGCTCCATGTTTTAATTCCTAATATTGTCCGATATTCATGCCGATATGGATTTTTGTTTTTGTTTGTTTTTGTTTGGGTTTTTTTTCCCGATAGCAACAGTTTGTTATTAAGACTAAGAACTCTGTCTCATGTTGTTAAACTGTGTAGATAGAGCTAAAAGGAATATATGTCAAACAACATCGTCTCAAGCCATGGTCCGGTGTCCGTTTTTATATATCTCTCTCCACCATGATCGTTCATGTTGACCGTGGTTTGCTAAGATTGTCAAACCAATACAGGCCGTTAATGTAATATTTCCGGTAAATCGCTTCAACTTTAATTTATTTTGAGAAGTCATGATAATTAACTGACAGCACAATAATGAGCAGTTTTCATATTTTTATCAGACAAGCCGCGATCAGTGATTATTTAATTAATTCAACTTAACAATAACTTTTCTTAAACTTGCAAGATTAACAAAATTTTGAATAATAAGCTACTGATCTTGATTTGACAGAAAAAATATTGTGTTCAATACAGATACAAACACTACACAGAAACTTTTTCGTGGGTGTGTTTAGGGAGTATTGGACATTTATGTCGCATTCGCCGGCGTAACGAGGAATCTTGACCCGGGTTGACATTTGACCCGGATATCATTTTTCAACGTTGAAAAATTGATACCAAAAGTCGTAAAATTATACCTTGGGTCAGTTTTCAACGGCTTGAAAAATATTTTTCAAACTTCGTTCAAACACGTTGAAAACTGACCCTGTTGAAAATTGACTCCGACTTCAGAGTTTTGAACTGTCTCTGAACAGAAGTGTAACTTGCTCTTCACAGTTTAATTGTACATGTGTGTACTTAAAAGTTTCGGTTTCAAAACTTAAACTCTTTCATACTATCCGCTATATTTGCCGTCTTGGGTAATTTGACATTTCAAAGGTTGATTTTTCTGACTTCAATCATTTAATATTTCATTTGACTGAAAACGTGGTATGTAGCAACCTCTATTATTATACTTTCATGTTAAATACTGAAATCTGATTGGTTTAGACGCAGTTGATAATTTGTTTCATTACCCTCAGCGTTAGCAACACACTTGGCAACGGGTAACACAACGAATTGTTACATGCGCGTAAATTATGCGCGTACAGTTCGCCGTAGAATTCACGTCATTTCTATACAAAAGCAGTAAAAATTTCTCTAAAATTAAGGCATTCAGTATAATAAAATAAATAGTGCCTATTTGGGAGGATAACAGTTGAAATTGACACCCCTCGAAAACCATTGTCAACCTCCGCTTCGCGTCGGTTGACAATGGTTCTCTCGGGGTGTCAATTTCAACTGTTACCCTCCAAAACAGGCACTATTTATATAATGATACACCGTCCACTAACGACATAATGTTGCATTAGTGGACAGAATGTTGACCACTAATGATATAATTTTATCAAACCCGGGTCAATTTTCAACCATGGTTAACATTTTTTGTTACACCGACATAATCACCATTGTTGAAGTAGTTGTTATTCAACCAACATTAATTCATATTCTTTGTTGTTCTAATGTATAATTAACAAACCAACATATTCAACTTAACAACAAATTAGTGATTCAATTGTGCTACAGACCATAATAGCAAATAGTCTTGTGTTGTCTATGGTTTAATTTTAAAATTCTTCAGAAATATTTTTTTTACAAGTTAACCCCTTTGAGTTTAATATATCCTGTAATCATTTTTGGTACAAGTTAACTATATCTGGTCAATCACTCACTTCCTGTCAGCCTTACTGACCAGTCCGGTCTCACTTTGTCAATCGTCTTCAATCTTGTTAGATGCGTGCCTCAAACCACTAAGTAAGTCCTTTTTATTGAAGTAATTGCTCAAATCTTTTAGTATTAAATTGTATTTTTGAAGTATAGTTACAGATGGAAATTTATTTTACAGATAAAACATTCTTAAAAGTATGGCACACCATACTGGTCGTAAAAGTAATTTACAGTTTAAAGTTATAAAGTAAGATTCTACATTTTCCTATTTAGTAATTTGTTATTTCTATTTGCTGTAGTTTTTTACCAATATTATTCATGACGGCAACGTTTCCACACAAAATAAAGTATGAAACCCGTGTGACTTTTGTTTGCGTTGTGCAAGGTTAGCTATCTACCTGCACCAGGCAGAATAAGTCTTATGAATTGGACCTTTTTTTGTTAATAAAATCCCACTAAAAGTTTATCAATAATTTTTTAATATGGTAAAATTGCTTTTCTTCAAACTTTCTTCAACTAAAAATATTTAGCACAACTCCTTTTTGATTAATGATAATCAATTTGGATCTTCAAGTAAACAGACGAAGTCATAAATTGTATTTATTTTGTCTGTATACGACAATTTAAGTTCAAGTAAAAAGACAAAATATCAAGGGCAATGTCAGAATGGTGTATTTTACAATAAAGGACTATATACATGTATATGATCAAATAACCCCCCCCCCCCCAATTTTAACCAATTCTTATGCAGTATCGTATGAAAATCAAATTTTTATCCAACGTTATACAGAGGTTGTCTAACATATTAGACTCAACATTAGTCACCATTGTCCATGACCTCTCCATCTATGACGTCACTTAAGTATTTTTTTTCCAAATGTAAATATCGTAATTTTTCCTTGATACTTTGCTTTTGTAAGTATATAGCTCAGGTATACTCAAGTACGATTTAAAATTTCGAATATATATATATATATATATATATATATATATATATATATATATAATTTTATATTAAATTATATCATATCATATCATTAAAGGTTGCAAATCCATCCACTAATGCAATTGAAAATGTGTGCAAATGTGTATCATTAGTGGTCAAGGCAGTACTTATTTCTCATTTTTTTTCCATATCATTAGAGGTTACGGTTTTTGACCACTAATGCAACATTATATCATTAGTGGACGTTGTTTCATTAGAGGTTGCTACAAAGCTCTATTATTCAAGATTCCCAGCAAACTGTCATTAAGGTTTTCCAATCCTCAGTATTGAGGTATTTTTTTATCCTAATTTTTTTTCAAACATTCCCTCTTTATAGAACTTTGTTTAAGGTATCCGATCCATATTAGGACCAAATTTTTCCAACCTTGAATATCCATCATGTATTTAATACTTTGATATTTATTTCAAGCATTTAAAAAAGATTTACCGAGAAAAAATTTTAAAAATATTATTAACTGAGCAGTAATTAATTAATGAAGATTGCATTAAGGTCTATGGAGACAAGCATATTTTTTAAGATATAAAAAGTAATTACTAGAAATGTCAAAAATGCTTAGGTTAAAAGATGTATTTTATCATTTGGAATACTAAAACTATTGAAAATAAATTTTATACCGTGTACATTTTTTTTAGAATTAGTTTTTATAAAATAAAAGCAAAGGGGGACAACTCTTCAAAAAAGGAAAAGGTCATTAATTAGGACAAATTCCACACTTACATATTGAAACTTAAATAGGAAAATTATGTCCAAGTATACTGAGTATTAAGCCCATACATACCTGCTATGCACCCAGATTCATTGAATCTGAGGCTCTTATGGATCGGATACCTTAATAGGTAGCAGGACCTTATATTATAGCCCAAGCAAAGGTCTTAATATTCTTAATAGAAAGCGAACATTTTTAAACATTTCCCCTTTATAGAACTTTGTTTATAAGTTAGTAGGACCTTATATTATAGCCCAAGAAAAGACCCGCCTTAATATTCTAAATAGCAGAAGAAAAGTAATATAAACATTCCCTTTTACAGAACTTTATTTATTAGGTAGGAGGACCTTATATTATAGCCCAAGAAAAGGTCTGCCCAAATATCCTTAGTAGAAAACGAAAAGTTTTATTCATTATAGAACTTTGTTTTTTGGGAGGAATTCCATCCTCCAGCCGATCGTATGTACATTCCAGTTCCCCATTTACACGAGCCCCTTACTAGAGAAACACCATGTAAATCACGCCCGGATTCCCGCTGCGTCTCACCATCCATCAGAATACGACATTTTTTGACATCTTTATATTATATCAGTATATTTGATGATGATACATGTGATGATTTTTTTGAAATATTATAATAAACCAACACCAGCTATGATGTTTCTTAAAGTTGTGTAATGTATATTAACATTTATATAGTCAGCAACCTAGGATGTTTATAATTGTGTTTTTTTTAAGGATCATTGTCATCTTTTTACCTTATGCCAAAATAAAACACAATGAAAACAAATTATATTGGACCGCATCTTTTTGAAATATTGCAAGTTTTAGAGACGAGTGAGTTTTAGACGCGTTGTCTTTGATATTATTTAAACTCTTTCACCGAGAGCTACAGACTTGTAGGTAGTCAGATCAAAGCTACACAAACGGTTTATTGCCAATCAAAGCAACCACATGATAGTGTTAAACACGCCCCTCTTAGGTCATGTTCCTATGATGGAACCATTGAGCCATACAAACTAAAACTGATTGGTTGTTTCATCACAACACAGATAGAGACACAGGAAAACTTAAATGTTGAGAAAAAGAATGCACAACTCTTATCATTAAAGGGGCATGGTCACGATTTTGGTCAAAAATTATTTTTTCGATTTTAATGTTTACAATGCTTCAGTAAGGCATTTTATATAGGCAACCAAAATGTGAGTGTCATTTGTTGAGTTATAAGCGAGTTACAGAGCTTGCAATTCTCCGCTATGTAAACAAAGCTTTTGTTTACATTTTGAATGTTGAAGTGAAAAATCCAGTTTTAGACCTCAAATGAATGTGTTAATCGTTAGGAACAGTTTATTTGTGCTTATAATGAATAAAAAGATAGACTAATCAGCTTGAAAAAGATTATTTACTGGTATATTGAACCTATGTCAACAAAAACAGGGCACGAGCCTTGTTTACATGAGGAAGAATTGTGAGCCCTGTATCTTGCTTAAAACTCATTGACTGGCACCCAAATTTTATTTGATCATTAGAAATGCATTCCTAAAGCATTGTAAATAATATAAACAGAAAAATAAAATTTGACCAAAATCGTGACCATGCCCCTTTAAACAAGAAAGTTCGTTCTATATATTACATACTAGCCCCAGTACATCCGAAGTTTGTGAGTCTTCATGACTTTGCCATAATGTACAACTGTTACAGAACAATTTTGCTGTTATGAATTTACATGTTCATCTTAAACTTTATTTCATATAAAAACATTGTTCACAGATATGTTTACGATTCCGTCGTATTTATCACATACGCTATATAACAGTTTACAATTTGTTCTAATTTAGGGTCTTCCGTCTTCAGCGGAAGACCCTTCTATTATTCTATTGTTTCTTTTTCACTTTTCTTATTAGGGTCTTCCGTCTTCAGCGGAAGACCCTTCTATTATTCTATTGTTTCTTTTTCACTTTTCTTATTCTTATTATTCTTTTTTTTTCTTACCGATTTTGTGCAGACGATTTCTCGGAGATTTGTGACTCGATTACGCCCAAATTTTCAATATAAACGTGTTTTTATCTAAAGCTGATATATAATTTTTATTTTTTGAAAAAACACTTCCGGTCAGAAGTTATCGTCCGTTTACGATTTTAAAAAGTCAATTTTGTCTGTCGGGTTTCTCAAAAACGAGTGAAGATAAAAGGCTGACATTTTCAGATATGATAGATCTACCGTTTTTCTAATGTACCTCGGTCATGAGAATGTCCGCCGTCACTTCTGGTCGTCACCGGAAGGAAATTTGAAAAATTGAATTTTTCGAATTTTTTATTTTTTTATATTGTTCTTTGAGATTTTTACATCTTATAGTGACCCTTTTACTGATCCAGAATATGTATTTTGTTTAAAAATCGATCCACGCGTTCTCGAGATATTAGGCATCAAAGTCCTGAAGCGAGAGTCCGAGTAGCTCAGTCGATAGAGTCGTGGACATTGCCCAGGCGACCCGGGTTCGAGCCCCGAGTGCCCAATTTCTTTCCCCCTCTTTTTGTGCTTAGATCTGATTTTTTTATCTTTAAAATGATGGATTCTGTTCTTTTCTGTTTTGATTTAGTAAAAGAAGCTACAATAATATCGCTTTTCCCCGTATTTGAGTATTGAGATCCATAGCTATGTATTCATACTGAAATAAAGTTAACATGTTGAAACAAATCAAAAGTTACATCTTTAAAACAACGCTTATACATTGTTCTAACATATGTATTTTGTTTAAGAATTGTGTAATATGTGATATTTAGAATTTAATATTCTCCATTTAATATAGAAGTCACTGACCGACCCCCCCCCCCCCCTCCCCCCCCCTCCCCCATTCATAAAATCATTTAGTTTTTCTGACCCGATTTTACTTGATCTTTGATCTTGGACCTTTAATTTCAACTTAGTATCATTCTAGATTACTGTACTAATTACCAGACCAATTCGTTCATTATTAACAGAGTTATGAACTTTTTGCCATTTGAGTTTCAATCGTCGTGTTTGACATGTACTGTACCAAAAAATTCTAACTCCCGAGTCCTTCACTCAATTCTAATGAAAATTCGTGAATATAAACCTCGGACCCCATTCTTATTGTCTGTCAAATATGCAGCGGATTGAACAATTAAGAAGAATCAAACGGCGCTTATAGCCTATACGCGGAAATAAAATTTACACACTACACGCATCCACCCCCCCCCTCCCCCCCATTCACAAAATCATTAAGTTTTTCTGGACTGATTTGACTGAATCTTTCATTTTGGACCTTTATTTTCAACCTAGTACCATTCTAGATTACTGTACTAATTACCAGACCAATTCGTTCACTTTTAAGAGAGTTATGAATTTTGGGACATTTGAGTTTCGATTGGCTTGCTTGACATGTACTGTAGAAAAAAATTCTAACTCCCGAGCCCTTCACACAATCCTAATGAAATTTTGTGTAAATATACCTCGGACCCCATTCTTATTATCTGCCAAATATGCAGCGGATTGAACAATTCAGAAGAAATTCCTGAGATCAAGCGGCAAGTATAGCCTGTACGAGGATTTAAAATGTACACAGTACAAGGGATGTAAGCAGCCGCGTGATATTTCTGTTGCATGTATATTTCTTGTTTTCCGTTTAGTCTGTATCTAAGATAGCGTGTGAACTACTTATGAATGTTAGAACTGTGGAAATTACTGTCATCAAATTTTTACCGAATAAAATTACGTGTTTCTGATTTCGTTATTTCTACATTTATAATGATTTTATCAATCCTGTTGAAATAAAACAGTCAAACACAATAATAAACGACACGAAAAAAAATCTCAACACTGAAATACATGTGTAAAATGCATCAGTCATTGTTTTAGGACTTGACTTCCCCTAATTGTCGTTAACCGAATCCGAGATCCACACCTCAAAATTCTACTTTCGATTTATTTACGACGAAAATCAAGCTCGGGTCTTTTCACCCCCCTCCAGACAAAAACACGCATCAATATTTCAAATGACATCGCACTGTTACCAAACCTGTGTAGTCAGACATCTCACACATCGTTCCTCATCTCATACAAAAATTCAGCTCCTCTCCCGGGCGGAAACGCCCCAAATTCAAAGAGAAATTCGGGAATTATTTCGCGTCAGCCATGTTTTGACGTGAACCCTTGCTGAAATGACTGTTATGCCGGAGCCAAGATTTCTTCTTTCTCTCTATTTCTTTCTCTCCATTTTTTTTTTTTTTTATTTTCTACCTAAAATATTCAACATAAAGGGGTTGTTGGACTGTAGAACAACTTGAAAACACTCGTACATTAAGATTTACACAAAAACATTCTTCAATTATTAGGGTCTTCCGTCTTCAGCGGAAGACCCTTCTATTATTCTATTGTTTCTTTTTAGGGTCTTCCGTCTTCAGCGGAAGACCCTTCTATTATTCTATTGTTTCTTTTTCACTTTTCTTATTGTTATTAGGGTCTTCCGTCTTCAGCGGAAGACCCTTCTATTATTCTATTGTTTCTTTTTCACTTTTCTTATTGTTATTAGGGTCTTCCGTTTTCAACGGAAGACCCTCTTGTTATTCTTCGGTTTCTTTTTATTATTATACTTTTTCTTTTTTTTTCTGACTTCTTTTCAGCTTCATAACTCAAAAAGTTTTTGAGCGATTTTTATGAAACTTTCAGAGATAATGTGAAATTATAATTGCTCAAAGATGATAAAGTTTCTATAGCAACGTCACTTCCGTTTTTACGTTACGTCATTTTTAAAAATTTCAAAAAGTCATTTTGTCCGCGGCTTTTTTCAAAAACGATTCAAGATAGAAAGTTGAAATTTTTCGAGCTTATACATTGATCGTTTTGCCTCTGTAATAAGGCTGGAAATGAAAATCCGTCACTTCCGGTCGAAACCGGAAGTAAATCAAATTTTTCGAAAATTTGAATTTTTTGATCAAATAAAAAACGTATATGTATCTTGTTGAGCTAAATAAGCTGAATCTAAAACCGTTTTTGAATCGGATGATTCATTACAGAGATATTGGGGTTTAAAAATTGATTTTTCCGGAAATTTTGATTCCACGTTATTGGTTTAAAAAATAGCATAAAGTTAAAAGTAAAATTAACTCGTACCAAAAATAATTGTTAAGTCGTACTTGAACACATTCGGATTTTTTTTGTTAAGTCGTTCTTGAAATCGAAAAGGTTTTTGTTAATTCGTACTTAAAATCATTCGGGTTTTGTTAAGTCGTACCAGGAATAATTCGATTTTTTTCATCTTTTTATTTAATTTACTCTTGTTATTGGTTTAAGAGCTCTACTTCTTACAGGAACTTCAAGCTTTTCTTCCTACATTAACGGAAGACCCACTCGTTGCTTTGCAACGAGCTTTGCTCTAGTTATTAGGGTCTTCCGTCTTCAGCGGAAGACCCTTCTATTATTCTATTGTTTCTTTTTCACTTTTCTTCTTATTATTCTTTTTTTTTCTTACCGATTTTGTGCAGACGATTTCTCGGAGATGGCTTGGTCGATTTCGCTCAAATTTTCAATATAAACGTGTTTTCATCTAAAGCTGATACATTTTTTTTCATTTTTGAAAAAACACTTCCGGTCGGAAGTTATCGTCCGTTTACGATTTTAAAAAGTCAATTTTGTCTGTCGGGTTTCTCAAAAACGAGCAAAGATATAGAGCTGAAATTTTCAGAGATGATAGATCTACCGTTTTTCTAATGTACCTCGGTCAAGAGAATGTCCGCCGTCACTTCCAGTCGTCACCGGAAGGAAATTTGAAAAATTGAATTTTTCGACTTTTTTATTTTTTAATATTTTTCTTTGAAATTTTTACACCTTATAGTGACCCTTTTACTGATTCAGAATATGTAATTTGTTTTAAAATCGATCGAGGCATTCTCGAGAAATTAAGCGTCAAAGTTCTGAAGCGGAGTCCGAGTAGCTCAGTCGTTATAGTCGTGGACATGGCCCAGGCGACCCGGGTTCAAGCCTCGAGTGCCGCAAAATTTTTTTCTCTTTTTTTCGCTTAGATCTACGATTTTATCTTTGAATAGATAAGTTTAATCTTATCTAATCAAAAATTGGACGGAAGACCCACTCGTTGCTCGCAACGAGATCGAATCTAGTTATTAGGGTCTTCCGTCTTCAGCGGAAGACCCTTCTATTATTCTATTGTTTCTTTTTCACTTTTCTTATTGTTATTATTATTATTCTTTTTTTTTCTTACCGATTTTGTGCAGACGATTTCTCGGAGATGGCTGGGTCGATTTCGCTCAAATTTTCAATATAAACGTGTTTTTATCTAAAGCTGATACATTTTTTTTCATTTTTGAAAAAGCACTTCCGGTCAGAAGTTATCGTCCGTTTACGATTTTAAAAAGTCAATTTTGTTGGTCGTGTTTCTCAAAAACGAGTAAAGATATAGGGCTGAAATTTTCAGAGATGATAGATCTACCGTTTTTCTGGTGCACCTCGGTCAAGAGAATGTCCGCCGTTACTTCCGGTCGTCACCGGAAGGAAATTTGAAAATTTTAATTTTTCGACTTTTTTATTTTTTAATATTTTTCTTTGAAATTTTTACACCTTATAGTGACCCTTTTACTGATTAAGAATATGTAATTAGTTTTAAAATCGATCAAGGCATTCTCGAGAAATTAAGCGTCAAAGTTCTGAAGCGGAGTCTGAGTAGCTCAGTCGATATAGTCGTGGACATGGCCCAGGCGACCCGGGTTCAAGCCTCGAGTGCCGCAAAAAATTTTTCTCTTTTTTTCGCTTAGATCTACGATTTTATATTTGAATTGATAAGTTTAATCTTATCTATTCAAAAATTGGACGGAAGACCCACTCGTTGCTCGCAACGAGATCGAATCTAGTTATTATTCTTTTTTTTTCTTACCGATTTTGTGCAGACGATTTCTCGGAGATGGCTGGATCGATTTCTCTCAAATTTTCAATATAAACGTGTTTTTATCTAAAGCTGATACATTTTTTTTCATTTTTGAAAAAACACTTCCGGTCAAAAGTTATCGTCCGTTTACGATTTTAAAAAGTCAATTTTGTTGGTCGGGTTTCTCAAAAACGAGTAAAGATAGAGAACTGAAATTTTTAGAGATGATGGACCTACCGTTTTTCTGGTGCACCTCGGTATAGAGAATGTCCGCCGTCACTTCCGGTCGTCACCGGAAGGATATTTCAAAAATTGAATTTTTCGACTTTTTTATTTTTTAATATTTTTCTTTGAAACTTTTACACCTTATAGTGACCCTTTTACTGATTAAGAATATGTAATTAGTTTTAAAATCGATCAATGCATTCTCGAGAAATTAAGCGTCAAAGTTCTGAAGCGGAGTCCGAGTAGCTCAGTCGTTATAGTCGTGGACATGGCCCAGGCGACCCGGGTTCAAGCCTCGGGTGCCGCAAAATTTTTTTCTCTTTTTTTCGCTTGGATCTATGATTTTATCTTTGAATTGATAAGTTTAATCTAATCTATTCAAAAATTGGACGGAAGACCCACTCGTTGCTCGCAACGAGATCGAATCTAGTTGTTATTAGGGTCTTCCGTCTTCAGCGGAAGACCCTTCTATTATTCTATTGTTTCTTTTTCACTTTTCTTATTATTCTTTTTTTTTCTTACCGATTTTGTGCAGACGATTTCTCGGAGATGGCTGGGTCGATTTCGCTCAAATTTTCAATATAAACGTGTTTTTATCTAAAGCTGATACATTTTTTTTCATTTTTGAAAAAACACTTCCGGTCAGAAGTTATCGTCCGTTTACGATTTTAAAAAGTCAATTTTGTCTGTCGGGTTTCTCAAAAACGAGTAAAGATAAATGGCTGAAATTTTCAGAGATGATAGATCTACCGTTTTTCTAATGTACCTCGGTATAGAGAATGTCCGCCGTCACTTCCGGTCGTCACCGGAAGGAAATTTCAAAAATTGAATTTTTCGACTTTTTTATTTTTTAATATTTTTCTTTGAAATTTTTACACCTTATAGTGACCGTTTTACTGATTAAGAATATGTAATTAGTTTTAAAATCGATCAAGGCATTCTCGAGAAATTAAGCGTCAAAGTTCTGAAGCGGAGTCCGAGTAGCTCAGTCGTTATAGTCGTGGACATGGCCCAGGCGACCCGGGTTCAAGCCTCGAGTGCCGCAAAATTTTTTTCTCTTTTTTTCGCTTAGATCTACGATTTTATCTTTGAATTGATAAGTTTAATCTTATCTTTTCAAAAATTGGACGGAAGACCCACTCGTTGCTCGCAACGAGATCGAATCTAGTTAGGGTCTTCCGTCTTCAGCGGAAGACCCTTCTATTATTCTTCGGTTTCTTTTTCACTTTTCTTATTATTAGGGTCTTCCGTCTTCAGCGGAAGACCCTTCTATTATTCTATTGTTTCTTTTTCACTTTTCTTATTCTTATTATTATTATTATTATTCTTTTTTTTTCTTACCGATTTTGTGCAGACGATTTCTCAGAGATGGCTCAACCGATTTCATTCAAATTTTCAAGATTAACGCGACTTTATCTGAAGTTTATTGTTTTTTATCCATTTTTGAAAATAGACTTCCGGTCGGAAGTTATCGTCCGTTTACGATTTTAAAAAGTCAATTTTGTCTGTCGGGTTTCTCAAAAACGAGCAAAGATATAGAGCTGAAATTTTCAGAGATGATAGATCTACCGTTTTTCTAATGTACCTCGGTCAAGAGAATGTCCGCCGTCACTTCTGGTCGTCACCGGAAGGAAATTTCAAAAATTGAATTTTTCGACTTTTTTTTTTTTTAATATTTTTCTTTGAAATTTTTACACCTTATAGTGACCCTTTTACTGATTAAGAATATGTAATTAGTTTTAAAATCGATCAAGGCATTCTCGAGAAATTAAGCGTCAAAGTTCTGAAGCGGAGTCCGAGTAGCTCAGTCGTTATAGTCGTGGACATGGCCCAGGCGACCCGGGTTCAAGCCTCGAGTGCCGCAAATTTTTTTTTTTATTTTTCGTTTAGATCTACGATTTTATCTTTGAATTGATAAGTTTAATCTAATCTATTCAAAAATTGGACGGAAGACCCACTCGTTGCTCGCAACGAGATCGAATCTAGTTATTATTATTATTATTATTCTTTTTTTGTCTTACAAATTTTGTGCAGGCGATTTCTCAGAGATGGGACGATCGATTTCTCTCAAATTTTCAGGACTGAAGCTTCGTTATCTGAAATTTATACCGCTGAAACAGATTTTGAAAATTCACTTCCGGTCGGAAGTTATCGTCCGTTTACGATTTTAAAAAGTCAATTTTGTCGCTCAGGTTTTTCAAAAACGAGCAAAGATAGAGAGCTGAGAATTTCAGAGATGATAGATCTATCGATTTCCTGGTGCACCTCGGTCACGAGAATGTTGGCCGTCACTTCCGGTCGTCACCGAGAGCAAAATTAAAAAATGTAAATTTTCAACTTTTTATTTTTATATATTTTTTCCAATAAGATGATAGTGACCCTTTTACTGATTCAGAATATGTAATTTGTTTCAAAATCGATCAAGGCGTTCTCGAGAAATTAAGCGTCAAAGTCCTGAAGCGAGAGTCCGAGTAGCTCAGTCGATATAGTCGTGGACATGGCCCAGGCGACCCGGGTTCAAGCCTCGAGTGCCGCAAAATTTTTTTTCATTTTTTTTGCTTAGATCAACGATTTTATCTTTGAATTGATAAGTTTAATCTAATCTATTCAAAAATCGGACGGAAGACCCACTCGTTGCTCGCAACGAGATCGAATCTAGTTCTTATTCTTTTTTTTTCTTCTTACCGATTTTGTGCAGGCGATTTCTTGGAGATGGCTCGCCTGATTTCAGTCAAATTTTCAGGGAAGATGCCTTTTCATCTTAAGTTTGTACCACCGGAATATCTTTTTAAAATTCACTTCCGTTCGGAAGTTATCGTCATTAAACGATTTTTTTAAAGTGAAATTTGTCTGCGACGTTTCTCAAAAACGACTGAAGATATAGAGCTGAAATTTTCAGAGATGATAGATGTAACGTTTTTCTGGTGCACTATTGTCTAAAAAACGTTTGCCGTCACTTCCGGTCGTCACTGGAAGGAAATTTGAAAAATTGAATTTTTCGACTTTTTTATTTTTTGATATTTTTTTTGGATATTTTTACACCTTATAGTGACCCTCTTACTTATTCAGAATATGTAATTTGTTTTAAAATCGATCAGGGCGTTTTCGAGAAATTAAGCGTCAAAGTTCTGAAGCGAGAGTCCGAATAGCTCAGTCGATAGAGTCGTGGACATGGCCCAGACGACCCGGGTTCAAGCCTCGAGTGCCGCAATTTTTTTTTTACTATATTTCGCTTAGATGTACGTTTTTATCTTTGAATTGATAGGTTTGATCTAATCTATTCAAAAATCGAACGGAAGACCCACTCGTTGCTCGCAACGAGATCGAATCTAGTTAGGGTCTTCCGTCTTCAGCGGAAGACCCTTCTATTATTCTATTGTTTCTTTTTCACTTTTCTTATTATTATTATTCATTTTTTGTCTTACAAATTTTGTGCAGGCGATTTCTCCGAGATGACACGTTCGATTTCCTTTAAATTATCAGGGCTGATGCCTAGTCATATGAATTTTATACCGCCGGAACAATTTTTAAAAATTCACTTCCGGTCGGAAGTTATCGTCGTTTTACGATTTTAAAAAATCGATTTTGTCGGCGATGTTTCTCAAAAACGAGTAAAGATAGAGAACTGAAATTTTCAGAGATGATAGATCTAGCAATATCCTCGTGCACCTCGGTCAAGAGAATGGTAACCGTCGCTTCCGGTCGTCACCGTAAGCAAATTTAAAAAATGAAAATTTTCAACTTTTTGTTTTAATATATTTTTTCCAATTAGATGATAGTGACCCTTTCACTGATTCAGAATATGTAATTTGTTTTAAAATCGATCAAGGCATTCTCGAGAAACTAAGCATCAAAGTTCTGAAGCGAGAGTCTGAGTAGCTCAGTCGATAGAGTCGTGGACATGGCCCAGGCGACCCGGGTTCAAGCCCCGAGTGCCGCAAATTTTTTTTAACTTCTTTTTGCTTAGATTTGATTTTTTTATCTTTAAAATGATGGATTCTGTTCTTTTCCGTTTTGATTTTGTAAAGAAATCACAATAATAGCGCTTTTCCCCGTATTTGTGTATTGAGATCCATAGCTATGTATTCATACTGAAATAAAGTTAACATGTTGAAAAAAATCAATAGTTACATCTTTAAAACAACGCTTATACATTGTTCTTACATATGTATTTTATATAGAAATTGCATAATATGTGATATTTAGAATTTAATATTCTCCGTTTCATATAGAAGTCACTGACCGACCCCCCCCCCCCCATTCATAAAATCATTTAGTTTTTCTGACCCGATTTTACTTGATCTTTAATCTTGAACCTTTAATTTCAACTTAGTACCATTCTAGATTACTGTACTAAATACCAGAACAATTCGTTCATTATTAACAGAGTTATGAACTTTTTGGCATTTGAGTTTCAATCGTCGTGTTTGACGTGTACTGTATAAAAAAATTCTAACTCCCGAGCCCTTCACTCAATTCTAATGAAATTTTGTGTAAATGTACCTCGGACCCCATTCTTATTGTCTGTCAAATATGCAGCGGATTGAACAATTAAAAAGAATCAAACGGCGCTTATAGCCTATACGCGGAAATAAAATTTACACACTACACGCACCGACAGCCCCCCCCCCCCCCCACACCATTTCACAAAATCATTAAGTTTTTCTGGACTGATTTTACTGAATCTTTCATCTTGAACCTTTATTTTCAACCTAGTACCATTCTAGATTACTGTACTAATTACCAGACCGATTCGTTCACTTTTAAGAGAGTTATGAATTTTTTGACATTTGAGTTTCGTTTGGCGTGCTTGACATGTACTGTAGAAAAAAATTCTAACTCCCGAGCCCTTCACTCAATCCTAATGAAATTTTGTGTAAATGTACCTCGGACCCCATTCTTATTATCTGCCAAATATGCAGCGGATTGATCAACTCACTAAAAATTCCTGAGATCAAGCGGCAAGTATAGCCTGTACGAGGACTTAAAATTTACACAGTAGAAGGGATGTAAGCAGCCGCGTAATATTTCTGTTGCATGTATATTTCTTGTTTTCCGTTTAGTCTGTATCTACGATAGCGTGTGAACTACTTATGAATGTTAGAACTGTGGAAGTTACTGTCATCAATTTTTTACGGAATAAAATTACGTGTTACTGATTTCGTTATTTCTACATTTATAATGATTTTATCAATCCTGTTGAAATAAAACAGTCAAACACAATAATAAACGACACGAAAAAAAATCTCATCACTGAAATACATGTGTAAAATGCATCAGTCATTGTTTTAGGACTTTACTTCCCCTAATTGTCGTTAACCGAATCCGAGATCCACACCTCAAAATTCTACTTTCGATTTATTTACGACGAAAATCAAGCTCGGGTCTTTTCACCCCCCTCCAGACAAAAACACGCATCAAAATTTCAAAAGACATCGCACTGTTACCAAACCTGTGTAGTCAGACATCTCACACATCGTTTTTCATCTCATACAAAAATTCAGCTCCTCTCCCGGGCGGAAACGCCCAAAAAATTCAAAGAGAAATTCGGGAATTATTTCGTGTCAGCCATGTTTTGACGTGAACCTTTGCTGAAATACTGTTATGATACCTGCAAAGGCCTCGCCGGAGCCAAGATTTCTTCTTTCCCTTTTTTCTTTCTCTCCATTTTTTTTTTTTTTTTTTGATTTTCTAACCGAAATATTCAATTTAAAGGGGTTGTTTGACTTTAGTACAAGTTGAAAACACTCTTTCATTACGATTTTGACAAAAACAGCCTAAAATTATTAGGGTCTTCCGTCTTCAGCGGAAGACCCTTCTATTATTCTATTGTTTCTTTTTCACTTTTTAGGGTCTTCCGTCTTCAGCGGAAGACCCTTCTATTATTGTTATGTTTCTTTTTCACTTTTTTTTTATTCTTTTTTCTTTCTTTACAATTTTTGTGCAGAAGATTTCTCGGAGATGGGTGGTCCGATTTTTGTCAAATTTTCAGCATCGGTCTATTATCATCTAATGCTGATACGCTTTTTTTTATTTTGTAAAAATCACTTCTGTTTCAGACTTATCCGCCATTTTGTCACATTTAAAAAAGTTCTTGTCCACAGATTTTCTCAAAAACGATTAAAGATAGGAAGCTGAAATTTTAAGACATGATAGATGACATAAACATCTAGCCTCACGAGGAAAATCATAGTCCGGAAATTCCGAGTACGGAAGCTAGCTTGGGTCAAAATATAGGACACGTGTTTGACGAATACTTCTTGTCCATACATTTCCTCAAAAACGAGCAAAGATAGGAAGCTGAAATTTTTAGAAATGATAGATGACATGAACATCTAGCCTCACGAGGAAAATCATTGTCCGGAAATTCCGATTACGGAAGCTAATTTTTAAAACTCATATTAAATGTGTTATAATGACCTCAGATTAATGGGTCGAAAGAGCTAATTGTACATATAAATGAATCTGATATATATCTTGCAGATACCTATAACACATCAGTTCTAAGAGGTCAAGATCAAACGACCAAGGTCAAGGTCTAAAAGCACACATAAAAAAGGGGGAGGGCTTATTTCGAATGTGTTTGTGAAATCAATGAAATTCAAAGGATAATTACTGCTAGAAGCGAGAGTCCGAGAAGCTCAGTCGTTAAATCATGGGAAAGATCCCAAGCAACCCGGGATCAAGCCCCAAGTGCCCAGTTTTCTTTCCCTATTTTTTTGTGTAAAATAACAATTTCATCCTAAAAATCGTCTTACCTACTCAAAAAACGTACGGAAGACCCACTCGTTGCTCGCAACGAGATCGAATCTAGTTATAATTATTATTCTTTTTTTTTCTTACCGATTTTGTGCAGACGATTTCTCGGAGATGGCTGGGTCGATTTCGCTCAAATTTTCAATATAAACGTGTTTTCATCTAAACCTGATATATAATTTTTATTTTTTGAAAATACACTTCCGGTCGGAAGTTATCGTCCGTTTACGATTTTAAAAAGTCAATTTTGTCTGTCGGGTTTCTCAAAAACGAGCAAAGATATAGAGCTGAAATTTTCAGAGATGATAGATCTACCGTTTTTCTAATGTACCTCGGTCAAGAGAATGTCCGCCGTCACTTCCGGTCGTCACCGGAAGGAAATTTGAAAAATTGAATTTTTCGACTTTTTTATTTTTTAATATTTTTCTTTGAAATTTTTACACCTTAGAGTGACCCTTTTACTGATTAAGAATATGTACTTAGTTTTAAAATCGATCAAGGCATTCTCGAGAAATTAAGCGTCAAAGTTCTGAAGCGGAGTCCGAGTAGCTCAGTCGTTATAGTCGTGGACATGGCCCAGGCGACCCGGGTTCAAGCCTCGAGTGCCGCAAATTTTTTTCTCTTTTTTTCGCTTAGATCTACGACTTTATCTTTGAATTGATAAGTTTAATCTTATCTATTCAAAAATTGGACGGAAGACCCACTCGTTGCTCGCAACGAGATCGAATCTAGTTATTATTAGGGTCTTCCGTCTTCAGCGGAAGACCCTTCTATTATTCTATTGTTTCTTTTTCAATTTTCGTATTATTATTAGGGTCTTCCGTCTTCAGCGGAAGACCCTTCTATTATTCTATTGTTTCTTTTTCACTTTTCTTCTTATTATTCTTTTTTTTTCTTACCGATTTTGTGCAGAAGATTTCTCGGAGATGGCTGGGTCGATTTCGCTCAAATTTTCAATATAAACGTGTTTTTATCTAAAGCTGATACATTTTTTTTCATTTTTGAAAAAACACTTCCGGTCAGAAGTTATCGTCCGTTTACGATTTTAAAAAGTCAATTTTGTCTGTCGGGTTTCTCAAAAACGGGTAAAGATAAAAGGCTGAAATTTTCAGAGATGATAGATCTACCGTTTTTCTAATGTACCTCGGTATAGAGAATGTCCGCCGTCACTTCCGGTCGTCACCGGAAGGAAATTTCAAAAATTTAGTTTTTCGACTTTTTTATTTTTTAATATTTTTCTTTGAAATTTTTAAACCTTATAGTGACCCTTTTACTGATTAAGAATATGTAATTAGTTTTAAAATCGATCAATGCATTCTCGAGAAATTAAGCGTCAAAGTTCTGAAGCGGAGTCCGAGTAGCTCAGTCGTTATAGTCGTGGACATGGCCCAGGCGACCCGGGTTCAAGCCTCGAGTGCCGCAAAATTTTTTTCTCTTTTTTTTCGCTTAGATCTACGATTTTATCTTTGAATTGATAAGTTTAAACTTATCTTTTCAAAAATTGGACGGAAGACCCACTCGTTGCTCGCAACGAGATCGAATCTAGTTATTATTCTTTTTTTCCTTACACATTTTGTGCAGGCGATTTCTCGGAGATGACTCGTTCGATTTCCTTCAAATTTTCACTGATGATGCCTCGCCATCTGAAGTTTGTACCCCCGTGATATTTTTTCAAAATTCACTTCCGGTCGGAAGTTATCGTCAATAAACGATTTTTTAAAGTCAATTTTGTCTGTCAGGTTTCTCAAAAACGAGTAAAGATATAGGGCTGAAATTTTCAGAGATGATAGAACTACCGTTTTTCTGGTGTACCTCGGTCAAGAGAATGTCTGCTGTCACTTCCGGTCGTCACCGGAAGGAAATTTCAAAAATTGAATTTTTCGACTTTTTTATTTTTTAATATTTTTTTTTGAAATTTTTAAACCTTATAGTGACCCTTTTACTGATTAAGAATATGTAATTAGTTTTAAAATCGATCAATGCATTCTCGAGAAATTAAGCGTCAAAGTTCTGAAGCGGAGTCCGAGTAGCTCAGTCGTTATAGTCGTGGACATGGCCCAGGCGACCCGGGTTCAAGCCTCGAGTGCCGCAAAATTTTTTTCTCTTTTTTTTCGCTTAGATCTACGATTTTATCTTTGAATTGATAAGTTTAAACTTATCTTTTCAAAAATTGGACGGAAGACCCACTCGTTGCTCGCAACGAGATCGAATCTAGTTATTATTCTTTTTTTCCTTACACATTTTGTGCAGGCGATTTCTCGGAGATGACTCGTTCGATTTCCTTCAAATTTTCACTGATGATGCCTCGCCATCTGAAGTTTGTACCCCCGTGATATTTTTTCAAAATTCACTTCCGGTCGGAAGTTATCGTCAATAAACGATTTTTTAAAGTCAATTTTGTCTGTCAGGTTTCTCAAAAACGAGTAAAGATATAGGGCTGAAATTTTCAGAGATGATAGAACTACCGTTTTTCTGGTGTACCTCGGTCAAGAGAATGTCTGCTGTCACTTCCGGTCGTCACCGGAAGGAAATTTCAAAAATTGAATTTTTCGACTTTTTTATTTTTTAATATTTTTTTTTGAAATTTTTACACCTTAAAGTGACTCTTTTACTGATTCAGAATATGTAATTTGTTTTAAAATCGATCAAGGCATTCTCGAGAAATTAAGCGTCAAAGTCCTGAAGCGAAAGTCCGAGTAGCTCAGTCGATATAGTCGTGGACATGACCCAGGCGACCCGGGTTCAAGCCTCGAGTGCCGCAAATTTTTTTTTACTATTTTTCGCTTAGATCTACGTTTTTATCTTTGAATTGATAAGTTTTATCTTATCTATTCAAAAATTGGTCGGAAGACCCACTCGTTGCTCGCAACGAGATCGAATCTAGTTATTATTCTTTTTTTTTCTTACCGATTTTGTGCAGACGATTTCTCGGAGATGGCTGGGTCGATTTCGCTCAAATTATCAATATAAACGTGTTTTTATCTAAAGCTGATACATTTTTTTTCATTTTTGAAAATACACTTCCGGTCAGAAGTTATCGTCCGTTTACGATTTTAAAAAGTCAATTTTGTCTGTCGGGTTTCTCAAAAACGAGTACAGATAAAAGGCTGAAATTTTCAGAGATGATAGATCTACCGTTTTTCTAATGTACCTCGGTATAGAGAATGTCCGCCGTCACTTCCGGTTGTCACCGGAAGGAAATTTCAAAAATTGAATTTTTCGACTTTTTTATTTTTTAATATTTTACTTTGAAATTTTTACACCTTATAGTGACCCTTTTACTGATTAAGAATATGTAATTAGTTTTAAATTCGATCAAGGCATTCTCGAGAAATTAAGCGTCAAAGTTCTGAAGCGGAGTCCGAGTAGCTCAGTTGTTATAGTCGTGGACATGGCCCAGGCGACCCGGGTTCAAGCCTCGAGTGCCGCAAAATTTTTTTCTCTTTTTTTCGCTTTGATCTACGATTTTATCTTTGAATTGATAAGTTTAATCTTATCTTTTCAAAAATTGGACGGAAGACCCACTCGTTGCTCGCAACGAGATCGAATCTAGTATGTTTATCTTTTTATCATTATAGGAGTATGATGCAGATAAGTACAAAGTGGAAGCAAGTGATTGTGGCCTTTGTAATTGTGAGTATCATCATTGGCTTACTCAGTTCGTATCGGCTCCCAACGGATGTTTCTATTATGAGAGAACCAAAACAAGGAGAAAGCAGAAAAACTTCATCATTGGAGAACATCACTTGCCGTTTAGCTCCCATCGTAGTCAGACCTGAAAGCATTACCCTAAAGATGCCACCGGAGCTTGAAGAAGTGGTTCCACTATGGCCAAATACAAGAGCAGATAAATGTATTGGAAATATCAAAGCAAAACCAATGAGAAAACGTTCATCAAACAAATACCACAATCTTTACAAATGTGTTGAAAGAAACAAAGTAATGCGAGCTATGAGAGACAACTCTTTGAAAACGCTGGATCGCTCAATAAACCATGCATATTTTAAAGACCTCAAAGAGAAACAGGGGGTTACCATCATCGAAATTGGAGGTTACCTGGGTGTGTTGCTACCAAAGCTGGTGGAAACAACTGGAACGAAACAGTATGTCGCCCTAGAGCCGGTTCCTAGCTTCTATCAACAGTTATCCAAAAGGATCGAAGGCCTCTCACTCCAATCAAGAGTTACTACCTACAATTTCGGTCTAGCTAAATCTAAGAAGGAACTCCAAATAAGTTTACGCAAAGACGCAACTTCTCTGCTGAAAGACGACAAAAGAGAAAGGGTTCAAACGGAAACTATCAAGATATTCAATGTGGTAGACTTCTTCGTACAGATTGGTTTAGGGTGTAATTCATTGAACCTACTGACTATTAATTGTGAAGGATGCGAATTTGACGTCATAGAAATACTGACGTCAACATCGCTGATTGATAACATTGACTTCGTACAGTTTCAGCCCCATTTAATTGTGTTCGATGACGATCAAAAATATATCTGTATGTACTGTCGTATAAGGGAACTCCTTGCCAGGACACACGAAATAGCTTACGATTATCCGCACGTCTGGGAAACATGGAAGAGAAAAGGACTTTAATAAATATGTGCGTTTATTGTTCATTTTTTTTTTTTTTTTAGTTTTTAATTTATATACGTTATTGGCATGTACAATTGAACCGTGTAAAGAATATTGGCAATGCAGTTTGTTTACAAATACGAGGTATTTTATACAGATTAAGAATATCCATTTTCGGTTTAAAGGGGTGGGGTATTAATTTCTAAAAGGATGTACAACCTGAGACAGATCGTCCTAGTAACAAGGGAAATGATGATTGCTTCGTTATCTGAGTAAATTGACCCTGATTCACAGGAAATATCAGTGGCGTTGGAAGCAAGTTGAAAGTGGGGTTAGACTTATCAAAACGCTTGACAAGCAAGGGGAGCTTATGCTATACCCCCTTGACAGGCTTGAATGTTGAGTCTAAGCAATAGGTTTTCGGATGCTGGAGGAGGTTAAGGTTTTTTGAGCTGGTTAAAGTTTTTGGAGCAGGTGCCCTCTAATGATTATATCTTGGTTATTTCTTGTCCTTACTTCACCAAACTTGCATGGATGGTGCTTCTTATGACACCGATACACCTGACTGGCTTATTGTTGAATTTGAGCCATAGGTGTCGGATGCTCGAGGAGGTTATTTTTTAAGAGCTTGTGAAATTGTTTGGAGCAGGTGATCTCTGATTGTTACGCTGTATATCTTAGTTAATACTGGTCCATACTTCATATAACTTGCATGGATGATGCGTCTTATGATACTGATGCAATGCTATATATATATATATATATATATATATATATATATATATATATATATATATATATATATATATATATATATATATATATATATATATATATATATATCTGATTTAGGCATTGAGGGGACCATACCCAAAAATGTAGTTTAGGGAGACAATATACACAATTTTTACATGTGCTTATTTTTTTGTTGCAAATAGTCATTTCGAGGTCTTCAAGATACAGAAAACTTTACATGTGTTTTAATTTTTTAATATATCTTGTCCTCAAAAATATACAGAAAACATAGGTAATCACAGATTACAAAGCTCACCGAGACGAGGCATCACCCTTATGAGACATCACCTTTATGAGACCACCTTCATATTATATGAAAATCATACTTTATGATCTTGGATGTTCATGGATTCTGTTTTGACACAAAGTCATATATCATCTGTTAAAAAAATTGTATGATAATCATATGTTTATATGTTAATCAATATAATAATATAAAATTAAATATTGCATCCTATCATACTAACAATATATATCATTTAATACAATAAAATACTGTAATAAACAAAGATGATATTGTTAATATGAAATGACATTGTATTTTGTTATACTTTCATGTTAAATACTGAAATCTGATTGGTTAAGACGCAGTTAATAATATTTACTATTACCCTCAGCGTTAGCAACGCACTTGGCAACGGGTAACATTAAAAAATGTTACATGCGCGAAAATTGTGCGCGTACGGTTCGCTGTAGAATTCACGTTATTCCTATATAAAAGCAGTAAAATTTTCTTAAAAATTTTGAAAAAGACATTCAGTATAACAAAATAAATAGTGCCTGTTTGGGAGGATAACAGTTGAAATTGACACCCCTCGAAAACCATTGTCAACCTCCGCTTCGCGTCGGTTGACAATGGTTTTCTCGGGGTGTCAATTTCAACTGTTACCCTCCCAAACAGGCACTATTTATATAGTGTTAAACCTTATTGTATTTGATCACATAATACAGCATCATTATATATAATTAAATATAATTGAATTATATGAAACAATATCATATTACATAATACATCATAACATTGAAACATATGATACTATTGTTAAATATAGTATGATATTGTATTGTATGATATTGTATAATATTTGATACATAAAACGATATTGTATCATACGATACACTAAAATTTGATAATTGTATCACATAAAATGATACAATATCACGTGATAAAGTAAAATATTATATAATACAATATTATATTATACATATTGTATCACAAAATACAATAATATATCATATAAACTAATATCATATTATACAATAACGTATGATACGATACCATATAATATTACAATATCATATAATACAATTTCACGTAATATAATTGAATATCACAGAAACCAATATCATATTATACAATATAGTATGATACAATATTATAGATACAATATAATATTAAATGATATTGTATCACAATATACAATACTATACAGAACAATATCAGGATACAATATCTTATCATAAAATATCAAAAAAATTGAAAAAAATATCATATCATATCATATAACTATTTACAATATAACATATAATATCATATTGTATCATATTAAACAATGGTGTTTAATATCATACAATTCTTAATCATACGAATCATGTAATATCATTTAACAACAACCACATCTTTCTATCAAGCAGGTTTAAGTGAGGTAGGAGATTTCTTTAGCATCCTTGATAATGGAGATCAGGCTCTGCATCTTAAGCAACCTCTGCGTTTCATTTATAATATAGTTAAATCAACTATGCAGTTTATCATCTATAAAATATGTGACCTGTTCCAAAAACCTTAACCTCCTCCAGCATCCGAAACCTTTGGCTCAGATTCAGCATTCAAGCCTGTCAGGTGCATCAGTATCTTAAGACGCATCAACCATACAAGTTTGGTGAAGTAAGGACCAGTAGTAAGTAAGATATTATCATCAGAGGGCACCTGCAACAAAACATTTAACCAGCTCTTAAAACCTTTACCACCTCCAGCATCCGAAACCTATATCTCAGATCCAGAATTCAAGCCTGTCTGGTGCATAAGTATCATAAGACGCACCAACCATACAAGTTTGGTGAAGTAAGGACCAGTAGTAACTAAGATATTATCATCAGAGGGCACCTGCAACAAAAACCTTAACCACCTCCAGCATCCGAAACCTATAGCTCAGATTCAGCACTCAAGCCTGTCTGGTGCATCAGTATCATCAGACACACCATCCATGCAAGTTTGGTGAAGTTAGGACCAGGAGTAACTTAGATATTGCCATTAAAAGGCACCTGCAACAAAAACTTTAACTTGCTCCAAAAACCTTAACCTCCTTCAACATCTGAAATTTAGGACCCAGATTCAGCATCCAAGTCCTTCAAGTTCATAAGGAGGTCCAGATGCATCATCCATGCAAGTTTGTTGACTATAGGGGAAGTAATAGCTTAGATACAGGACCTGTAACAAAAGCTTTTGCTAGGTCCGGACGCCGACGCCGGGGGTATAGCATAAGCTCCCCTGACTTCGTCTCGGTGAGCTAAAAATGTTCTCCTTAATATTTTGTTATTCTCTCATAAGGCTTAAGGAGACCTTGCGTATATTTTCATATTTATATTTTCAGGGCTTAAGTAGACCATTCTTTTTTACAATAATTTTCATGATTTGCAAATGCTCAATCATTTGTTATCGCCACGCAACATAGAAATAAGATATAATGCAAGGTCACTGTGCACATGTATATGTAAGCTTTGCTAATATCTCACATAGTTGATGGTGTGGACTTTTAATATTCATAGATGGTCATTTAGAGGTCTGTGGAATGACAATAATCTCACATCTGTTGATTTTTCATTACTACTAAAAAATATACTATATTATCCCTCTATTATGTTGCTATTGTCTTGTGCGGCTATGGGAAACCGATCATACATTTTTTAACATATTACTTAATTAGGGTTTAGGTAGACCATTCTTTACTTACCATAACTTTCTTGATTTGCAAGCCCTTTTCACTGTGTGGAGATACCCAAACCTGTATTGATCATGCCCACACCTTTGAAAAAAACTTCAGTCTTATACCGTATATCCGGGTTTTTTTTCGCGTTACAAAATTTGTGAAAATGGGGAAAACATGTAGCATTTTTAATTTGCGTCCCTACTGAGGATTATCTTCTCAATTCAATCCATTCTACATGTGTCCTAATGTATTTTAGAATTTCACATATTAAATAAGTGAAAAAAAAACATTTCAAGTTCATGAACAAACTTTACTAATCATCAAAAATAATTTCAAATAGATTTCATTCATAATTTATGGACCAGGGTGTAAACATTAGTTCAATTTTGAAAGTTTAAACAATTAATCATTTCAAATTTATTAATACAGCAATCATTTGCATTCAAAATTCAATGTACATAACATGTCCATTATTTTGGTGAACTTACAGTTCAATTATACAGTTTCATTTTTTCTGTGCAACAAAATCATGTATGTAAGGATTTGTAAATTTATGAAATCAAAATATTCATAATCTATTCTCAACTTTTATATTTCAAATTTCATAAATTTCAAGAAAATAAAGTTCTTAAAATTGATTTACTTATTCTTCATAATTCATGTATAACAATCAAAATAGGTGATCAAAGATCATGTACTGAATGAACCATTCATTAACAAATGTTAATGAATAACATATATAATAAGTACACATGTAAGAAATTGACAAAGTTTAAAAGTTACTCTGGGAACAAAAATGACTGATCAAATGCATATTATGATATAATATATGATATAATATTGTATTATATAAAACAATAGTGTATCAAATCATACAATACTATATGAATCATGTTATATCATTTCAGAACAAACACATCTATCAATCAGGTTAGAGTGGGATAGGAGATTTTTTTAAAACATCCTTGATAATAGAGATCAGGATCTGCATCTGAAGCTACCTCTATGATTCATTATATTATAATTAAATTAACTATTATGCAAGCTATTCTCTATAAAACATGTGACCTGTTCCAATATAACTAAACCTCATCCAGCATCCAAAACCTATGGCTCAGATTCAGCATTCAAGCCTGCCAGATGCATCAGTATCATAAGACGCATCATCCATGCAAATTTGGATCAGTAGTAACTTAGAAATTGCCATCAAAGGGCACCTGCAACAAAAACTTTAACCTGTTCCAAAAACCTTAACCTCCTCCAGCATCTTAAATTCATGGCCCAGATTCAGCATCCAAGTCTTTCAAGTTCATAAAAAGAATGTCCAGATGCATCATCCATGCAAGTTTGGTGAAGATAGGATAACTAATAACTTAGAGGACCTGCAACAAAAACTTTTACCAGGTCCGGACGCCGACGCCGACGATATAGCATAAGCTCCCCCAACTTCGTCTCGGTGAGCTAAAAATATATTATCATACATGCCCTACGGCTTGTTGTTACATTACAGTTACATTACATGTAAAATAATGAGGTTCATTGTTGCTTGATCATTGATTTCATTTCATCTAATTTTTTAAATGTCCTAAGTCTTGTTGTTTTTCTCTCGTTGAAGATTTTAGATCTAATCTTCAATAATTTGGTCCTCTCATCAAGCCCTTCCAATGAATACATTTTATGTTTTTCCAAAAACTCCTGGACTTTTCTTTTACCTTGAAAAGATTTTAAAAATGATATGAACAATCAGAATTATTATATTGTCACATATTCATGTAAAAAAGATAATACCTATGTATAGAAACAAGGCATACCATACTCTGTCACAAGTTTTTGCTTCCACTACTTCTTGCTTAATATTTTGATTATCATAAATACATTCATGCTCAAACTACATTCATCCACTTTATCAAGATTATCTGTTTTGAAATGTCCCCTCTACCGCTTTAGGCTTCAATACACAACCCAAAATAGAAAGCCTATAGGGATTTTGCATTTCATCCGCCATGAAATAGCCTAGATGACATCGTTGAAAAATTGTATGAGGTATTCCAAGTGGGTTCCGAATGGTGAAACGATGTAAACATTTCACATTATAAATCTCCATGAGAAATTTGTTTCCATTCCTGTGAACTTTTACAAGTGAAAAATGATATAATGTGTCAATGAAGATATCTTGGATATTTTCCCTTTTGTCAATTTAAACTGTATTTCTTTCACAAATATGCATACTAATTTTATTAAAAATAATCAAAAAGTGATGGAAGCAATAACTTGGGACAGACTATTAATATTCACTTGCACATGTTTTTCACCATGCTATGTTTGTAAACAATTTAAAAAGGTGTGTTCTTATCACATAAATGTTTTGTTCAAAAGTAGAAAGCAAATGACATTGACATTTTCAAGAAGTTTGAAATATTTTAATACCAATACACAATTGGCGATAAGCAGAAAAAATAGGAAATTATCACTTAATAATAAAGGTGACCTTAAAACATACTTACTAGGTAGGTTACCAGTATTGTTGTCTTTTCTATCAAAGATTTACCTTGGAGGAAGCATTTGATTGCTTCCGTCTCATCTTTAGACCATTTAACTGGAAAAAAATTGACATTAAGAGATCAATTTTTAATTTTACCATTTCAAGGTTCTGTAAAAGTATTGCATTTGACTATTTAGAAAGAAACTTTATACTCTAAATATCATGTACACGTACATGGTAATGTTATGCACCTATCTACAGGTACATTTAATTATGAATAGGCTTAATTATGTTACTTTTATGTTATTACAAGTACATGTAATTTGTACATTATCTTAAATGCCTCTATAGGCTTAGAAAAAGTTCCCAAAATTATTATATTATGAAAGATAACATGAAGAATAGATAACTAATAAACAAAGCTGCTCTTTAGTTAGTACACATGTAAGGCTTACAACTGGATTTAGCTATACAGTCACACCTGTTTTAAGCGGCCACTTGTGGAACAATGACAAACTGGCGGCTTAAGACTGGTGGCCTCTTATTCCAGGTTTTAAATTAATGAAGAAAAACAACCCACCGAGTTTATTCAATTTAGCTCTATTCCACAGATTTATTAATAGCATCTGTAATGGCGGCGTGCACGGAGAGCTCAGATTGCTGAATAGACAGTCTATATTAATTTTCAATGGCCGTTTTAATTCAATTTATCTATCAAGGGATTAAGAGCAAAACATTTTCTGTTAAATACGCCCAAACAATGATTGTAAATTGATTAAATATGTAAACAATAGGCCTTAACGGTCACCTGAGTAGCATATAACCCATACACAAACTTGTCGAGGAGTCTCGTATATGCATTTAATTAATTAGGTTTCATTCTGGAGTAGAAAAATTAAATTTTTTTAATGACGGCCATCTCCCTGCCTGAAATCTTTCAAAGAGAACTGTGAAACCTACACTTTGGCAAAAAACTTAAACGATCTGGTCTACAAAATCATGAATTCAGTTTCCTTTCAGGTGTGTGGGAGTAAAAAGGATAATTCTTTAACATTATATGCATTAACACCTATACATCCATTCTGGCCTTGCCCTAGAGTCAAAACCCATACTCCAGGGGACATGAAAATTAAATAAAAATGAAATTAAATTTCAGTAGAGGACTTCCTGGTAAACATATTTATAAGTCAGTTTTTTATACAGATGTGTGAGAATAGAGACGAACATTTTGAATTTTAACATTATATGCATTAACACTAAATTGCCATATTGCCTCCCCCCTCATGTCCTGAATCCCTGACCCAGGGGCCATGAATTTCACAATTTAGGTAGAGGAATTAGTGAACATCATAACGATATATTCAGTTTTTTGCCCTCATGTGTGGGAGTAGAGAAGAAGATTTTTGAAAATTTGTCTTTTTTTGCATATTTGGCCCCACATGTGACGCCCCGGGGATGGTAGAGCCATGCATTTCACAATTTAGATTCCTCTTACCGTAGAGATGTCTCACACCAAAAATGGTAACAATCAGCCCCGTAGTTTTTAAGAAGTTAAAAAACACTACTAAATTCAAAATCCACTGACATTCCCAAAAATTGACTGACATTGTCTGACATCTACTGTATAACCACTGTACCCTACTGTAAATCCACTGTACACCCACTGTACAGAGCTACTGTACCACACTGTATCCCACTGTACCCCACTGTACAGAGCCACTGTACTCCACTGTACTCCACTGGACAGCAAAGTACCTACCCACTGACCAGCACTGTACCTCACTGTACACCACTGTACGGGGCACTGACCAGCACTGTACCTCACTGTACACCACTGTACGGGGCACTGACCAGCACTGTACCCCACTGTACACCACTGTACAGGGTACTGACAAATACTGTACACCACTGTAACCCACTGTACCTAGTTTTTTTTTAATAAGTTATTATGTTTAAACAATGAATTAAATTTTACATTATTTGAGACCAAAATCTGGATTTGTTTTGATTATTTCATATTGCTTACAAGAGAGAAAATGGGCTTCTATTTCTTTAAGTTCATATATAATTACATGCGCGGTCAGAATTCTTTCCAGGGAAAGGGAAGGGATACTTTTTCTGGGGGAGCTTAGACATATTTTGGATAGTTGTACTATGTAAGTTAAAAAAAATTAAATTATCCTCTGAACCCCCCCCCCCCCCCAATCCTCCGATCCACGCATGTATTTATCTAAAAACTCGGAATCCAATTATCATACAAAATATAGCAACTTATTCAATAAAAAGGGGAAAATATTTTTATATATTTCAAAATCAATGTTTTAGTAACTAAATATCCAGTTGATTTTTTTTCGATGAATTTCATTTCATCAATATTGTCAAATAAATATTAGTATATATGTTACATTAAAGTTTTAAAATTAAGAGAATTTAAAACTATGAATTACAATTTATAGATAGTTTTAAATTATCTGAATCATTAAACGTTAATGTAACATATATGTGGAGGAGGGACAACTTTTTTAACGATAAAAAAAATTCCACCATATTGCTCAACATACTGAGTTTTTTTCAAAAGAGAGAAGATAACTGGTCTGGACTTTAAAATGTCTTTGAAGTTTTACTTCACAGGAAGATCAGCGAGTCAGTATCTGTGTATAGTATACATACTTTCAGTAGATCAAAAGGTGTGAATGTCCCAATAGTCAACCTTGTAAATTGTCAGTCTGACACCTTGTTCAAGATATTATGTAATTCCCTTATAAGGGTATTTCTGGTCTTTAGATTATTAAATCCATTTGAAATATTTTTTTTTAAAAACATACCATGTATGAATAAACGAAATACTCTTTATATTAATCATTTTAGATGCGTTTTTTTATTATTTAAATCAAGTCGGATATTAAACATGTTAAATATTTATAAATCCTCACACCCCCCCCCCCCCCCCCCCGCACCAGTCGCTGATATCAAAATAAGTATTGTGTTAAATTTAAAATGAAATATGGTGATAGCGAAAAGTGTTCAAATAATATTTCACCCTATTACCGTACTTTTAATTATATACTTTTGAATTTGAACACTGTTCATTATCAACACATGTAATACATATACATGTATCCTCTTGCACAGCTAAGAATGTTGCCATGATATACATGTAGTAACAGTTTTAATAAGAAAAAATATACCCCCTCTTTCCCCCCCTCCCTCCTCTCTCTCTCTCTCTCTCTCATATGTTGTAACTATTCTCCTCCCCCCCCCCCCGCGCAATATTTTTGCTGCATCACAATTTAATTTTAGCATCTCTTTAATTATAAGCGACACCTTAATTAATAGGCAAACATGTTTATTTTCTCTTTCCGTAATAAGTGAATTGTGTAAAGGTCGGATAAATGAGAATATTTTTACTGATCGTATGGTTTTCTTATACAATTATATTTGTTAAAATTAACGTCTTAAACAATGTCAAGTGCTAAACACAATGAACTGAGTTAAATCCTTAAAGCAGAATTAGTTTACAGAATTTTTTAAATTGTGCTGTACACACGTGCTCGGACGACATTTCCTAATAAAATCGCTTCGTATGGTCATTAAAACAAAAAGATATTCAAACTATGACGAATTCTGACTAAATATTTATATCTTGTGTAATATTTGCTTCCTGTGTATAGTGATTAGCAGCGTTCACGATCGCAGGTAGACTTCCAGCCCCGGAGGCTTTCACACCTCTAGAAATTAAGCCCCGCCCTCACCGGAGATTTACCCCCTAAACAATTCGGCCTTTAAAACGATATTTCTTTTTTTCTTCTGTTTTTTTCTTCATTTACTGAAACCAGTATATTGTATCATAGCAAACATTTCAAATCTTCTATATAATCATAATCCCTCTCTCTCTCTCCCCCTCTCTCTCTGCTAACTTACGAATATTTTAGTATTTAAATAAAGTACTACCGGTATCATGTAGTAATGTTGACAGCGGCTAAATCTACATATTGGCATTAAAAAAATTAAAGTATGTATTTATCTTTAGTTTCGGGATACTGTCCATGGATTCAAATGGTTTGAAGTTCGTTATTCAATGATTGTCTTAAAAATTATTAATGATTGAAAGTAAACGCTAAAAAGTAATATTTTATATCGACAGAGTACTGTCTCCTTCTTTGTGTATGTCTACAGAAAAAAAATCTTTTGTCTGTCTGGGAACAACGAAAAACCCGGAACTAACAGAAAGGCTCAGACTATACACACGGCCGGGTGACTGTGTCAAGGTGTGAAAACTGACAACCTGAGTATATGTGTTGGGGCCTAGGAATATGGATGTAAACGTCGGGGAAATACACTGTTAAAAACAAAAAAATCTGAATTTTCACTTTTGATTAAAACAAATCATTATGGTTGCCGGGTGCATTGGGATCATAATCATTTAAAATCTGTCTTAAAAGATTATTATAATTTACTTACATGTAGGACTAGTTTCATGTAATGTTTGCACAAAAGTGGGATTTATTATTTCTATTTAATAGTGATTACACATCGAGGTCAAAATTAAAAAAAATGCATTAATTTTTATAACCGATTGCTTAACATGAATCGTTTCGACATAACACAGCACTGCAAGGGGTATCAAGTGGATTCGGGAAGAAAAAAAAGGGGGGGGGGTGATATTATCGATATAATAACATTTCATTTTTCGACTTAAAGTTTGCAGATATTTTTCTAAAATCACGGAGTTGGTTGGCAACAATAAACGTAAAACATAAAGAAAAATAATCGATATGTAAAAGAAGCAGATTAATAGACAATCAATTTCTTATTATTCTAATCAATTTCTGAAAATGGATCTCTCTCTCTCTCTCTCTCTCTCTCTCTCTCTCTCTCTCTCTCATGAATTTTCTAGTGCTAAAACTTGAGGCCCGAGTCAGAAAGGTATAAGCAAGTTAAAATCCCCTTACGGCATCACAACCGCCACTTCCAACATAGATTATATTGTGAACTTTTCTACGCTTGCAAATGACACCAATACAATATTGTCAGAAAGTGATATACCTGTAATCTCTCTCTCTCTCTCTCTCTCTCTCTCTCTCTCTCTCTCTCTCTCTCTCTCTCCTCTCTCTCATTATACAAAAAAAGTGTGTAGCGTATGGCATTTTATATATCTTATTTCTTAAACATTTAAAAGTAAATCATATATTACGAAAACTATACACTCAGCTACGCATATTACAAGATGTTACAACCTTCCTTGATTTAAATCCTTCCTTTTATTTCTTGCTGAAATTATAATGATACAGTTAATTACCGCTTAATATGTCACTGATGTTTAACATTTATAATGTATTCTGTTCAGTTCAGTTTATTTTCACTCAACACCATATAATGGTACAAGAGGTACATAAGAAGAACAAACATATTTACATATATACAATATAGTTGTAAAGTTCAAGAAAGTAAGTGGGGTGAACGAACAATATGATTAATTTTTGAAATAAAGAAACACAGTTTTCTTAATGTGATATAATCGACTGAAGACATGATTTCATAAAACTTTTTAGTGTTAGGAGAAGAACAGTAATATGTATCTAAAAACTGACTTCGTAATTTGCTTAATGCCTTGCATTCTAATATAACATGAAATTCATCACCAATTTTGTTACAATTACACAAATTACAATAACGTTTACTTCTTTCAACAATACTCCACCTTCCTATTTCAACCGGAAGATGATGATTTGTAGTTCTAAACTTAACTAATATTTTTCTTAATTTACTGGGTAACAAGAGTAAGTAGCGTTCACATTCAAAATTTGTTTTATAAATTCTATATATAACACCCTTAGTCGATTCCTGAATATCGTTATGCCATTTTTGTAAAAATTGATCTCTTAACTTTTGGTTAATAGTTGTCTTAATCCAACTGGAGTTATAATGGTACGATTCATGATCACACCATAAATTTGAAAGCCCACATTTATCTAAAACATTTTTTAAAGAGCATAGCCATGGATTTAATATTTGTCCCTTATCAAAAAGAATACGTACATACATATATATGATTTTGCTTAACTTGTTTTCACTGCTATTGATTATGTTGGCCCAGAATGAAATCATTCTAGTAAAAATGGTTATATACAGAGGAAATCGTCCAGTTTCACCATATACCATGTAACTAGGTGTACAACTTTTCAGATTAAGTATATGTTTCAAATATTTTAAATGGACACGTTCAATAATCTCAATATTTTCATAACCCCAAACTTCGCATGCATACAATAAAACTGGTACAACAATTTTATCAAATAAATCTAATTGACACTCAATAGGTAAATTAAAAGTTCTTATCTTCCTTATAACTCCATACATTGATTTCTGTGCTTGCTCACATAGCCGTTTTTTTTGCTTTGAAAAATGAACCTGTTCTGCAGTAGGTGTTATTTTGTAAAATTAAAACCCGACATTTGCAATGTATATTTGAATATTTTAATCAAAAGAAATCAATTAACAAATGAGCTAGAAACTCGCACGCTATCTTCAAAATGTACCTGTGTAGTCAAGCGGGCAGTCTTGATATTTGGACATGTGTACAAAAAAACAAAACAAGCATGGATATATTTTGTGGATTCTGTGTTTAATTGACTGTTTTTAGTGGCTTAAACACAGCTTATGAGACACAGAGAATTAACAACCCGATCATTTAATCGAGGGCTTGTCATATATCATCAATAAGAAATGATTATGTAACCTTGCTGGTGGGGGAGGGGGGGGGGGGTATTTTCGAATGACTGGCAGAATGAACATAATGACATGTACTTTTTTAATAATCAGATTCAACATGTGAAATTCAATACTTTCACCTTATAGCTAGGGAAATTATCATAATTTTATGATCGTAACATTCAATAATAATAGACATTTATTAATAAAGAAAATATATTAAATACATTTAACGACCTGTTGCATTCTTCTGTCAAGTTATCTGTATACATAATGATAATGCTATATACAGCATAATAAAAAAAATATCGAAGAAAAAAAATATACTGAAGATTTAAAAATCTGATATTTTTCTCAAATTAATAGTACAGTGCCGTACAGTGGGGTACAGTGCTGGTCAGTGCCCGGTACAGTGGCGTACAGTGGGGTACAGTGCTGGTCAGTGCCCTGTACAGTGGCGTACAGTGGGGTACAGTGGAAGTCAGTAGGACTGTACAGTGGTGTACAGTGGGATACAGTGCTGTTCAGTAGCAATGTACAGTGGGGTACAGTGGGATACAGTGGAAGTCAGGGAAATGTACAGTGAGGTACAGTTAATGTACAGTGGATGTCAGACAATGTCAGTCAATATTTGGGAATATCAGTGGATTTTGAATTCAGTAGTGAAAGTAAAATTGTTAACGCACGAGGCACAACGAGGGATGAAAACGGATAGCAATAAATTGCTAATTCGTCAAATTGTAGATAGACAGACCCTTCAACAAAGATATATCATTTGAGCTGCTTTTAGTCTTCTTGGCTGCAACTGGACTTGCAAGAACTTTAGTTCCATCATCGTCTTCGATCTCAAAGGAGCACTCTGTTATAACAATATCTTGAATATCTTACTTTGCAAATACTAAGGACAGGCATGCATAAAACCTAATGAAAAGAGAAACCATTATGGGTGGGTTTTAATTTTTAAACGATGCAAATCAATGAACCATTGTCATCTTAAATAAAGAAAGAAAGTAATTGAGAAAAGTTTTAATCATTTCAATAATATCACTTCTATTACCCCCCCCCCCCCCCCACCACACACACACACACACATTCACACAAATAAAAAAAAGATTGATCACCATGTGGTGTAACATCCGATTCATTTGCACTTCCATTCTTGCAGGGTTTGGGCATCAAATCTTCTTCAGTCACATGTGATTCAGGTGCTGTACTTGGACCTTTAGGATTGTGTACACGTAACTCCGACACTGACCCTTTTAGATAAAATTTCAAAAATATATTCAAAGTCAAATACAATCAAAGTACTGAAGTACTGACGGTAGTTGATTATCGATTATCATTTATTTTAAAATCAACTTATCTTGCATGGCAATTTGTTTCTAGTCTGTATTTGAATTACGCTTTTTTATATTATATGAATTTTTAGACTTTTCCGACAAGAGTCTCGAGAAACCCCATATGAATCATGTTGTGTAATATTTAAAGATAGATTTCAAACTATGTATTAGTAATCGAAACAATTCTAAGAATCGTATAGATCCAGGTACTATTGATATCGAACTCTCGTTCAACCAGACGCTCGGCTGTCTCCGTTAATCTCCGACAAGAAAGAAAGCCTCTCTGCTTGTCGGAGATTTACGGAGAGAGCCGAGCGTCTGGTTGAACGAGACTTTATTAAACTCTGGCGTAGGAACACATGAGACTACAAAAATATATAAATTGTTCGTATTAAATAAAATCTGACTATTTTCAAAGTGTTTATAGATAAGTTTCCTGGAAAAACAATGCTTCAGCATATATAACATCGAATTTTTCTATTATTTTCAAGAACTAAGTCTTGTCAGCGGTGATGATTTGTGTTTAGGTCCAAACACTGTTTCACTTTCGGTTTGCCAGAGTAACTGCATAGGAGAGTTGGTTAAAATCAACTCCCAAAAATTATTTAATGATGAACAAAAAAAAAGAAAAGAAATACATATACAGTGTGTGAATGTGTGATTTACCACACTAAAGCTTTGTTTCCTTTAAATTCCCATATGCAAATGCGGGGTATTTTACTCAGTTTTAAGCTGTAGTATAAATATTCCCTCACATGTAAATAATCCCGTTTACAATATTGAAAGTGGTACTCAGCAAATGTAATTAAACACTTTACATTTTCATTACCATCTGAACATTTCTTGAAAGTCAAATAGAACTGTGCACAACAGCCTCTGTCAAAAGTCATAAGGAAATAACTCCAACTATACATTCTCATTCAAAAACCAGAGGCCTAACACCTAGCTGCAATAATGTAGCCCTCTCCCGTTTTTTTTTTTGTTTTTTTTTTTTTGGGGGGGGGGGGGGGTTCGGGGGGAGGGGGGAGTAAACATCAGATATAAAAAATCGGAGAGGGCTACATTGTTACAGCTATGACTAACCTATTATCAAACAAGAAAAACTCACAAAATAGATTCAAACAAACCTATCAAGTTGACTGCTTTCATCATAGGAACTGAGAGAGGGAAAACAATGGTATGAAACTGCAAAAGATCAAAGAATCGTTATTGCATAAATAAAGTTTAAAATAAGAAATCTTTTAAAGAAACAGTTGCCCCTTTTGTGGCTTTATCAATCTTAAAATGATTAATTTCTTTCACAAGTCAAAATTTATTATTCTTACTAGACTTTGACCCGTGAGTGCACGGGTTGACATTGCATATGCTATCAACATTTACGAAATAGATACATCGACGCACTGTATTGTTGACATTTACATAACAATGCTTTAAGCCTACATTAATGCTATTAATTTCACTACACTCTGCCTAGTTATATTAATCTGACAGGCATTCACCACAGTTAAAATGCCTCCCATATACCCGTAATGTAGCAGATAATTGCAGAATCGCTCCAAATCGATTCTGGAGAAAAATAATGAAGTTGCATTGAAAATAACAGTCAAATTTTTCATAACAAACCATTCTGAGGCTGTCAATACTTTTCATCTAAATATTTAATTCATATTATTGAAGGATTCAACACTTTTTTACTCAAAGTTACACACCATGTATTTTACACAATGTATTTTACCTGCATACATTATATAGTATGTATAATAATGAATAAATCCTAGATTATGGAGACCAGTTGCATATTAAAAAGATCATTATGGAGACCAAATATTATTAATACAGAAATCAGGATTTAATATACAATATTCCAGCTAAAATGTTATTAACACATTCAACTAAAAATAAATAAAGATGATTTAATGCTCACTTTTTTCCCTGAGAGTCAAGATGTCCTGTTTTTTCGTTATGTTGCATCTAGCTCTAAATGAATCTGGGGTGGACTCTGTAAAAAGTACCGATCTATTGTAATGTAAATACAAGCTTCAACATTTACTTTTTAAATCATTGCAAATTTTATTCCTAATGAATTATTAAAATAAGTATATCAAATATATTACATTCATTACATTCCACTCATATCATGGAAATAAAATGCATTATCACAGCATTAAGGAGACCAAGCTCCAGGATCACATAATAACATTGCAACATTTAATTTAATTCATTTACCTCGTTCAAAATACTCAGTGTTTTCTCTGTGGGTCAAGACTTCCTGTTTTTCCATTGTGTTGCGGCTAGATCTAAATGAATTTGGGGTGGACTCTGTAAAAAGTACCAATATATTGTATTGCAATTTCAAGTCTCTAAGTTTACTTCTTTATATCATTGCTAAGTTTATTCCTAATGATTAATGAAAATAAATATAACAAATATATTACATTCATTACATTCCACTCATATCATGGAAATAAAATGCATTATCACAGCATTAGGGAGACCAGACAAACAAGTATGTTAATTGTTATACGTAATAACATTGTAACATTGATTTTAATTTATTTACCTCCTTCAAAATGCTCACTGCTTTCTCTGATGGTCAAGCTGTCCTGTTTTTCCATTCTGTTGCAGCTAAATCTCAATGAAACTGGGGTGGGCTCTGTAAAAAGTACCAATATATTGTATCATAAATACACGCTTTTAAGTTTACTTCTTTATCTCTTTGCAAAATTTATTCCTAATGACTTATTAAAATAAGTATAACAAATATATTACATCGATTACCTTCCACTCATATCATGGAAATCAAATGCATTATCACAGCATTAAGGAGACCAAGCCCCAGGATCATGAAGCAATCTTTGACTTGAGGAGTAAATTGTACACTGTATTAATGTTTCTTGATTAAAAACACTAACACAATTGAAATACTATTAAAAGAAACCTGATATAACATTGTTCATTACAAATTTCAATCAAAATTTTAATTTAAATATTTTTGACTGACTGATTCAGAAATTTTGACATAAGTCTGAAATTGCTTCATGATTCTGAGGCCAGACCAATATGCCGATTGTTATACATAATGACATTGCAACATTGAATTTAATTCATTTACCTGCTTCAAAATGCTCACTGTTTTCTCTGAGGGTCAAGATGCCCTGTTTTTCCATTGCGTTGAGGCTAGCTCTCAATGAATTTGGGGTGGATCGGGACTCTGTAAAAAGTACCAATATATTGTATTGTAAATACAAGCTTCTAGGTTTACTTTTTTAAAATCATTGCAAATTATATTCCTAATGATTAAACAAAATAAATATAACTGTTACAAATATATTAAATCCATTACATTCCACTCATATCATGTAAATCTAATGCATTATCACAGCATAGGGAGACCAGATCAACATGTAGATTGATATACACAACTACATTTCAAAGTATATCTAGTTAATATAAATGGATTTACATTAGTCTGAATTAAAATGACTGGGCTCTCAGCCTCTTGTTTTTTCAGGTATTTTTTGCAAAGTGAAAATGAACTGCAGATTCAAAAATATTCTTTAAATAATAACATTACCCAAAACCTTCTTATTTTCATCTGATTCAGAATCAAAACTTGGCAAGTAGTTTGATACACTAAATGGGTCAGAATCCACATCAGAAGGAACTGAAAGAAATTAAAACAATATATAATTTTTCTTTCATAAATGTTCATCAATTTTTAGTTTACCACATTTGGTAAGTGATGTTTTTTTATAAATATGACAAAAGACCACTGACTAAATCAAAATTTTCAGCCATGGCACAAAGACAAGACTGTACCAATATTCAGTGAAAAATGAATTCCAATTCAGATTGATGCTTAAATTAACTAACCTACCAAATCTAATAATTCTATGTAAATGCATATTTTTCAAGAAGTACATTCTGTATACAATTTGCAAAATATACATATTCACTACAGAAACAAATTTTTGAATTAATCTAAGAAAAAACAATGTTGTTCTGCAAAGGAGACTCTCCACATTAGTGACAGATTCACAATGCACATTCATGTGATTAAACTTTTAAAACTGAAATTTACATATTTTACAACGATTAATAAACAAGTTCTTTAACTTATATAAATAGTTTTTGTTGGCATGGATGTTAGCGCGAGTGGGTCATGATAAGGGAAGAAGTTAGAGTGACTGGAGAAAACCCACGTGTCCAAGCAGGCAACCAATGTACCCTATCATATAAAGCCACTGTCGATCATGGGGATTAAACTCGGGTCGCAGTGGTGATAAGCAAATGCATTGTCCACCGCACAACTGGACACCTCTATCAAGCTTTTAATTTTGTAGTTCTTGATAATGAAAACAAAATAAATCTATTCAGGTCAGCACGAGAACCATATTTAATGTTAAAACTGAAAGAAAATCAAATAACTATCAACAAAATGAAGTGAAATAAAACAGAACAAAACCAAAAAACCATTACCAAGATCAAAAGAATCATCAGCCTTTTTCTGAAAGCAATCAAAACTAGTACATGTAAAAACAGGAGCTAGTGTTGTCACGATGATTGATTTTTAATCAATGATCAGCTGGAAAGGTTGTCGATTTATCATAATCGATTTGATATTTAAGAATCAATTATACTGGGTTTACTACATTAATATTATACCTATCATTTTGTTTTTTAATCTGTATTGAATGAAATGAAAACTGTTGTGAGCTGGGTTTTTTCTTCAATCTCAAAAGATGTGTAACACTCTAACTAATAAAAATACAGCAAAAGTCTTATACGCTTTTAAAAGTAAGTGAAAATAGCTCTTACATACTTGAAATTATACCATAGCATAAAATAAGTGCCCCATATTATTGAATTTAATATAATTTGTTACCGATTCGATTATTGGCCGATCATCAGTTAGTAATTTAAGAGACAACCAATTCTGCTGATTAATATTAAATATTATTTTAAATTATCTATTCTGATACTTTTTAAATTCTTGGGAAAAATCTATTTTTTAGATTAGTTTAAAACAATGTACGAAAAAAATGCCAAAAAACCCCGATAACCAGCTGATAACAAGATATCCAAAGCCTGATTGTAAATCACTAAACTCTCTCTTTATAATTATTTTTTGTGTATAGTTAATCCAACCATTTTTCTACCTTGCTGCGCCACCGCAAGCTTTTCCCATCACAACCATAGTCATAAAGTATCTCTTCCCCAACCACAATGTCTCTCTTAGCAAACAAACATAGGTATTCCCTTCCATAAAACACTTTGAGTTTCAAGGAGGAGTTTGGATCGTCCTTGCCATCATTTACAAACTGGCAGATATAGTCGTTCACTCCTTCAGCATCAATACTACATAAAAAGAAATCAAACCTTATTTAAATAAGAAGCATAAAATTACTGGTATTTTTGCTTGACTAAAAATTGTTTATAGTTATTTCTAGAAACATAACTGACATACATGAATGTTAAAATATTACATTTAGCTGCAGGTCTGTATCTCTTGGTCTCAAAAAAAAAATTTGGATAAACGTTGATTCGATTATTTTTTCACATCAGGAGCTACATACCTCCAGCTTCATGTAAATAGGTATAAATCGTATTACCAAAGTTCCTTTCCATTATATTTATAGAAAAATATTTTGTTTTCTGTGCTTGTCTTAAATCTCTCCTCCCCATCTTGTCCTTTTAATGTTTCTCCTGCATACTGCAGGAGAAAATCTCCACTGGCATGACTTGTTGTGCTAATAACTCCAAAACCTACATTAAAATCAAAAGCACCTGTGTGAAAGCATTGTATATATGCAAAGAAAACTTTTGGATTAATAAACAACTACATTAAGCCCCATTCACAACTGGCCCACGAGCATTTTACAACACTTTGCGATCAGACTTTTTTTAGATTCGCATGAGCTCTCTCTTACGTTGCACGAGCTCTCGCATACGTTGCACGAGGTCTCGCATTCGTTGAATGCGTTTTAGTGCTTGCATCAAGTCTCCTCAAAATAGTGGACATGCACACTATTCAGACGCGACCGAATGCGATCCAAATCATCGCAGTGCAATGCAGGACCAATAGTACGAACGTTTTACAACAGTTTGTGTACTCGCAAGAGTGATGCACGATTTTTAAAGGTCGTGAGATGAATCGCTGCTGTAGAGAGAGAGAGAGAGAGAGAGAGAGAGAGAGAGAGAGAGAGAGAGAGAGAGAGAGAGAGAGAGAGAGAGAGAGAGAGAAAGAGAGAGAGAGAGAGAAGGAGTTGAACTCGATAATAGTCTACCATATTATCATATGTGCATGTTCTATTGAGAACATACATTGAATTGGTAAACAACAAAATATTTTACAACCATCGACTATTTCTATGTATGAAACATGTCATGTTATTCTATTAAAATAAAATCAACAATTACGGGGGAATGGCGCCCCGGGTGCACATAAGCATTAAAATATAAGTATTAAAAAGTAGTTTTAAAAGTGTTGCTACATTGGTCATGCTTCTGGATTGAATGTTGTTGTGAGCACATTGTGCACAACGCTGTGCAATCAAGACATACATGTTTGGCCTGGTCAACAGATTTTTTGGAAATTTGGAAAACTTTATCAACAATTTCATGAAGTTGGGAGAAATCATACGCTTTATAAACCGCGAAACGGTTTATTAAAAAGCGTAAACTGTTTCAAACCATTTTATATCGTATAAAACTGATAAATATTGAATTCATTGCTTATAATTTAATTTTTTTTTTACTTTTCATTGTAGATAAAAACGGTCATTTGACCTTTAAAATGAAGCAAAATTGTACAAAATTCAAACGTAACGTCAGGCGTATTGATACGTTTTTGACGTTAGTCTTACTATGACGTAGGCAACATTCTTTATACGTTATAAAATAGTTTTTTTAGCCACTCAGAAAGCGCTTTACAACCGGAATTAGATTATTACCGTCTTCCTTGGAAGACGGTATAAAGAGTTGAAATAATTTACAGTCTCCGGACTGTGCACTTCCTCTCCTTTGTGATTGGTAGAAAATACATGATGTGATAGTTCACATTTATTTCATTGGTTGATATACTGTTCGGCACAAGGGAGATAATTTTCTGATGATCGTTTTTACGTACGACTTAACAATTTTTGTAGATTTCAAATCTTAAAAAGTAAGAAAACGAAAGAACAATAAAAATGGCTCCTAGTGAAATCCAGGCTTTCATTTTTCTGTTAACTAGTTAAAAGCAATATTTTGTAACATCTATTGAAATAATTTTTCATTTTGTTCTGATTATACAAATACCAATGAAATTTCATACGGTATGGCTAATATCAGAAAAAAAGTTTGTATATTAGATACGGTGAAACTAATATCAGTAAAACTGAATGATACTGAATGCAGTTGTATTAACTTTGATTTTACTACAGTAATTCAACCCTTCCTAAGATCTCTTTTTTCTACTACAGTCGATTTCAAATAAATAACACGCTGTAAATAATTTTCACTTTTAAGCACGCACGCTTAAAAGGCACATATTTTTTTTTTTTTTAAAGTTCGGCACGCTATTGCATGGAGAAGAAGGCGACATTTATATAAAAAATAACTTAATTGTCTTTGATATCTTATTGCTGTTAAGAGTTTGCTCTAAAGACGGTAAGCTTTTTTTAAAAAGCTAAACTTGTGATATTGTTAGTCTCGTTCAACCAGACGCTCGGCTGTCTCCGTAAAACTCCGACAAGATCGTCGGAGTTTTACGGAGACAGCCGAGCGTCTGGTTGAACGAGACTATGATATTGTATGATATATAGAGAATAATACATGGCAGATCTTTATCCCACGAAGCGCCAATATCAACCCGAGGGCCGAAGTATAATATACATGTATCATATATTTTATATACTGATATTGAATAATGTGATCAAATACAATAATATATATATAGATTATTACATGGCAATTTTTATATTGCATAATATATTAGCCCGAGGTCGCTGTATATCAGCCCGAGATCCGTTAGGCATACAAACATACAGCGACCGAGGGCTAACATAGGATGCCATATAAAAATTGCCATGTTATGATTTTTTTCATTATATACTTATAGGAAATATCAAAGAAAAAACACAAAAAACACCATGTGATGAATGAACATTGTTAACAAATCGCTCCGTGTAGATATATATACTATCTGTGATAAACTTTCTTGAAATTTATGCGCATGTTTGTATAGTAAGTTGACGTTGAGGTAACTATTTCACGTCATACTCGGATATCTGAGTTGAACGAAGCATACCGAACTCTACGTCATAATAGCCGATGATTAAGGGGTGTGATATAACATCTGTGGATTGCCGGAGAGGGGTTTGATATAAAATTTATATCACACCCCTAGGGTTTATATCACACGGGTAGGGTAAGCGAATTTTCGGTGTTTATCGCACAAGGCAGAAAATGTTATATTTTCTATTAGTATACGATATAAAACAATACAATGTCACATATTGCATCAATATTTATTACAGTATTTTTTTAATCTCATATGTGTTGTGTATATTACCCGTGTGATAAACCTTTGCTATATCAAAACGGGTGATGCTTTATCAAATACTTCCGGTCCGAACTATTTTTGACACAGCCCCTCGCTTCAACGCTTCAGTGACCCATTTTCGAAGATTTGCTAGTACTCTCAACATAACTGTATATACATACTACAAAAATTTACATTAAATGGATTTTGTCAAAGACTTAAATTACAAATATGAAGGAAAACACACAACTGCGTAGCATAGGCGTCGAAACCCGGGCTATTGGGGGTGGGGGGGCTTAGCCCCCTTTTTTTTAATACATTACCCTAAACAAAAGACCTTTTTTCTTGTTTGTCAAGATTTTTGATAAGTTTTGCCCCCTTCAAACGTTCAATTTGCTTTGTGTAATTTAAAAAAAACTGCAAATTACGTAAAAGGAGTTCATCCTGACCACGCGATGAAAACGGAGCGTACTGGTTTTGTTTATATATAAGAACTTACAGAAATAATGTTTCATAAGACTTCGATTCCACTTATCACATATTTACTATTTTCAATTTCGAATCCTTAAGCTAATGTTTGCTTTATAAAACATCAACAACAATTCCTCGTTCAAGACAATTCAAACTAACGAGCACTAAACTTTGTGTAATTGTCAACAAACTTGATATTCAGGTCTTCTGATCAGTATTTCCATTTAATTAAGTCAATAAGCTCTGAGAAAAATTATTAAGAGCTAAAAACTGACTTATAGGTTTATTTCAGTTAGTGAAACTTTACATCAGAACAGTTAGATTTATCTCAGAAATGACGTACTAAATTGTATTGCGCAAGGTCACAATAACCGCATAACATACAACGTTGCATTATCGTTTTTAATCTTTGAAAAAAAAAAAAATTCAGGCCATATAAGGGACCGTCTCAAAAGCTTCATTATGTAAATCAAATAGAATATCTTTAATTGTGTGATTTTATATTTGCTTTATCCAACTCGTTGAAATGGTTATATTCGCTCGTCAAGCCTCGCGAATGTATACACAATTTCAACTTGTTGGATAAAGCAAATATAAAATCTCAAAATATATATATTCTCTATGTATTGTATGGTTTATATTGTAAGTATGATAGGATGCAATTGTAAACAGATAGCCATGCTATGACCTTGAATTGCTAGTATTACATAATGGTCACTATGATATTTATGTGTACCTAGATGCTGCGCACTGAATGGTGTTAATGATAATTGACAGAATGAACTCTGTGACTCTTGTAGCAATGCGTAGTATTCCTAAATGATGTTATGAAACCAGGTGCATAATACGGGCAGAATAATATCCAAATTGAGAGTTTAACAACATGTGACCTATTTGGCGATTCTGTGTCTGCAACGAATGCTCTAGTATTCTATATTGAGTCATGTATTGTGTATTCTATATATTAACCTTTGTAACCTTTTATGCCGTGTATGAATGAACGTATTGTGAGTAAGTGATGCCTCATACTAGGTGGGGGGCTCCGAGACCCAGGACTCGGAGACCCACATCCTGCATCCAGACTCTTTGATTGGCAGTTTTGACGGTTTTGTTACTTTATTTAGAAATAAAATATTAATCTTAATTTTGAACACTAAATGTTCACTCATGATCGTCGTATATGGGCCGAACTAGTCAAAACTGTCCATCATAAGTAAAACCTTATATATACCCATATGAAATGAGATTGTGCAGACTCCTGATTTGGGCTGCTATTAGCTGATGTTATTGTAACTATACGATCACGCTTAATAAAACCGCTTGAGAAAGAAATACTGGACTTGTCATCACTAAGTTTGAGCTGACCCTCAATTGGATCCGTAAGACAGAAGGCTTACATGAACTTTCTTGGTGCCAGTGACCAGGACTGAGCGAAGTTCAATACAGAGTAAGGTAAAAACCATTTCTATATGTCTCTTATAGCTATCTCGAAGTAAACAACTTTGTCTAAGCAACCAATATGGCGACAGGTGATGGGTTTGATAAAAAAGAATTTAAAAATCAAATGGAGCAATTAGAAAAAAAATTCGCGGGGTTGGGTCAGAACAATGAAAATAAAGGGCAAGAAACAGGTCAAAAATCCCCAGAAAAAGAGCAGATTAAACAAAATACTTTTGAAACATATCATGATGCTAGGCCGTATGAAACTCGTGAACCTCGACACCGAGTCCCAGATCAGGATGATGAAAAAGATTTTTTTATTGGTCAAGTTAAAGCTATAACAGCCGCACTCTCAGTGCCCCTATCATCTGTGATAACTCCTTTTGAGGGAGATGCTCACAAATTTAAACAGTGGATAAAAGAAGTTGAAAAGTACAGTGTTATGTCTGGGAAACAAGGTCATGAGATCCCCATGCTTGCATACATAACGAGTAAGGGTTCAGTGGGGGATTATATTAAAAGGTATTTAGATGAAACAGATGCGTCTGAAGAAATCCCATCTTGGAACGATCTTAAGGAATCCCTTAAAAATAGATTTGCAGAAATAACAGATCCCCAACACGCGTTAGCAGTAATGCGTAAGACTCGACAACATTCAAATGAAAGTGTTCAGTTGTTCGCCGAGAGACTATTGCAAATCGCGGAAGACGCCTACAGTAATGACAGACTAAAAGACCCTTTGATACAACAACAGTTAGTAGATATCTTTTGTGACGGGTTGACTTTCGACTACCTCAGAATGAAAATTTTGCGAGAAAACCCTAAAGATTTAGAATCCGCAATTCAAATAGCAATGCGAGAACAAAATCTGAGACAAAGGCTAGCGATAAGAGGGTCAAATATGACAGAAGTTGTACAAAGTAATGACAACAGACGAACTCTTTCAAATTTTGATACTACTCTTCCCTTATTAAAGGATAGAGCAGATAATCTTACCTCAGTAGAAACAAGGCATGTAGAACCAATGGAAATTGACCATGCGCGTAATAGTAGGTGTTTTAAATGTAAACAGACAGGTCATAGGGCTCGATTTTGTACTCAAAATAAATCCCAAGTCAGGTCCCGTCCTCAAATAGATAAACGACCCAGTCAAAACAAACCCGTCCATAATATAGAGCAGAAACCCCGTTCGCCTGTGGAATGTTGGAATTGTGGTAAAGTAGGTCATGTGCGTGCAGATTGTTGGGGCTCGCATATGTATCAAAGAACGCAGCAAAATCGGGGCAGACCACCAAATCGTCAAGGCTGAACATATAAATCTAGCGACCAAGTAAATAGGGGATCGTCTCAAAATTTCAAATCGCGCTCTTATTTTGACAAACAAAAACAGGAAAACTAACACGTTCTTCCTTCGTTGAAGCCCGAAGAAAGAACTTTAAACAAAGACCTACATATGAAATTAATTTTACTAACAACCCCAGTAGCTGTTTATTAAAAGTAGGTAAAAATAAATTTAGAGCTTTGGTAGATACAGGTGCAGCCGTATCTCTAATTAGTAAGAAAATGTATGATAATCTATTTCCCCGCCCCAAGTTGTTTAATAATGACATCCCCTCTTTACAAGCAGCAAATGGCAATTCTTTAATTGCGATAGGGTATGTAAATATTTCCTTTAAGATTTCAGGGTTAACTTTAGACCACAAACTTTATATGACAAAGGGACTCAACCGAAACATGATTCTCGGTCGTGATTGGCTCAAGAAAAACAATGTTCGTTTATACTTTGATCTTGGACTCATGCGTATTGATGGCAAAGTATACGCGGAACTTAAAGAAGATTTACACATCTCAACTATTGTAAGAACTCCTAAGAAACTTATTATGAGACCAAACACGGTGACTGTATTCTATGGAAAAATAAATAACAATTTTCCTCTGGAAAAAAGTGACTTGGTTGAAGTGAACAGCATAGACAATAACTGCATTATGGAAGACCCAGGACTATATTTAAAAGACGCCGTTTGTATAGTTCGGAAAGATAAGAAAGTTCCAATGATCTTAGTTAAACAAACTAACAAAAATTATAAAATTCCAAGAGGCTACATAGTTGGACGAATTACCGCATTAAAACAGAAGGAAATCTCAGAAATACAGACTACTCAAGACACAAAAGAAGAAATTGATGTACCTAAAAGATTTGAACACTCAATCAAAAGACTTGTGAGCAAAAACAATGATTTATTTGCAAAGAAAGACAGTGATCTTGGAGTGACTGATACTGTTAAAATGAAGATAGAAACTGGAGATCACCACCCAATAAAGAACAGACCCTACCGTGTACCCTTAAATAAAAGACAGATAATTGACAAGGCCATACTGGAAATGATGGACGCAAAGATTATTGAGAGATCACAATCGCCTTGGTCATTTCCCTTAGTAGTGGTGAAGAAAAAGGACGGATCAGACCGGATGTGCGTTGACTTTAGAAGCTTGAATAAGATAGTGAAACCCGTATCATTCCCGCTACCGTTGATTGATGACATCCTATGTTTACTAGGTAAGGCAAAATATTTCACTGCACTAGACTTAAAGAGTGGATATTGGCAAGTGAAATTAGAAGATTCAAGCAAAGAAAAAACGGCCTTTGCATGTCACAAAGGACTATTTCAATTCAACCGTATGCCATTTGGGTTGAGTAATGCACCAGCAGTTTTTCAGGAGCTGAGAACATAGTTCTTCAAGGACAAGAAGACTTTGCTATCGCATACCTGGATGACATTCTTATATTCTCAGAGACACCGGAAGATCATCTTAGTCATATTCAAGACGTTTTCAACCGCCTAAGGAAGCATGGACTTAAAATGAAGCTAAAGAAATGTAGTTTCTTCAAGGAACAGACAGAATATCTTGGTTTCATCATTGATGAACATGGCGTTACACCTGATCCAAAGAAAGTCGAACCTATAAGAAAGTTACCAGCGCCCACTACAGTCCGAGAAGTTCGTGGCTTTATAGGTATGTGTAGTTATTACAGGAGATTTATACCGAACTTCTCTAAGATTGCGGAACCATTGATTGACTTAACCAGAAAATATGCAAGGTTCAAATGGACGCCATGTTGCCAAAAAGCGTTTGACTTTATTAAAGAAAGTTTAACGGTAGTGCCTTTACTAGCATATCCAGATACTAATAAGCCTTACATCCTGTACACCGATGCCAGCGACAATTGTATTGGAGCGTGCCTTACTCAAAAGACAGATGAGGGAGAAGATAAGCCAATATATTACTTATCCCACAAGCTGAGTAAAACTCAAGAAAAGTGGTCAACCATAGAAAAGGAGGCATTTGCAATCCATTACGCCCTTCAGAAGTTAGACCATTATTTACACGGTGCTCAGTTTACTATAAGAACAGACCATAAGCCGCTCAAGTATATCTTAGAATCTCCAATGCAAAATAAGAAAATTCAACTATGGGCATTAAGTATTGCAGGATATAACTGTAAGGTAGAGTACATAGAAGGAAGATTTAACTGCTGTGCAGATCTCTTATCCCGATTACCGACAGTCAACCTGGAGTGTGAAGAGGAAGAACAATCAGAGCATGATGAACCAGATGTTAAGGACAATTTCTTTGAAGTGAACGTACTTAACTCCAATGCCTTTTCGCCTAAGAGATTAGCCAGATGTGAAGTTAAGCAACACGACGAATTGGTCAAACCCTTTATTGATCTACCAGAAGAAATCAACATCAAAGGAAGTCAACAACACGATGAGCAGATCAAGAAACTGAAGAATCGGTTAAATAAAGGAACAGCAACGGCAACCGAAGAAAAGAAGTTTTTGGAAATTGATGGTTTAATGTACTATCTTTCAGATGGAGACTCAGAAGGCCCAAAACTTCGCCTGTATGTACCACATGAGTTAGAACTTTTAGTAGTGCAACAGTATCATGACGGACTTGGACATATGGGAGTAGACAAAACAAATGACGTAATCAGACAAAAGTACTACATACCAAACTTGTACAAAAGGTTATACTCTTATATAGAAGGATGTGTAGTATGCCAAACGAGGGGCAATAAGAAAAATCAACCTCCACTTCAAGAGACAGATATACCACCTTTTCCAATGGCTAAAGTAGGACTTGATCTATCAGGACCATATCCAACATCCTTGTCGGGAAACAAGTACATAGTTTCTTTTATAGACATTTACTCTGGTTGGCCAGAAGCTTTTCCCGTCCCTGATAAGTCAGCTGACAACATAGTACATCTTATCTTAGAAGAAATATATCCAAGATATGGCTGTCCTCTTCAAATCCTCACAGACAACGGAACAGAAAATGTGAATAAGAAAGTGGAAGAAACTTAAAAGAATTGAATATCAACCATATCAAAACATCTTATTACAGCCCTCAAGGTAATGGTAAAGTAGAACGATTTCATAGAACTCTACATGACGTGATGGCTAAGAAAACAACAGACAACGCTCAAACATGGGATATTCATCTTAATCAAACGTTGGCAGCCATTCGTTTCCATCCTAACGATTCGTCAAAGTTTGCCCCATATTACCTTACGTACAACAGAGATGTCGTATTACCTCTTGATACGTTAATGAAACCTCGAAGGAGATATGCGGGAGAAGATCAACACAGGATCGCCCTTCAAGAACAACATAAAGCTTTCCTGCTAGTACATCGTAATATGAAGGAAGCCAAGAAGAAACAGAAAGCTCAGGCCGATAAGAGAAGCAAAGATGAAAATTTTCAGGTAGGTGACCCTGTCTACCTTAAGAACAACAGAAGACAAAATAAGTTAGATAAAAAGTGGCTACCATATTATCGAATCATAGAGCAGAAAGGACCAGTTAGTTTCGTGGTGAGAGATCAATTGACTGGATTAACCACCAAATGCCATGCGCGACAATTAAGACTGGCAGATATTTCGCACTGGCCCCTTTCACAAACTACTGAAGATGGTGGAAGAACTCTAAGAAAAACTAACTATGTGGTGCCACCGGAAGATGAATCGTCGTCAGAAAATGAAGACATGCAACCAGAACCATTGGAAAGAGCTATACAGTCCAAACAATGGGAAAGAGAAGGATCTTCAGACGAAGAGGATATTCCCCTAGCAGAACTTCAAAGACGTATAAGAGCTAAGACGATCATGGATGATCAGCAGTATAAACACGAGAATGATCAGACCGTAGATTCAGAATCGGATGAGACCCATGAGTCAAATCAATGTGATGAAAATAGTGGTCAAGACTATGAAATACCCTTAGATAATCCAAATGTACCCTTAGATGAAAATATGGAAATAGATGAAATAGTCCCTAAAGTAGGTCTAGGCTTCAAACCAATCCCTAAACCGCGTAAACTAACCCCTAAACCCCGTAAGGAAAATAGCAAACAAAGGCATACTGAGGATTGTTTGGCTATTATGAAGCAATTACTCAATTTAGTAGGATAAATAAGTTAAATTTATTGTATAATGTAGATGTAAATAATCTTGAATAAGCTTAGCTTTGTATATATTGCACGCTTTTAAAAAGATATGACAGGATGACCCCCTGTGACATAAAAACAGATGACGAGATACGTTGACTAGCAAACGCCGACTCAGCACCTCGGTTATTTGTATGAATATGCGGAGTTAACAGAGATTTAACATATACTAGAAATTCGTGAAATAGCAACTAAGTAAGAAATTATTTTTTTAAAGTGTGATTTTTGTATGTGATTTAAGATTATTGGTAAAAACAATCAAAATATTACTATCGACATCTTGAGAATGGGACAAGGTTGCTCAGGTTTTCATGGTTTAATGTCTTAAGACAAAAGATATTAATTTAAAAGTTTTCCTTATGAATGCACTAATGGCGGAATTGCCAGTAATTAAATTTAAAACCCATGAAATCCTAGTCTTGGATGGGAAGTCCCTGGTTTTATGTGTGTTTAACTTTGGCAGTAACAATAACGATAGGACTTTGTATTAAGAAACGCAAAACTATTAAAAAAGTGGGGTGGTATATGCTGTAGTGGTTGCTGGACAGGTTGTCGAAAAAGGGGTAGTGACGGAGATAAGAAAGGTTCTTCCAAAGACACTGTATTTTGTTGTGAGAATCCAGAGAAAAGGACCTCTAGCGACATTATTGAACTTGAACCAATCCCGAAAGTCACTAGGATCCAAGAGAAACCCCGACGAAGCGGAAGAATCGCAACTCGCAAATTGGCCAGTAACACGGGGACCATTTCGACTAAACTAGCACAACAATTTCTTGGAGAGGAGGAAAATGAAGACTATCCATGGACCAAATACTATCGACCGGACCCAGAGCTGGCACGTAAATACCTGGAAGAGAAGGCCGCGATGTCTACGCAACAGAGGAACGCAGGAGACGCTCCGCGAGAAGTCGCCTCGCCATCCGCGCCGACCCTCTATCCACGGGTGCCGATGATGGATGAATAATTGAGCTACAGCCGCGAAGAAGTTATGTATTCATTATGAAAGGATTGTGAAATTTAGCGAAAATTAAAAAAATGTGAAATGTGTTAAAGTAGAAATGTGCGTTATCTTGTGCTAATGTAAATCTTGTATTTGTTGATTCACTCTGGAGAAATTCAGGAAGAAACCGATGGACTCCGAACTTATGACGCGAACCTCGCCCCTAGGAAGGAAGAGATATTTTTGTGAACTTATAAGCATGCACTGACTTTGTTTATATATGTGACATCAAGCTTAACCATACTTAGTATTACTTTGATGATGAATTACGATTATATTCAACTATGGTTATTTCATCTTGGTCATTATTATCATACTTTATTCAATTGTAATGCGATATAATCAAGCTATATGATTTTATGAACATGTATACATCCTGGGTATAGATTTGTTTTTATAGATGAATGGTGTTCCAAGCCGGAGGTGGAAACATGTCACTTGTTACTATCTCTTAACATAGATGTTCTGACTGGTATGTCACTAGGAAGTTCGTCTGATCAAGGGTAGATCAAGGACGCATTCCTATTCCGGGCGCCAGGCATGAGAAATCTCCCTTTGGGATATTTCTTTTGTTTGGGGGACGTATGTAAACAGATAGCCATGCTATGACCTTGAATTGCTAGTATTACATAATGGTCACTATGATATTTATGTGTACCTAGATGCTGCGCACTGAATGGTGTTAATGATAATTGACAGAATGAACTCTGTGACTCTTGTAGCAATGCGTAGTATTCCTAAATGATGTTATGAAACCAGGTGCATAATACGGGCAGAATAATATCCAAATTGAGAGTTTAACAACATGTGACCTATTTGGCGATTCTGTGTCTGCAACGAATGCTCTAGTATTCTATATTGAGTCATGTATTGTGTATTCTATATATTAACCTTTGTAACCTTTTATGCCGTGTATGAATGAACGTATTGTGAGTAAGTGATGCCTCATACTAGGTGGGGGGCTCCGAGACCCAGGACTCGGAGACCCACATCCTGCATCCAGACTCTTTGATTGGCAGTTTTGACGGTTTTGTTACTTTATTTAGAAATAAAATATTAATCTTAATTTTGAACACTAAATGTTCACTCATGATCGTCGTATATGGGCCGAACTAGTCAAAACTGTCCATCATAAGTAAAACCTTATATATACCCATATAAAATGAGATTGTGCAGACTCCTGATTTGGGCTGCTATTAGCTGATGTTATTGTAACTATACGATCACGCTTAATAAAACCGCTTGAGAAAGAAATACTGGACTTGTCATCACTAAGTTTGAGCTGACCCTCAATTGGATCCGTAAGACAGAAGGCTTACACAATATTGTATTCTATATTATTGTATTGATAAACATTGTATCTTATGATACCGTATGAAATGAACATATGATTATCATACAATTTTTTATATGATTTAGTGATACGATGTTGTGTCTAAACAGTACCCATGTATATATTTAAGATCATTAAGGAAGGAGTCTTCTCGTTATCAAACACTAGACTTTGATCGTGCTTGCACAGGTTGGCATTGCATATTATGTCGGGCATTTACGAAATAGATACATCAAATTTGCACACCATGTTGACATTCAGAACTCCCGGAATTTTTCATATTAAACGTACTGAGTTAGAGTTATCTCCCTATTTTCTTTCATGAACAGAATATATATCAAATTTTTAATGAAAATTTACACGTATCTGTATTTTCGTTTCTCAGTTAATCCATCCAGATGTGATATTGTGGAAACATAAACTAAAGAGCATCCCGTGATTTAGCGTGAATGTAATGCGTATGCGCAAGATTGAAAAATCCGAAAGATTCAGACAATTTCCGTATTTTTTAAAGGAAATTTTGTTGATTATTAATTAGCGAAGCCTGATTGAAAAAATAAAAACAAATTGGTAATCACCAGTACCAATGTTGTTAAAAATATATAAAACAAAAGACAGTACTCTTCCGATTTCTCGGTATTTAAGCCCAAAAATTCGAGTCTATTATTCTAATATAGTAGTATAGATACTTCTTATAATTCATGAAAGTTTGACACAGTCAAACGGATCATATTACCAAATGATTCTATCAGTTTGATCAAATTTGACCTTTTTGTTTTCGCATAAAGGTCAGGTCAAGGTCACTACCTTTTTTTCTCAACGTAAAGGATGATAAAAATAAGTGTAGCAATTTGTAGTTCTGTAGCCATTTGTTTAAGATTCTTCAATGAAATAATCGAATATCAGAATGTCTATAAGCTTATACTACTAAATTGGAAAAATTATTTACATTAAAATTGATATTGCTTAGCCTGCATTTCCTCAAATTTTCTTAAATTTTGAAGAAAATTGGATAATTTTTTTTTGCTTTCAATAATTAAATATTTCTGATTTTTATGTATTATGAAGACCTTATATAAAGATATAAATTGACAGAAAAGCTAATATATTGACCATTAATAAGAGAGAAACACTTTTTAGTGATTTTTTTCACAAAAATCAATGTATAGAATGGGCGCTTTAAAAAGCTTATAAAAATGTAATTTGATAGGTAAAACATATTTTAAAAACATATTGTCCTTTCTGATATATTTCATTTCATCAAATAAATATACAACATGACTACTTTAAGTAGTCATGTTGCATATTTTATTTGATAAAATGAAATATTTCAGAAAGTACAGATATGTTAATTAACAGTCTATGTGTGTTTAATTTAGCTTTAAAATGACCTTTTTAAAGGCAACATACGTAATCAAATGGTAATATGTGCTGAGATCAAACTCAGAGAAAAGCCAAAGTGTTCAAAACTTGTACACCCATCATGCATCTGAATCATAATTACTTATGTAAGATTTACTTCTGAACCTATATTTTATTCGACTTGTTCTGTTGGGATGTGTCCTTTTAGCTATTTCACATTTCCTCTTAAAAAAAAACTGTTGCGGTTTATTTGGTTGTGATGTAAAGTGAAAGGGGTCTGACGTCCCTGTGGGCTAAGGGCCCGCGAAGAATCAGACCTCGGATTACAAAACACAGATAGGTGCAACTTATGAAAAAGATCTTGTTCTCCCTTGACCAGGCTATGGATAAAACCGAGCACTGTCTCAAAACTAAATTGAGTGTCTTATACCAGTGGCCCAGACCAATGTCTCAAACCAACCGACCAAAACCAAGAGTCCAAGCACAAGATCTTCGTACTACATAGTGACTCTTCTCCAGGTTATTTCACCGTAACAAGGGTATCTGCGCTAGTACTTGGTCTAAACACCACAGTTTACTAACGCCTCTTGCAGCCCATGTGCTCAATCGAGGATACCAACACCTCCAAGCGCCCAGTACCCAGAGAAGATGTTAACCATTGTGGTGGCGGTTACATTATCGACGGAGATAGAGGAGTTACGATCTCTATTGCTGGATACAGCGTTGACATCATTGTACATAAATAGAACAGAGGTTTTTGTATAAAACAAGCAGTATTATTTATTTGAAATATGGCATAGATGAAACTTAACACAAACTACATGTTTGGAGCGTTCTAATTATATAGGTCTAGCGTGGTCACATCCAGTATCAGTCTTTGAAATACTCTAGTATGTGAGTGCACTCTGCTTGTTTACCTCTGTTATCTCTAAATCTAATATTATTGTAAAAAGGAATCAATAATATGCTATTTTTTGGAGATGATTAATAGGTATTTAATGGTATAAATCAATACAAGTACGGAAGGTGGCTCTTTCAACAAAAATGCGTGCCTCGCTATACTGATAACATCATTGTAAATTTACACAAGTAAACTATTATTTCTTAAATGCTTTTGGTACGGGTCTCAATAGTTTGTTTTATGGAGATAAGGGACCAGGCAAAATTTACCACAGTGATGGGATCGGTATAAACAGGCTTGGGACAGTGATGTTTTTCATGAAAAAAAAGCATGGGACAAAAACTTTTTTCAGTACTAAGTACCCATGGGACGAACACTTCTATAAAATGAGTTACAGCAAGTTCAATTTTTTTTATTAAACAAACAATCTTTTCAAATTTCATTTAAGAGGGAGTTACCCTTCTACAAAAATCTAAATTTAAATCATGTGCACTCCCCTTGTTTTTTTTTTTTTAAAATAGGAGTGAAATAGGAGTAATTGGGGAGTTTTTCCAAATATCTGGAAGTTGACCTATTGTTCAGGAAGAGTTATAAACTTTTGTAAGTGGTTTTTAATAGATTTAGCAATATTTTGTAGAACCAAAGGAGACATACTATCAGGGCCTGAATGTCTTGTTACATTTAATACTTGGAGCTGATCCGGTACTTCTGGTTCTGTAATAATAAAATAATCAATTAAATAATTGGGAAGCCCTGGTCCATGCAGAGGCATACCTGGTTCATTATTAACAGTTGATACACTAGCAAAATGCTCGTTGAGCAGGTTAGCTAACGGACTATGATATCTCTGGGTTTACCCTGGATGGTACGACCCACACGTTCCTTTGAGCACAACCTTGTTTACAATGTTGATTATAGCATTGTCGATATTTTCCCACTTCTCTTTAATTCCAGAGAATTTTAAACATGTTCGTCTTGAATATTGTTACATGTCGTCGAATTTTATTTTCTTCTTCAAGTTTTGAAAACTCCTAACGATTACAATGAAATCGGTAGAGTTTTGAATCGGCTTTCTGTTATTTTTTATTATTTATTACTTGTGTGGATTAACTTTGCTCATGTCTTATTATATATATATATATATATATATATATATATATATATATATATATATATATATATATATATATATATATATATATATATATATATATATATATAATAAAAAAATGACAGAAAGCCGATTCAAAACTCTACCGAGGCGTGTTCAGCAGAGCGAGCGCTCGCTATGTTCACGAGCGCTCGCTTCTGAACGCTGGTGTTTTCCAAAACGCTCGCAATCGCTTGCGAACGTACCTGTGAGATAGTTTGCCTTCGAATTCAAAATGGCGTCGATTTCAAGAGAGAACATTCCTGCAAAATACATGTTTGTAAGTGAATTTAGATTATTTATTTATCAATATTTTACCGGAATGTTAAACTTCTCTTATATTTCTCCTTTTTATAGCGTATTTTCATTTTTCAGTTTCACTTTCTCAGTTTTCAGAGGGAACGTCAAAGAAAGAGTTTATATTGTAAAGATGTGACAAACTGCACCATTTTTTGTCTCTGTTTTTTTAATATTCGACAGGGTAACAAATGATTGGTTCTTTCTGTCATATCTTGTTGTCGTCTGCTGTCTACATTTACATGTATCATGGCATCAACATCAAAGAACAGTGAAATGAATTGGCGAAGAGAGTAAGGTTTTTTTTTATCACAGTAGGCCGGTGTATTTTTTTCACGTATCAAATTCATCATGGTAATTTGTGTACTGTCCTCAAATTCAAATCAAAATATAAATACGTTATGTATTGAATTTAAACGCTGCACCAGCGATATCATCAACTGATTTGTAGATTTTCTGGATTTGTAGATACATGATATCATCCAAAATATACAATATTCAAAATCATTGTAAATTTGCAGATATTTACTGGTCCTTATTTTATTATTTTATTTGATAAAAGACAATGCTCTGATATTTATATTGATGTAGTCAGCTATATATATAGTGGTTATCATTAACATTTATGTCAACTGTTATAATTTGTCTGATTAATGTGAATGTCTGAGTGATGGAAAATTTCGTGAAGATAATAATATACCTGATTTCACAGGGCGAAAAACCATCTTTAAGCAAGTCCTTAAAGGTGGCTTAAAGGTGACTTAAAGGAGCTTAAAGGCTATACAACCTTTAAGCCGCCTTTAAGTCACCTTTAAGCAAGTGCTTATAGGTCCTTAATGTCCCAACTTCTTTAAGCCACCTTTAAGCAACTTTAAGTGTCATTTACGCTCTCTTTTCTCTGCCTTTACACTGTCTTTAAGTGGCCTTTAAGTCAATATTGATCAAGCTGAACAATAAAAACATATATTAAATGCAAAAGCTCTTTTATAGAGATGGGAGGGGGTCATCCGAGTGATAATATAATTTCCAAGTAAGGGGGGGGGGGGGTGTTCCAGGCGGTTTTAATCGTCGCTCCATTAAACACAGATCGCTATCATCAGCACCGCTCCGATGGACACAGATTGTCGTTTAAAATTCTTTATAATTTTTTGGGGGTTTCAAAATTATTGTAGGGATGAGCGCAGTCTCTGTATCTTAATATGTGCATAAAACTAATTAAAGTATGTTTGTTTCCTATTATAAATTAATCGGTGAAAAAATCTCTCTCTCTCTCTCTCTCTCTCTCTCTCTCGCTCTCTCTCTCTCCCTCAGTTCATCCGTTTATTAAACAAAATAAAGATAATGAACCAAAAATGCATGATTTAATTTGTTAATCGGTTTAAGGCTTGTATTTTTTTTTCAATTTTCATTATTTCTAACTCTAGATCTGCTAGATACATGTTAAAGATGAAAAGACTCTCAACTGCCTTTGTTATATCGGGCAGGATATTACTGCTTTGTTTGTCTAGATATAGTTTTGTTCGTTTGTGTATATCTAATTAGAGTCTATTGTTTGTCCAACTTAAGAAAAACCCTGGAACTAACACAGAATATACAAGATATACACAACAGTTGTGTGGTGTGCCCAGGTGCATGTTTGTGTATATCTAATTAAAGTCTATTGTTTGTCTAACTTAAGAAAACCCCTGGAACTAACACAGAATATACAAGATATACACAACAGGTGTGCCGTGTGCCCAGGTGCACGTCAGGGTGTCTAAAGGCGTTGAATCTTAGTATGTACGAGTATACGATAAGTCTAGTGAATAAAAGTTAATTTACATTTGTAATTCATTTTCAAAGTATTATTTCCTAGCTCTGGGTTTCAAAGATGTTACGTCTACAAATTAACGATACATGTATGTAAGAGTAAAATCTTGAGGCTAATTAATTAATGTACCGGTGATCATAAATAGGGGTTGATTATTTAAATATATGTATAAGGGTAAATATGTCAAATATACCCGGCCTGGCACATCATACAATTGTATGTACAAGTCATTTGCAATTGCCACATGCAGTAAATACGTCACCGGTAATTGGTAATTTTGTTTGTTATAGAAATGATAGTTTATAAATCATGTACATACAATTACATGTAAATATTTAAACATATTGGAACGGCGCCGCGATCATGAAAACCGGGAAATTGCGGGAAATTGAACAAATACCCTAATAGTATCAATGCATTTAATAAAAGAAATGATTTCATTTTCTTTCTTACATTTTTATAGCTATAAATAAGATGAACGTATATCTACTCGGTTTAAATTTATTAACTACATGTAAGAAAGCCTACTATAGTGAACCTAACGGTTTCCATTTAGGTATAATATATTTTTGTTCACTGAAGACCAAGTTCCGTATTTCATTCTGAATACATGCATGCATGTAATTTATAAATTAGATATAATTGATTGTTACAAACTGAATGGTTTGTCAAAATCTTTTCAAGTAAACACATTCAATACAGTGATTCAATATCCACTGATATATAGGATATAAAAACGCTCTTATATATGTAAGTTGTCGTGGCTTAGAGGATGTGTGGTGATGCTAGTAAACTAAGAGTCCCGGGTTCAATTCTCGCTGTGGCCGGTGTTTTTGTGTGTTTTTTTTTTCATTTTTCTTTCTAGAACAAAAACCGTTTTTATACCTTTTCTTTCATTAAGTTAATACATTTTGTTGGAAATTAAGCACAATATTGAATTAATTTTTTTTAATGGCTTAAAGGTGGCTTAAAGGTAGCTTAAAGGTGGCTTAAAGGTGGCTTAAAGAAGTTTGGACATTAAGGACCTATAAGTTGTCCTTAAAGGTGGCTTAAAGGTGGCTTAAAGATAGTCTTTAAGCTGCCTTTAAGTCATCTTTACGCTTTCTTTAAGCCACATTTAAGCAATACATATAGCTTAAAGGTAGCTTAAAGGTGGCTTAAAGATCGTCTTTAAGCTACTTTTAAACACCTTTAAGCTATCTTTAAGGAGGACGTAAAGATGGTCATTCATCCTGTGTTTGCTAATTTGCATGTTCTTCAACACAGGCATGAACAGATGAAAGATTATAACCACAAGACAGATCTACTTAATTTATTTTTTAAATAAACAGAAAGTTATAAAGTTCACCAAGGGATTCTCAGAAGCCAACTAAGTTCATATCCCGGTGAACTTGTTAATACTGCTGTTCATTTGATAAAGGGCTTATGCAAATAATATAAGGACGTGTGTTTGCAAATGTAAATAATATCATTATAAATAATTTTGTATAAACAAAACTTTGGTGTCTTAAATTATTTCAGATGTATATTGTTGATTTTAATTATTTTTTGGAAAGGGCATAACTTTTGTCCGTTACCTCGATTAGTCTTAGGAAAAAGTCAGTGGTCCAGAGACCAAGGCTGATCAAGGAGATGGTCAGTAGACATATTTTTCTAGTTTAGTTTTTATTTTAAGCTGTTTCATCATTTTAGGTATAATGAAACCATGGTAATAATATTTCAAGATGCCTCCCATCCAGACATTACAGTTGTTGTGGACAGGAATGAGGCCAGACGAATCATAGAAGGAGGTTAGGTCAATAGAATCATGATGTTTTTATATGCACATTATATAAGTATATAAAATGAACATTAATATTATACATGTACTTAATTTTTTATGAGACTTGTTATATCATTTTCTTTGTAGGATGTAATAAATTTAAGATTTAGATAATTATTTTTTGAAAGCTATAGTCTCAATACTGCAACAGTGTAATTTTCGCTTGTGATGTTGCACTTTAACAGGGTTCAACATATGAGACGTCAAAATAAAACATCATAATTATGAATAGTGAATAATAATTATGTAAAGGATAGATATAATTATTACCGATATATATTATAAACCTACGGACACCAAATAATACCTTGTTTATGATACGAGCCATTCAAAACACATTAAGAACAACATACCTTATAATTTAGCCAGGCGCCTTTGTAATATAATATCGGACAAAAATCTTCTAAATTCCAGACTAAGTGAACTACGCTACCTGCTACACCAAAGGAAATACCCTAAATCACTAGTTGAATATGGAATAAAAAAAGCCACATGCCATGATAGAAATGAGCTACTACAGATAAAAGATAAAGCAGAAAAATGTGTTATTCCATACGAAAAATCAAGAGTTTTACCAAATTATAAAAAGCAACCTTCCCTTTTAGAACGTGATAAAAAAATGAATGAAGTCTTAAACAAATTTCAGATCATTAAAAGTAAGCGACAAAATCCCTCTCTGAAAAAAGATTTTAACTCGTGCTAAATTTGAAAATATCGAAGAAACACCAGCTGTCCATAAATGCCAGAAGCCAAGATGTGCAACCTGCCCTTATCTACAAGAAGGCCAACAATTCAAATTCAAAAACGGCAGAAATTTTAAAATACATTCCTCTATTACATGTGAAAGTTCCAATTTAATCTACGTTATAACATGTGCTGGATGTTGGGAACACTATATTGGTCAAACCGGGTATATCCTCAGACATCGAATGACCGTCCACCGACAACAAATTCGTGAAACAAAATACCAGTGCACGGCTGTTTGCGGACATCTCAGAAACTGTGCCAAAAACATTTTTCCGAACTTTACAGTGTGTCCTTTCTATAAATTTTATAAAACAACAACCGCAAAAGAACGTGAAACAAAAGAAAACCATTTCATTTCATTATATAAACCAAAACTGAATGCATTAAACAAATGAATGTTTGAAAATATTTTATGTTTTGCATGTACAATTATAGAATATTTGAATATATTTTATGTTTTTCCCGTACTATTACAAAACGCTTATACTATGACATCATAATGAACTCTTAAAAGAGCAACATATACTTGATGTTATATGACCTCACAATGATCATTTGAAATGTTTGTACTTATGTATCTATGGTGAGTTTTGAGTCGGGTTTCTGTTATTTTATATATATATTATATATATATATATATATATATATATATATATATATATATATATATATATATATATATATGATCCAAAATGAGTAAAGTTAATCCACACAAGTAATAAATAATAAAAAATAACAGAAATCCGATTCAAAACTCTACCGGTTTCATTGTAATCTTTAGGAGTTTTCAAAACTTGAAGATGAAGTTTGCAAAACTTGAAGAAGAAAATAAAATTCGACGACATGTAACAGTATTCAATACGAACATGTTCAAAATTCTCTGGAATTAAAGAGAAGTGGGAAAATATCGACAATGCTATAATCAACATTGTAAACAAGGTTGTGTTCAAAGGAACGTGTGGGTCGTACCATCCATGGTAAACCCCGATATATCATAGTCCGTTAGCTAACCTGCTCAACGAGCATTTTGCTAGTGTATCAACTGTTAATAATGAACCAGGTATCCCACTACATTGACCAGGGCTTCCCAATTATTAAATTGATTATTTTATTATTACAGAACCAGAAGTACTGGATCAGCTCCAAGTATTAGATGTAACAAGACCTTCAGGCCCTGATAGTATGTCTCCTTTGGTTCTACAAAATATTGCTAAATCTATTAAAAAACCACTTACAAAGGTTTATAACTATTTCCGAACAATAGGTCAACTTCCAGATATTTGGAAAAACTCTCCAATTACTCCTATTTTACTCCTATTTTGAAAAAAAAAACAAGGGGAGTGCACATGATTTAAATTTAGATTTTTGTAGAAGGGCAACTCCCTCTTAAATGAAATTTGAAAAGTTTTTGCCTGGTCCCTTATCTCCATTAAACAAACTACGGAGACCCGTACCAAAAGCATTTAAGAAATTATAGTTTACTTGTGTAAATATACAATAATGTTATCAGTATTAGCGAGGCACGCATTTTTGTTGAAAAAGCCACCTTCCGTACTTGTATTGATTTATACCATTAAATACCTATTAACCATCTCCAAAAAATAGCATATTATTGATTCTTTTTTACAGTAATGTTAGATTTAGAGATAACAAATGTTAACAAGCAGAGTACACTCACATACTAGAGTATTTCAAAGACTGATACTGGATGGGACCACGCTATCAACCCAAAAAACATTTAAAAGAGACCTATATAACTAGAACGCTCTAAACATGTAGTTTGTGTTAAGTTTCATCCATGCCATATTTCAAACTCGATACGATCACGTTACGAGTAACGACTAGGTCTTCCGTTCAATATTTAAACGAAATGATTAAAATATCAATGAAATTTTAGAATTCCCCGCAACCTCTCCCTTTCAGATAATGTATCGATTGTCAATATCCTTTAAAATGCTTAACAAAGAGTTTTGCCTTTTCACATACAACACATTAAAGATTTAAGATTTTAGTCCCCTAAAATCCCTGATTACGTCATCAATTGGTTTGGAAATGAGTTTTACAAACTGATATTGCTACAATCAATAACTTTGTTTCTACAATGCATTACAAAATATGTATCGTTTTTACGTTATCGGTAATAGAGTTTACGTGAGTCTTGTCCCCTAAATAAAGGAGTCAGCCTCTTTTCCATGAGTTCATTCGAAAGGTCTCACAAATAATAATATGTTTTGTTCTTACACTTATCTAGAGTTGCTGTTTATTTTTAGATACAAATGATTGAATATTTTTGGGGCCAGCCCTGTAGGTTCTTAATGGGGACAGACATTGGTGTTTTGATTAATGGAATCGATTAGAATTATCAATGCAGATATTTTCTCTTCTAGAATGCTTAACAAAATATGTCTCCTTATCTAGATATATTGCGTCAAAGTTCACGTACTTTTGCCCCTTAAAAATCCCTTATTACGTAATAAATGGGCGTGACAATGATTTTTTCTGATAGATATTGTAACGATAAATAACTTTGCTTCTATAATGAATTACAAAATCTGTATTGTTTTTAAGTTTCTGTAATAGAGTTTACGAGAGTCTTGGCCCCTAAATAAAGGGGCCAGCCCCTTTTTCTTGAGTTCATTCGAAAGGTCTCATGAATAATAATATTTTTTTGTTCTTACATTTATCTAGAATTGGGGACAGACAATGGTGTTTTGATTAATGGAATCGATTAGAATAATCAATACAATTTCTCTTCTACAATGCTTAACAAAATATGTCTCCTTCTCTATAAAAATAAGTCAATGTTTAAGTAATTTGGCCCCTAAAAATACCTAATTACGTAATAAATGGGCGTAGCAGTGATTATTTCTGATAGATATTGTAACGATCAACAACTTTGCTTTTATAATGCATTACAAAATATTTATCGTTTTTAAGTTATTTGCAATAAAGTTTACGAAGGTCTTGGCCCCTAAATAAAGGGGCCAGTCCCTTGTTCTTGATTTTGTTGGAAAGAACATATAATTCTCTACGACTTTTGTTATATATGTTTCAACAAAATATCAACTGATAAAAAGATACAGATTAAAATTGCTTGAAAAAATTTGATTCAAAATTCGTACCCAATTTTGGTGCCCTGGCGAGCTCCAAAAAATGGCGCCACTGGTGTAAAGTAACATAATAGTGCACAACTTCAAACTATAGACTACCTATCCTGTAAGTTTCATTGTCATATCTCTGATAGTTTCTGAGATCAACTCTGCACAAAATAGGTCGTAAAAATGTACAAAATGGCCAAAAAATCGGTACCGGAAGTGATGACAACAAAAATTTCAAAAACATATAAAATTCAGATTTCATCTCATCACCTGTGAGAAAATGATTGAATTCAGTCCAATAGTTTTTGAGAAATCGCGTGCACAAAATTCGGGGAAAAAAATAACTAGATACGATCTCGTTAGGAGTAACGAGTAGGTCTTCCGTTCAATTTTTAAACGATACGATTTAAATATCAATGACATTTCTGGATTCCCCCTCAACCACTCCCTTTTAGATAATGTATACCATTGTCAATATTCTTTCAAATGCTTAGAAAAAAGTTTTGCTTTTTCACATACAGCACATTAATGATTTAAGATTTTAGTCCCCTAAAATTCCTAATTACGTCATAAATTGATGTGGCAATGACTTTTACAAACTGATATTGTTACGATCAACGAAATTATTTTTTTTTATTCATTACAAACTCTTGATCGTTTTTAAGGTATGTGTAACGGTCTTTACAAGTGTCTTGGCCCCTAATTTAAGGAGCCAGCCCCTTTGTCTTGATTTCATTCAAAAGGTGATACAAATACTGAAATCTTTTTTCTTACATGTATCTAAAATTGTTGTTCATTTTTTAGATACAAATGATTGAATATTTTAAGGGGCCAGCCCTCTAGATCCTTAATGGGGACAGACCTTAGTAGTTTGACAAATGGAATCGATTAGAATCATCAATGCAAACTTTTTCTCTTCTACAATACTCAACAAAATATGTCTACTTCTCTAGATATATTGCATCAAAGTTTACTTACTTTGGCGCCTAAAAATCCCTAATTACGTAATAAATGGGCGTGGCAATGATTTTTACCTGATAAATATTGTTACGATCAACAAATTTGCTTCTATAATGCTTTACAAAATCTTGATCGTTTTTACGTTATTTGTAATAGAGTTTACGATTGGCTTGGCCCCTAATTGAAGGGGCCAGCCCCTTTTTCACGATTTCTGCGAAAAGGTCTTAAGAATACTAACATTTTTTATTCTTACACCCATCTAAAATTGTTGACCATTTTTTAAGATACAAATGATTGAATATTTTAGGGGCCATCCCTTTATATCCTTAATGGGGACAGGCGTTAGTGTTATGATTAAAGGAATCGATTGGAATTATCAATGTAAACATTTTCTCTTCTTCAATACTCAACAAAATATGTCTCCTTCTCTAGATATATTGCCTCAAAGTTTAAGTACTTTGGCCCCTAAAAATCACTAATTACGTAATAAATGGGCGTGGCAATGATTTTACCTGATATATATTGCTACGATCATCAGTTTTGCTTCTATAATGCATAACAAAATCATGATTGTTTTTAAGTTTTTTTGTAATAGACTTTACGAGTGTCTTGGCCCCTAAAAAAAGGGGGCCAGCCCCTTTTTCATGATATTTTTGGAAAGACCCTTTGATTTTCTACCACTTTTGTTATATATATCTTAACAAAATATCAACTGATAAAAAGATACAGATTAAAACGTATGAAAATTTTGATTCGAAGTTTGTATCCAATTTTGGTGCCTAGGCGAGCTCAAAGAAATAACGCCACTGGCGCCAAAGAACTACGTTCTGCACATCTTCGAACTATGGTCTGCCTTTCCTGAAAATTTCATATTCATATCTCCGATAGTCTCTGAGTTTATGTCTGCACAAAATAAGTCGTAAAAATTTAGAAAATCGGCCGTAAATCGGAACCGGAAGTGACGATTTCAAAATTAAAAAATCTTCTAGAATTATGACCACTGGCAATCATCTGTGAAAAAAAGTTCGAAATCGGCGGAATAGTTTTCGAGATATCGCGTGCACAATTACGAGTAACGAGTAGGTCTTCCTTCCGATTTGTTTTATATGATACGATGAAATATCAGTACTCTCCGCCATTTCTGAAATCTTGTTGAAACTAGTATTTTTGTCTCGGTACCGGAAGCGGACGAACGGAAGTAAATAATGAACATAAAAACTGGTATTTCTTGTACGTTGGCTTCGTGTATATTATTGTCAGGCTAGTTAAAATACCCCAGAAAGTCTGTTAAGTTTGTTAAGAACGTGAATTGTTCGAACCCATCCGGGGAGTACCGGAAATAAGATTTGACATAATATAACCCATTATAAATATTTTAAATCAATTGTCTACCATTCAGAAAAGTTTTGTGTCTCAACCACTTACAGTTACTAAAATCTCGCGGGTATCAAATTCGTAAAAAGGAAAGCCACGTAAGATATTTAAGATATAGCGAAAGAAGAATAAGTTTGCTTCTTTAAAATAGTATAGTTTTCATATACAAGATTTCATACTGATGTATTCATTTCACGTGAAATAAATAAAATAAGAAAAAAAATGATATTTTTAAGTGCTTCCTGTGACGACCGGAAGTGACGACAAACCAAACCAAATAATGTAAACATAGATACATACATAGGGCTAGAATCCCAGAAAGTTTGATTGTTCATGTCGTCATCGTTTTTTAGATCTCATGGAGTCAATGTTTTTGTCTCACGGCAAGAAACGGACAAACGGAAATACTTAATGAAAATTAAAGTAAGTATTTCTTGAACATTAGACAGATGTACTTTATTGTTTATTAATTTTACTAAAATATTCTAATAAAAACAGTTAAACTTTCAAACAACTTGATTTGTTTGAACCCTTCCGGTGAGGACCGGAAGTGACGGTTGAGAAAATGAGACTAGTCACACGAATTTCTTATCAAACGTCCATCATCAATATTAGTTTTGTATTTTGATCACAAACACTTTCTGAGATCTCGCAGGTAAAACATTTGTTTAAAAAAGATACCTGAGATAATTGAGATTTCACCGGAAGCAGAACCTTTTCGTTTATTTAACATCGCATAAATGACATACGTAAAGATTTATACTAATATATTCATTCTAATTTGTAAAATAATTAAAGACGTAAAAAATATTTTTAATTACTTCCGGTGACGTCCGGAAGTTACGACAAACAAAACAAAATAGTTTATTTACATCTACAGACACTGGTCTATCATTTAACAAAGTTTGGTTGCTCAAGTCTTAATCGTTTCTGAGAGCTCGAGGAAACAAGGACAGGAAACGGACAATCGACAATGATTTTTTTTTTATGACAAAAAAAAAACTAAAAGATATGATCAATTTCTATTATCCCTGAAAATTTCAGGCAATTCTATGCAGTCACCTTGGAGATATTCTGTCGACACAAAAGAGGGGAAAAATGAAAAACAAAACTCGTACCCAAATTTCGTTTCTCGGTGAGCTCCAACAAATGGCGCCCTTGACATAAAATTCAATAGGGCCCAATTTCAAGCTATTGTTAACATATCCTGAAAATCTCAGAGTCATATCTTAAATAGTTTCTGAGATCAACTCTGCACAAAATAGGTCGTAAAATGTACAAAACAGCCGATACGTCGGTACCGGAAGTGACTACAGGAAAAATATCAAAAATGTATGAAGTTTATAATAAGTTTCATCATCTGTAAAAAATAGCCGATATCGGTTGGATAGTTTTGGAGAAATCGTGTGCATAAAATTTGTCGAAAAAAAAATAATAACTAGATACGACCTCGTTACGAGTAACGAGTACATGTAGGTCTTCCGTACGATTTTTTGTTTGTATTTTCAATGATACCATGAAATATCGATACAATTTTAAATTAACACCCCCCCCCCTTAAATTTTAAGATAATGAATAAAAATCCCTAATTACGTCAAACATGGGCCTGACATAACTTTTTTCAAACCGATAATGTAGTGTTCAACAACATTGATTCTATAATGCATAACAAAATATTTATCGGAAACGGAAGACCTTAATAAGAAACAGTACGAAAAGAATAAGGTTTTCCGTTGGAAACGGAAGACCATAATAAGAAAAAGTACGAAAACAATAAGGTCTTCCGTTGGAAACGGAACACCTTAGTAAACAATACTGCTTGTATTATACAAAAACCTCTGTTCTTTTTATGTACAATGATATCAACGCTGTATCCAGCAATAGAGAACGTAACTCCTCTAACTCCGTCGATAATGTAACTGCCACCACAATGGTTAACATCTTCTCTGGGTATTGGGCTCTTGGAGGTGTTGGTATCCTCGATTGAGCACATGGGCTACAAGAGGCGTTAGTAAACTGTGGTGTTTAGACCAAGTACTAGCGCAGATACCCTTGTTACGGTGAAATAACCTGGAGAAGAGTCACGATGTAGTACGAAGATCTTGTGCTTTGGCACTTGGATTTGGTCAGTTGGTTTGAGACATTGGTCTGGGCCACTGGTCTAAGACACTCAATTTAGTTTTGAGACAGTGCTCGGTTTTATCCATAGCCTGGTCAAGGGAGAACAAGATTTTTTTCATGAGTTGCACCTATTTGTGTTCTGTAATCCGAGGTCTGATTCTTCGCGGGCCCTTATCCCACAGGGACGGCAGACAGATAGTCTCACCCCTTTCACTTTACATCACAACCAAAATAAACCGCAACAGTTTTTTTTTCTAGACGAAATGTGAAATAGCTAAAAGGACAAATCCCAACAGAACAAGTCGAATAAAATATAGGTTCAAAAGTAAATCTTACATAAGTAATTATGATTCAGATGCATGATGGGTGTACAAGTTTTGAACACTTTGGCTTTTCTCTGAGTTTGATCTCAGCAAATATTACCAGGTCATTTTAAAGCTAAATTGTGTATCTTTAGAGAGACCAGTGAAACGATTGGCGCTCTTCATACCAGGGAGTACAAAAGTTTACCCAGAAGGTCCTCAGTCCAAAAATGGACATTTTAAAATGCGATCCCTATTCGTTTAAGTGCTGCAGACACTAAACTGTAAAAGCGTCTAAACTCTGACAGTTAGGTTAGATTTGATTTATGGGGGTTAGGGTTCTATGTGGAGGAGTGGGTAGTATAAACATTGGTTTTTTTTCATCAGTAGGTTTACATGTTTTAAAAAGATCAAGTTCAACAGCACGCCTAGTGTTTGACGTCTAACTTCAAGTAAGATATTGCAACAAAAATGACGCCATACCTTACTCTTGCCGGTGTAACGAAGAATATTGACCCGGGTTGAAAATGGACCCGGGGGTCATTTTTCAACGTTAAATATTGACCCGGGGGGTCATTTTTCAACATTGAAAATTGAGACCAAAATCGTGAAATTTATACCCGGGGTAATTTTTCAACGGTATGAGAAAGAGTTTTCTAAACTCTGATGACCTCGACACGTTGAAAATTGATCCTGTTGAGAATTGACCCCAACCTCAGAGTTTTGATCTGAACTGGAACTTACTCTACACGGTATCAGTTTTAAAAAGTTTATACTGTCCGATATATATGCGGACGTGGCTGATTTCTTTTAGGTTGATATGTCCGATTAAACATTTAATTTTGAGACTGAAAATATGATATCCATTTTTTTATTACAATACTATGTAAATAAAGCTAAGAAGATGACCGTTTGCTTCTGAATGGAACAGGCGAGTAGGGCTAGAACACTTTGACATAGAATTGGTTTTCATTCCCTCGTGTAACAGAATTTGAAATTTAAACTTGTCATAATCTCTGATAAATATATCTAATAAATGTATGGCCCATTACCGTCACTTTTCAGGCAATTCAACAGAGTTCTATTCAACAGGCACCTGACGTTGTATATTTTTCTAATAATTGAATATATATAACCTATATACTGTTTTATTTGGTAAAGGGTATATATATTTATATTAAGATAAAAGGATATAATGTCATAAACCTATGCTTAACTTAAAAAAAGTCAGGATATTTCTCTGACAAAACAATTAATGAATGGTTGTCATATTTTTATCCTTTTTTATATATATTGTATTATACATATATACACAGCATATACATATTTATACATGTTTTGATTTTTTTTTTTACGACTTAACAATAATTTTTCATAAACTTGTCAGATTAAATTTATTGAAGCACCATTTAATTTTCTGCATATGCAGAGTCATAGTTCTTTTTAAAAATGCAATTTATTTATATATTTTGAGTTTTCAACTCCATTCTTTACCTGTAAATTAGAAACACAGGCAACTGGCGTAACATATTTTCTCAAAATTAAAGACATATACCCTCTACAGCAATCAATTATCAATTATCAATTGTTATCAATTTAAAAAAGTAGGTTTGCATCTATATATACAGTCGGAGGATGGTTGATCTAATTATATTAATGGTATACATGGAAAGGCATGCAAAAAGTTGAATATATTCAGATTATTCAAGCACACAATTGATAGATACATGTAAACACTTGTTAAAATTCGTCTTTTATCAGACCTAGATTGGAATATGGTGATGTTGCGTGGAGCAGCTGTATCGAGGGAAACTCCGAATTGCTTAAACATATACAAATTGAAGCAACCAGGACAGTGACAGGGATCAGAGTAAATTCTTCTAAAATCATTTTATATAGTGAGCTTAAATTGGAAACCTTGCAATCTCGAAGGGATAAATAAAAACTAATTATATTCTACAAGATTATAAACGGTTTAGCACCACAAGATACGTTAGATTGAATTCAATCATATTTTCTTAGGTCGAATGAGCTTTTTTACTATCTACCACTATATACTTATTACAATAGCTTTGCTCCTTCTACACGTAAATTATGGAATAATCCTCATGCAGAAAAGAAAATTTCATCAACTTCATCTTTCTTTAAGTCAAAACTTAAAAAACAATATATACATAGAGCTTACAAACACTCCAGTTAAAGAAATAGGAAATATTATTTTACGTCAATTACGGAATAAAGCTAGTAAAGCTTACTTATTTAAGGATTTTTTATCTGATGAGAGTTGATGTTTATACTGTGTCTGAATCTTAAGGAAATGTGATTTTTCCCCTAGATGTTCAAGATACACTCAACAAAGAGACGAACTTTTTAAACAACTTATTGACATTAGTGTACCTTTTTATATGAACTATATACCTTATGGTAGTTCTGAATTTTTATTAAGATACAATCGTAAAATTGTTTCCTATGTTTATATTTATATTAGAGTTCCCAGGCGTTTTGATTTTCTTAACTTACACTGTTTAAACCTATTTAAGTATTATACATGCATATTTACTTAATATATATAGTTCCCTTTTATGTACTGTTCTTTTCAAATGGGCTGGATCATGAAAATCTCATTCTTATGTTTGTATCTCTGTAAGTATAAATGAAGGTGATAGGTTTGTTAATGTAGGTGTGAGTGAACATGTCTACCAACAGTATGTCTTACAATCATATATGGTATATAATCAGACAATTATTTAATATTCAAGTACCCCCTGTCTTATATACACATAATATCAATGATATTCTGTATACATGTAATATTATATTCTTATGACCATAGATAATTTCTTCTTGACTTTGTATGCTTGATGGGGTTTACATAGGATAAGACTGTTATCCAATCCATTTAATAATTTGAACATTCCGTTCAATAAAACACGTTTAAATTAAATTAATGATGTAGGTGACTGTGGTAGGAAGGTCAACCATATACCTCAATGCTGCTGTATGATCTTCTACTACATATTTCTATTCTAAAAATGCAATTTGCCAATTTAATGACAAAAACAAATACTGTTAGTAAATTTATGTTCAATTTTTTGTGATTAAAGCAATTTAGAAACTATCAAAGCAAAATTATTTGATTGTCATCCTGTACGAAAATTAGGTTGCTAACTTGCTACAGATTCCATGAAGTAGAATTGTTTATGCCTAGAAAATTTAGCGATTTGATGATATTTAGTTACATCAGAAGTTATCCTAACGGAACAAATAAAACACTAAAAAAATATCGGCTTTCAAGATATAGTTACTACAGCATTGTTCATGAAAGAGTACATGTTAGCATATCATAATTCTGTAAACTGTTCTTGGCTGGATGGGTGTGAATACAAAATTCAGATAGTCTCAGTTTTAACAAACTGAGTGGGTGAAAACACATCTCAATACGACATACTATAAATTTTGTATTTACACCAACCTAGAAAATTTACAATGAACAATATCAAAGTTTCAATCTACTGGGTGAACGTAAAACCAAAATTGAACAATATGACGAATTGTATTTTTTTTTAAAATTATTTATATTTGTACACTTCTCCAGCGAATTAAATAAAGGAGTTCTACTGAACTGAGTTGTTTAACGTGTAACCATGTATACAAATATTCTTAAAAACATATATATTTTAAAAAATATATAGATATCACACAAAACAGCAATAATACGCGAAAAGTTTATCATGAATAAAATAGTTACTACAAATTTAAAGGGATAATATGTAAATTAAAAAAATCATCATTTAAGTCTCAATTTTAACCCCCCCCCCCAACCCCCCCGACCCCCCCCCCCCCCCCCCCCGTTGAAACATGTACATGTAAACATGTAAATCTAAAGAATAAATATGTAAAAATGATAATATTTAATAAAATAAACTCAAGTTATAATATTGATTCGTTAATTTGTGCTTCTTCGCTGTTGAGTTTTGAGTTGAGATTTAATTAAATTTGGGTGCCAGTCGATGAGGTTTAAGCAAGATACAGGGCATACAATTCTTCGTCATGTAAATATGGCTTGTGTCCTGTTTTTGTTTACATAGGTTCAATATACTAGTAAAAAATCTTTTTCAATATGTTTGTCTATCCTATTCATTTTAAGCATAGATAAACAGTTCATAACGATTAACACATTCAGTTGCGGTCTAAAACTGGAATTTCACTTCAACATTCAAAATGTAAACAATGTAATCAAAAGCTTTGTTTACATGGCGAAGAATTGTAAGCTCTGTAACTCGCTTATAACTCAACATAAGACACTCAAATTTTGGTTGCCTATTAAAAACGCCATACTGAAGCATTGTAAACATTATAATCGAAAAAAATGACCAAAATGGTGACCATGCCACTTTAAAAGTCAAGACATTGTTATACTGAATTTAGTAGAACTTGTACGTTTTTAAGGGTTAACAGTTATGTTTGCATACTATACTTATTAACAACATTAAAACTTTTATTTTACCGTATCAAAACACATGCAAATGATTCACGTATCGCAGCCTTTTAGCTCACCTGAGGTGAAAGCTAAAATGAGCTTCTCTGATCACATTGTGTCTGCCCTTTGTCTGTCCGTCCGTCTATAAACTTTTTTAGATTTTGAACTTCTTCTTTAAAACCGCTTGGCCAATTTAAACCAAATTGATTTTCGTTTCATTTTCATTATTTTGTAATCTTGGGAACTTTTGCCTGTATTTTGTAATTTTTACGTATCAAACCAAACATAGCCTTTGGTAAATCAGACAGTTGACTCTTAACCTGCGAAAATCTGATGTATTAGTAGAGCAAAATACAATTCACTCTGTTGGTAGATCTGTATGATCTTTTGCGTAATGGTTGTTTAATGCAGTGTGTTTTGTTGAGATGCTCAGCATTTTCACGGGTTTATTCAGTTTAAACAGAATTTAATATTTTAACATCGCTGACGGAAATATGCAGGTATATATATGATTCATTTTGAAAAATAAATTGTGATCTTTATTTGTTTTAGTGCATGTTTCTTCGTTTAAATTGTTTACAATTTCTATTTACTAACCATATTTGTGTGTTAAGCTTAGATTTATAAGCAAGATACAGAGCTTTGCTCACAATTCTATGTTTGTACACAGATCTTGGACCATTTTTTGGGGGTTTACATCTTAAATGCTGAATAGGAAATACCAAGTTAAAAATCCTAGGCTTAATGTTATAAACTCACGTGAACAAACTATGACTCAAACCTTGGGAATTGTGAGCTCTGTATCTTGTTTATAATTCTTCGACTGACGCTGAAATTGAGGTTGATAATTTAAAATGTCTCTCTAAAGGTTAATACTTGTACAAAACAAAAAATAAAAACAAGATGTAATTATAATCGGGGCGATTATAAAGTCTCACAAACAAACGAGGTCATTTTTGGGAGTAGGGATGACCCTCATGGGTCAACTTTACAGATAAAAAGATTTAGAACTTGATTATTTTTATTTCTGAAGTTTCATGATGTGCCCCAGAGGTCCTTTACTTTACATCAGGTAAACCAACATGACCCAAGGAACAAGAGTATATATGGTTTAGGGGTGGGGATCTTAACCGTTTTCAAGATATTTGGGCACTTCCTATTTGAGGGGGTCAAGACCATCCCCGGGGCCAATGACCTACATACCATTTGACGTCCTTGACACAAGGAACAAGAACTTATATGGTTTAGGAGTGGGGATCTTAACCGTTTTGAAGTTATTTGTGCACTTCCAGTTTGAAAGGGGTCAGGACTACCCCCGGGGCCAATGACCTACATACCATTTGATGCCACTTAACACAAAGAACACAAATATATATGGCTTAGGAGTGGGGATCTCGACCTTTTTCAAAATGTTCGGGCACTTCCTGTTTAAAGGGGTCAGGACCATCCCCCAGAGCCCATGACCTACATACCATTTGATGCACCTTAACACATGCAACAAGAATATATATGGTTTAGTGGTGGTGTTCTTAACCGTTTCGAAGTTATTTGTGCACTTCCTGTTTCAGCGGGGTCAGGACCACCCCGGGGCCCCAGAACTACATACTTTTTGATGCCCCTTAACACATGGAATAAGAATTGAAATGGCTTAGAAGTCAGGATTCTAACACTTTCTGGGATATATGGTCATTTCCAATTCCGGAGGGAGGGGGGATGACCTCAGGGGTCAGACCAAATAAACCCTATATATTGCCTGTAAAAGTCAATATATGATTCTGAAAACCCTACATTATTATCTTTGTCCGTTTTCAAGTTACATCTATAGCCATTTACAATAGAGTCTACAATTTTCCCCATAAGGTTCAATGTTAGACCCCATGACCTTTTGACCCCCCGGAAAAGTGGTTGGCCAACCCCAAATGAGAAAAATCAAACCAGATTGCACATCTCGATATGCAGGCCTATCGTATCCTAGAGTTTTGTACAAGTTCAGAGCGGGAGAAGAAGAAGAAGAAGAAGAAGAAGAAGAAGAAGAAGAAGAAGAAGAAGAAGAAGAAGAAGAAGAAGAAGAAGAAGAAGAAGAAGAACCGTACAAAAACAATAAGTATCCAAACTTCGTTTGGGAGACTTAATAAAGAATATTATGCTCTAACTACTTTCTGGGGCCCCTCTTTATACGATGAATAATATAAAATCTATATCAATTTTGATCAATTCTATTCTTTAAATCTATAAGATTGTTTTTTATATAAAAAAACAATAACAACAATGTATTATAATAATTTTTCTAAAAATACAATAAGTAGTAAGTAGTTAAAGAAAAACATGTACTTACATGCTCTAGAACATTTTGATCGCTTTATAAAGTGTTGGGAAGGAGGAGGTAGAAATACAGGGAGTTGGAAGTTAACAATGTACCCCTACCAAAGGTTTAATTCAATTTCTTGCATAGAATTTTCTTATGGTCGGTAAAAATGGTGTTCCATAACGGTACAATGTCAAAGATTAAGTGTATGCAAAAATAAGTGTAAAATCCGAGTACTTTATAATATTTATTTTTTTGCTATTCTGCCGAGGGGCCGTATGACACAACGTCCTTTGAACGCCCATACAAAGTCATTGTTGCTCAGGTGAGCGATGTGGCCCCATGTTATAAAGTACACCCACTTGTTGTTTGTTCAGTAGACAACCTTTCTTATAAATTGTACAAGTAAGAGAACAGTATACCAAATTCAGTGTCAGTATTTCTTTTTTGTAAGCAGATGCACAAAATTTAATTGGCAATGTAAACACAGTAAATGCTTCATGAAGCCAAGTCAACAGTACGTTCTTTCATCGTAATATATGGGTCTAGTATTAGGCCATCTCTTTTCAATTAACCTCTTTTTAAAACACATAATTTTTTGTATTAAGTATAGATTAACACAATTTTAACGACATTACCACTTATTCCTTTTCAAACAAGGTAAAATATATATGGAAATTTCATATGCAGAACAATAAATCAAAAGATATAAAAAAAAAATGAGGCAACTGCCTCTCTCCCTTTCCCTTAACCAACCATTTTGTTTTGTTTTCTTTTCTATTTTATTTGCTTGTGGAGCAAGATATAGAAGTAGGTCACCCCCCCCCCCCCCCCCCAAAAAAAAAAACAAATAAAAAAAAACAAAAAAAACAAAACAAAACAAAACAAAAAACGATGTGTCGTGCATGTGCTGAGATCCATTTACATGCTAATGGGACGATGAAGTCACGGTTTATTGGCGTATAATCATAGCCAATACTAATCGTGATAAAACAACGTCATGTTTTAGGCGCTCTTCTGCGCAGCAGTTAAAGTACATTCATCCTACAACAAAAAATATGAATGAAACTAATATTTTAGTGTTTTAAAAGACTTTAAGACACAAAAGTATATTGTAAGCTATAGTTTTGCACATACAGGAGACTTGCAATATGCATAACAAACTTACTTTCCGTATTTTAGATAAAATGCATGTGTAATAATGCCTTAAACACATTATAGTAAAGAACAGACGTTGCAAAAATGAAAAAAAAAATTAAAAAGTTTGATGCAGACCGGGAGTTGTCGTTCAACTACATTTTTTCTTATCTTTATGGACTAGTGAGGTCATACAAGAGGATTCTTGCCAGAGGCATAAAAACTAATGAGATCAGTAGTAACATGTATAATAATTTAAAGGATTTATCATAACGTATATAAAACGGAACAAAGCATATACCGGCTCTAAAAAGTACTGAAAGTGCCATTTTTTACTGATAATTTCTTATATTTACTGAAATTGTACTGTTAGTGCTGAGAATTGCTGATATTAACTGATAATTTTACTGTTGTTACTGATAATTGCTGTTGGTTCTGATATTTACTGATGCTTTTGCTGCGAGTTCTGATAATTAGTGAGATTTACTGAGATTAACTGTTGGTACTGAGAATTGCTGAAAATTACTGAGAATAACAGCCAGGGGTTTAAAGAGATTGCAACATGCAAATTGTTCAGATATTGTTTAAAATTATCGGAAAACAAATGCCGGGAATTTTTTAAAAGAAATGTGAAAGATCTAACTAAAGTTTTATCAACATTAACTTCTTTTTTTACAACCACAAAAATTAGATTTGAATATTCTTCTTATTATCTGCTTATTTATTTTAATATATATTTCTTTCTGTTTCTTCTTGTTTTATTTTAGATGATTAACACAATTCAGCACATAAACAAAATGCATGTAAAAATTATAGAATTGCTACATAATCCATCCCGGTGAGCCAATCCACTCGATACTACAGTGTTACATTGTATACATAGAACAATCCATACTAAAAAAATTACGTAATTTTAACCACTTTATGTAATTGATAGATAGATTCTCAATTTTGAGCGATCAATTTTTTTTATTGAACCAAGTTATATAATTATAAACTTAAGATGTTTTTATCCCGGCCATTATCACTAATTTTGTTTTCAAAATAAAATCAAACACTTTTGTTTCACGGTGTATTTCCCGGCCATTTACATATGTTTATTCTGAGCCTACAAGACACATACACAGGTGGTCAGTTTTCACACCTTGCCGCGGTCACCCTGTCGTGTATATAGTCTGAGCACTGTCTGTTAGATCTGAGGGTTTTCTTGATCCCAGATATACAAAAGAATCTTTTCTACGGCTGCAAGACATATACACAGGTGGCAAGTTTCCACACCTTGCTGTGGTCACGCTGTCGTGTGTATCGTCTGAGCGGTCTCTGTCAGTTCTGAGGTTTTTCTTGATCCCAGACATACAAAAGATTTTTTCTGCTTGCTTTTAAGCGTGGAGATTAAATATCTAAGGGTTCATATATTAAGGAAAATCAGTTAAATTGTGTTTCCCTTTTTTTTTTTTGAATTTATATATAGCCGCTGGTCATATTACCGCATTCTAGTGCATGAATAAAGTATTTGTATAAGAGAGAGAGAGAGAGAGAGAGAGAGAGAGAGAGAGAGAGGTTTAAAATCAAATCGCTGTTGCAATCTGTAATGGGACTTTATCATGCTTATGCCTTTCTGCATTGAAACCTCAAAATACCTATTAGTAGATTCCCAGGTAGCACAAAACGTTTTAATAACATTTTATTCTGGTTGTAAGGTTGATTTCCAAGAACGTTTTCATAAAAACATTTTAAGAACGTTTTAAAAACATTCTATTTTTGTTGTAAGGATGTTATAAGAAAACATTATCAATACAACATTTTAAAAACATTTCCGTTTAGTTTTGAAAACGTTGTATAAACATTATGAAAAATATTATGGTTATTTAGCATAAAAACATTTCTAAAATATGTTATAAAAATGTTTTATTTGTGATTTTTATAACACTGTCAATTAGAAATGCCTGACCAAAATTGCTTTCATTGTATTTGTATTTCAAATGTATATTTCTTTATCGTCAGAAAACTGCTTATCATACAGAATGAAAATGTTATAAGACAGCATAATAAAAACATTACCCGGCAATGTTTGCAGAACGTTTTTAAAACATCTAAATAATCGAATTGTTTTTTCCCTTTTAAATGCCAAAGATTGGCATACCTCAGTTATTCATGTTAAGGACAAAATAAAAGTTAAAGCAATAATTACATTTTAGAACACTGTTTATTAAATATCATTATTTTAAAAAAAAAACCCAGATTAATTGATTTTCATATTTATACGGTTTCTTGTATTTTTTAATTCAAATACTTGTATATTGTATTAAAAAGACAGAGCATGAATTTGATTAAACATGCATCTAACTGTGGAAAATATATGAAAATACTTAGAGTGCAGGGCATTGGGTTTTCCCTTTCAATGTGTTTACTGCGAGTTAATTGAATGTCACAGCGGGATGCCATGGCCAGGGTGAAAGCAGCCGATCCCAGTTGTACAGTGTCCGCGCTATTTGTTATCAAAGTGGGTCAGAATTTTTGAAAAACCCACGCCATTTTACAAAGAGCAAGGATCTAGAATGGGGGATATTTTCGGTAAATGTAAGTATTTTTTATCTTTCAGTGCAGAATAATAACTTGGGTAGTGTGCACATGTATATTTAACTGCATGTGCTGCGCTAAGCCATATCATATCTGTATACTGCTTGTGTTATTTAATTGGCAATAAATGTGTACATATGCTAGCAATATATGCAACTCATTGTGGTAATTCCAAAACCATGATGTTTTCAACTTTTAAATACAGTTATTATATTTTACCATTTACTAGGGGCTGCTCCCAGACCTTGACTACAGTGTACCATTCCAGAGTGAGAAGCTTATTAAAGTTCCATTGTGTTGATGTCAGCCGAAGATATGACTTTCATGGAGTATCAAGCATATAGGTATTTGAAATTTCTTCCCCAGCATTATATATGTATTTTTATATAAACTACATGCAATTGTTGATTGGACTTGCTAAATGCATCAAAGGAGAAACAATTTTAATGATTCAACTCCACTGATCAGATGTTTATTTTTGTTTTGTTTTAGGGCTAAGAAATTCAGTGAAACACACCTGTTGCAACTATAACAATCGAAATGTGTGAAAACTGTTCAGATAATTGTGAAACTGTGACCATTGGGATGCTGTGAAGTCTTGATATCTAAAGACAATGGACTATACAGTGGATTAATATCGTTCATTTTGTGAAGTATAGTTCTGTGATAATACAGTTGGAAAATTTTAAATAATGTTGTTTTGTTTTATATGAAAATGTTTAAGGCTCATGTTTCTAACATTTAAAACTGTTGTATTAAAAATCTTAGGTTTTAAAAGTAGAAAGAAAGTTTCATAGGGATATGAAAATGATTTTAAAAAAATGTTCCTTACATCATAACAAACAATGTTTAGAAAATGTTTCTTTCAAACGTGTTGTTTACATTTCATAGGAATGTTTTAGAAAATGTTATTATAACGTAACAAAAACCACACAGATTTACGTTGTAATAACGTTTTTTAAAAATGTTCTATTAACATTTCTTACAAATGTTTTTAGAAAATGTTATACAGATTCACGTTGTAATAACGTTTTTAAAAATGTTTTGGTAACATTTCCATTTCTACAACGTTTTTAAAACGTTATGAAAACGTTGTTGTGTTAACTGGGTTATCTGAGAGAGAGAGAGAGAGAGAGAGAGAGAGAGAGAGAGAGAGAGAGAGAGAGAGAGAGAGAGCGCAGGGATGGGCTGATTAAAAATAATGTCACTAGATCATGACAACATTACTTAGCCGTGCAACAGAAGATATATTACACGTGTATTAAAAGAGAAAGAGTGAAAGGTCGGTCAATTATCTTGGCCGATTGTTACCTATTTTGATTTCAGCAAATGGTAGAGAGAGAGAGAGAGAGAGAGAGAGAGAGAGAGAGAGAGAGAGAGAGAGAGAGAGAGAGAGAGAGAGAGAAAGATAGAGAGAGAGAGAGACCCTCTACCGGTTTGTATTATTATGTGGAACCTTCGGAGCATATAACTATTTCAGAAGTATTATAAACGAGATGATATGCTTTATTATTAAGAAATAAAAGAACAGTGGACAATCAAACTCCATGTATATAGTTGATATCGAAATTAAATACAAAGTGAGTAAAATAATACGCTTTTATTTTATCTCCGGTTATTTCGCTAAATCCATTCGCTGACAGAAATTTGTGAAAACAATGCACTGTTATGCACAAAAACATTTCTTATCGTCTTCTGTACCCCAAATCAAACCAAACAGATAAACAGCCCAACCCGAAAACGAACCCGATTGTAATAATACAAAAAAAACCTGCCGATTAAATTTACAACACAATGCTTGATACTATTTTACAGAATTTATTTGTTTGTTAGAAATGATCAAAGGAATGGACAAGTAGCGCTCGATATCAATACTGGCCACATACTGGCCTCGTATATTCAATACACACGTGAACCGAACCCGTTAACGGACACGAACATTACAAATTGGAATACAACAAATTAATTTTCTCGAAAATATGTCAACCAGAAGCTACAAAAATGTAAACTTGATCTGTAATTGACATTTTGAAGCTATTCAGCAAGTTTCATTTTATTCCTCAAAGGCATGAAGAAAAAAAGAGTGGAAAACTGAAAAGGGACAGACAGCCGGACAGAAAGATTGACGCAGAGGAAACGGTGATAGTAATTTGATTTTAATGTATTTTTAATATTAATTTTAATGATGATTTATTAATATCCATTAATATGGACGAGCGCTCCATTACACTCTAACAAATTCAAAACAATACGTCCGACCCCCGATTTGTAATGTGGGAAAGCCATGTGATCTGCCATGTGCATTAAACAAAAATCAAAGAGAAAATCGTAACATTTGTTTAGAAATTAACATTAACAGAAAAATACATGTCTTTTTGTACATGAAAAAACAAACACATGTACGAACAGTATATATAAAATGTTAATTTTGAAAAATCACATCGCGCATTTAAAGATATGCTAATTCTATATCAAAAATAGTTTACGCTTATAAGAAAATCGTAACATTTGTTTAGAAACTAACATTTACAGAAAAATACATGTCTTTTTGTACATGAAAAAACAGACACATGTACCAACTGTTTATATAAAATGTTAATTTTGAAAAATCAAATCGCGCATTTAAAAATATGTTAATTCTATATCAAAAATAGTTTACTCATATGCCTAACCTACAATTTAGATACTGTGAGGATTTTTCAGCAGCGTTCACCGTGTATCAAGTTAACATTTCTCTCGATATTCTTAAAATTGGATTATAAATATTATATTGGGTTTCGGAATAATGAACTTTGTCTTTGTTACTTTAAAATGACTTAATAATATATATCAGATATCACACGACCTCCTCAACACAAAAATCACACAATAGTGTTGGGACATTGGCCAAAGTTTTAGAGCTTTTTGTATAAAAAGCTTTAAAACCTTGACCCAATTTCAGTCTTTGTAGCGATCAAAACTAAGATACAGCTGTTATCACGCATAATCTCGACGACGCGGTGAATCACATACAGTCCTGAACACAAAAATCACGCAATGGTGTTGGGGCAGTTCTTTACAAAAAGCTCTAGAACTTTGACTCAATGTCAGTCTTTGTTGAGATCAAAATCGAGATACAGTTGTTGTCATGCATGCGTAAATTAGCCTTTTGGTCGCAGTTTTTCCATGTGGAATACAAATTGGGCGCATTTCTCTAGAAGTATTTGATATAGTTTGAATGCTTAATTTGCTGCTTTGTGCAGAATGATATTAAGAACACCTTATAAAAACAAAACCTTAATCAAAGTACTGGAGTACTGACGGGAGTTGATTTTATCGATTATCATTTACTAGTATTTTAAAATCAACGATATGTCATTTTGCTTGGCAAGTAGTTTTTAATATGTATTTGAATTACACACATTTATAGAATATGAATTCTCGGACTATTCTATAAGAATTCCGAGAAAGCCCCATGTAATTTAATTTAAACATATTTTATTGAGTTATCAGATGGATTAGGCAACAGGCAAAGCCTATATAAACCCTCTCCAAAATAAAAGTCAAAAAGTGGTGTTATAAAATAATCATAGAATTTAGTATATAGTATAATTTACCAGTTTACAGAGTGACATATTATTGATATTTTTTGTATTCAAGACAAAGGATAATTTGATAATTATTAATAATCTTCACTTTTTTCATATGATTATAAATTGTAAGTTAATTTGTTGTTTAGCATATACATGAACACATTCATTCCTACATTTATAAACCCACCACCTCATTCATTCATACTGACAGACAGACATAGAATATTGATGTCATGGTCCAGCCCATTTGAAAGAAACAGTAAAAAAAAAAAATAAGAAGTAAGAAGTAAGAAGAAGTCAAAAACGCTTAGAAGCTATGATATAACTAATCATAAGAAACGGTTTTACAACTTTAGTTGTATGAAAAGTCAGAACTACCATAAAGAATATAGTTAATATGAAAAGGTACATTAATGTCATTAAATTGATTAAAAAGTATAACTCTTTATTGAATGTATCTTGGACACTCAAGAAAAAAATGTATATTACCTTCAGATTCAGACCCACAGTTTGTACATCGACTATCATCAATTTTTATAAATCATGATATTTTTGATTTTATATTTTGGATTAATTCTAATATTCAATAATGATTTTCCTCATGTATGAGTAAATTTTATTTTATTTTAGTTTAATAATATCTACTATTTCTCACAATTTCCTTTAAGTATTTTTCTGAAAAACACATTTTTGTTCTCTGTGTTAGCTAATTCATTCGCACATCTTTTGTAAACTTAGGATGACATTCCCAATCAGAAACTGTTAGATACTAAGAAAAACATTCTTATTTCGGTTCCTTTGGAGGTACATATGTAAATTCCTTTGCGCTTTTGGCTTGACACTTCGAAATTCCACATAGATAAACTTATTTATTTCATTTCGGCCTCAAATAACAACTTATTTACTTTGTTTCGGCTTCGAGTTAATCCTGTCTTTGTCACTTGCCTTCTCTGCGGAAATACGAGTAATTGTTGTAACACCTTCTTTGGCTTAGCTAATCAAGCATCAAAGAAATTTTGCCGAAATTGGGCGTAAACCTTTTTAAAACAAGTTACCTGATTGGTCAAAACTAAAGTCCGTAGATTGACCGCAATGGTAAGTGACTTTTACAAAGTCACTATCCATCTTGCAGCAATCGAATAAAGACAGTTTTTTATTTGATTTACGGATTTTATTTTGATTCATTCAGGTAAGCTTGAAATTACTGTTTTATTCTTTTTATTATTTAAGCTAAATTTCATTTAAGGTTTTTATTACTTATTTTTTTAAAATTAAGGATGTTTTTGAAATGGTTTTCTTTTTTAATAATTTACCCTGATCCAATTAATAAGATAGTTTTTACATTTTTTTTTACTTCAATGTTATTGCTATTCGCTAAATAATTGTCCGCCTTAATTAAATAACTGTAATCTTTTAATTCTACATTTTAAATTATGCTTATTGTGTATCAATTACTACTCTAAAATTTATTCCTTAAAGATTTTACTAACTTTACCGCGCCTTGCTAAATAGAACTCTTCTGCGCGAGGAGTTAATAAGTTAGAGTACACAAAAACGAAAATAGAAACTTTTTCCTCTAAATTTACAAAACAAGTTCAAGTCATTATTTTATCATATTTTTCGATATTTTATTATTAATCAACAATGTTCACACGTAGGAATCATGTTTTAGGTAAGCGTTATGCTCGATATTGTTTTGATTTCTTTTTATGTCTATTGTTTATCTGTTTTAATTGTGTTTCGGAACTTTTGTTATCTCTTTGATTTTATAACATGCTTTTATTATTTATGTATTTCATTCATTTTCTTTAAAACACTTTCCATCTTGCAGCAATCGAATAAAGACAGTTTTTAATTTGATTTACGGATTTTATTTTGATTCATTCAGGTGCTGTGGAAGCAAGTTTATTGTTATTAGACACAGGTTAATCCTTGAGCTAATTTCCCCGAACAATTAGTCACGACGGTAGAAACCAATGTGTGACAAATAGACAAAGATGATGAATGTTTTATTTCTGCATCAAGAATATTCCATAATTTAATTGTAGCCCCATGTGAATCATGTTATGTACTATGATAAAATTATTTCCATCAAACTATCATGCAGTTATCGAAATATTCCAAAAACTGTATAGATCCAAGCAATTATGGACATACCCCAAACCTCACAGATCTATATTAGCACAATTTAGGTGTGGTGTTCTTCCTATTATAATAGAAACAGGGCAATTTAGGGGGTGGAAGTAAACGATGGGCTTTGTATGATATGTTCTGTAAAAGCAATAGAAGACGAATTTCATTTTTTATTACATTGTACATCTTATTCGAAACTTAGAACCGCGAAGTATTGGTTTTAATAATCGATTACTAAACATGTCAGACTGCACTGGTTTTCTCTTATCTAACTTTCCTAGACAAACTGCAAAATTTGCATATTCAGCTTTTATGTGCAGACAATTGATCCTGTATAAAAAAAAATAACAATGCGTAAACTTATTATTATTTGTATATTCATGTTTATAAAGTGACATGTAGGTCCGATGGTCCGGGTTTATTCATCAAGTTATTAGACAATATACATGTATCTATATTTGTTTATAAATCACGTCACTATAATAAATCATTTACTTACTTACTTACTTACATACTTGCATGTTGACAATTCTTTGCACCTCGTGGATTATGGTACATTCATGAAAAACGGTTAATATATTTTCAATTAGTGTATATGCATCTATATGATGCTAATCGTTCTGCATTCATTACCTGCACACCTCTTAAATATTTCTACACATCAACAAATATGTTGAACTTTTTTCCCTTTTATTAGTAATCAATCGGAGGTCTTAATTACGATCCATACTCCATGCTTGTAAATGTTGTGTCCCATTTGGATATACACATGTAACACTTCTTTTAAGTTTTCTCATTAAGTCACAAATGAGGTTATTTTATTTCTATGCCTCGAAAACTGCTCAATCATGCCGGAAAATGTTATATTGCCCTCCCGAAAACAATTCTTTTTCACACAAAATGCCTGATAGTTAAATTGCCCTCCCAAAACGATTATCAGTTATTAAGTACAAATACTCGGCATAGTAATTACGTTGGATTCGACGTTCAAACTGCTAAGCAAATGTAAACAGTTCCTAGAAAATCAAAATGTATGTAGAACGTCTACGATTCGTCTTAAATTTAGTGGTAGTTTAACTGTTTAATTGATTAGAAAAAAATGATAAATAAAATTATAGTACTCCTACTCAAACGTGCTGAAAAACAAGAAAAGTTAATTCGGGAAAAATAAAACAGCATTCCAAAATTCCAGCCAGCCCAAAACGGCAACACTAATGCACATTATCATTATTAAATTTATTGAAACTAACAATCATCGGTCGACTTTTTACAAAACATTTTACATTCATTGATTTGTAAAATATGAACATGTTCAAAAAAATATACTTGTTAATCATATGAATATTTCGTAAGACAAATTTGATTGATGTTTAAAAAATTATATAACATATATTGCATGGGGTTTTTTTCGGCAATAATACCAGAATAGACGTCCCTCGGTGACAAGAAAACCCTGAAGTGTAATATCACAAGATGAAAGCATTGGGCTGCATAACACCCTAGGGCTTTTCTGTGATAGCGTGGCAAATATTCTGTTTTATTATATTTTCATGTTAAATACTGAAATGTGATTGGTTTAGACGCAGTTGATAATCCTTTCTATTGTCCTCAGCGTTAGCAACACGTCATTTCTATAATAAAAGCAGTTTTAGTAATTTCTCTAAAATTAACACATTCAGTATTACAAAAAATAAATAGTGCCTATTTGAGATGCCAACAGTTGAACTTGACACACCTCAAAAACCAATGTCAACCTTCGCTTGGCGTCGGTTGACAATGGTTTCCTCGGGGTGTCAGTTTCTTCTGCTACCCTCCTAAACACGCACTATTCATATATTGTCGCCCTCGAAGCCATGAACATTTGTAAAATATTTATATATCTTTAATGTCGCATACCGGAGCAAGGTTTAATTTATTCAACCTTATATCAGGTACGGTTCTCATTTAAATCAACATATGGGGGTTGAAAAATGGGAATTGGGGGTGACAGCTAAAGCTTTTCGAATAGTGTGTCCTTAGTTTAAGTAATAACCGTTTGATGTAACACAAGGAAAGACATATGACGTGAATCGCAATAAAGCTAATGTTCCATGAATATTTGCATAAGCAGAAATAATTTTAACGTCATAACGTCACGCGCCTGTGAATCAATCATTGATGTTTATTTCAGTAGTCATACGCATAATCTCATAACTAGGTAAACGTTATCAGGTCAATGAAATTAGTTTAATACTAGTCAACGTATTCTTATGCGCACTTTTACATATCTATACTACTACATTAAAATAAAAGAAGTAGTAATAACGACCATACAGGGGGTATTAAACAATAGAGCTATTGTTCTGAGAACAATGGGAAAGGTAATAGGATAGCCTTAGGGAAGAAAACAATAAGAGGTAGGGAGTGCCCCCTTCAAATGACACAGGGAGGACTAAAGGGATATCCCATATTAAATGACACAAAGAGGAGTGAGGCTGATACCCCAATAAAGGTTATATGATACGTCTTTAAGTAGATAGTTTGAGGGTAAGGTACTCTCTTATAAAAAAAAATGGTAATTATGATATCAAGGTATTTAACAATGAATCAGCTAAAATCAAGGGATATGGAATTCAGCCCAAGTAAGTGCCAGGTTATCAATGTAACAACATCCAGAAGCCCCATCCGTACCAAATATATACTACATGGACAGGTGTTAGAAAATACCTCATCAGCTCGGTATCTGGGTGTTGATATATCGGATGACCTAAATTGGAGTACAGACATCAGCCGGGTTACAAAAAAGCCAACAGCACCCTTGGCTTTCTAAGTAGAAGTATTCCAACCAAGAACCAACAGCTTCGGTCAGCGTCTTACAAGGCTATGATACGCCCACAGATTGAGTATGCTGCCACCGTTTGGGACCCGCACTTGGCTACACATACTAACCAAATTGAGGCAGTACAGCGCAGAGCAGCGAGGTGGGTGATGTCTGATTATAGCAGGACATCCAGTGTAACAAGTATGCTACATACCCTAGGTTGGAGAAGCCTACAGTTAAGGAGGGCTGATGCCAGACTTGTACTTATGTACAAGATCATTCATGGCTTGGTAGCCATTCCCTCAGTTCAACTCGTCCCCCTGGTAGGATTACTCGCTCAACTCACTCCTTTACTTTTCGTACTGGAAGTGGGTTAATTGAACCACCTCAGGCCTTAATTATGCAAAAGTGCTTTTATGTGTTTTAATTGTAAATACTATTTTTCTTCTCTTTTATCTTCACTAAGATGTAATAATATTACTATCCTCTTTTCACTCTGTTGAAATATTACTCTACTTCACTTCTCTTTATCTTTTAACAAGCAGCGCACCCTACTCAGAGTACTCAAAATTGAGGGCGAGTAGTATCGAGATAGATAGATACTAAGGTAAACAATGGTTGACACAGTTTGCGTATTTCGTTTCATTCGGTGTTGGACGTAGAAATACACGATTCTGTGACCCGAGTCGACCTACGATCAGTCAGTAACCTTATACATCAGAATATTTAGCCAACACGAATACTTTTTAGGCTTCATTGAATACTCTGGCGTGTTACAGAAGTCAGATATTTTTCACTTGAATGTAATGACAGTGTAATATTTCAGTAAAAAGAGATTTTAAGATTAAATTTCACTGCAGGTCTGTGAACAGACTTGAATTTCACCATGAAGAGACGACTTCGTAGAGAAATGACCATTCATCACGATAAAGATTGATACACTGATAGAGAACTTGACCCAAAAACGACAGATTAAACTTTACCATGAATCTCTGAACCTTGGTAAAGGAAATAAAATTTATCACAAAGATTACCACATTCATAAAGGATTTGACTAAAATGCAGTCTTAATAAGAGGGCTATGCCTTCAAATTACGATTTGCGGTTAATGGTATTACACAACATTTCCTTTCCTTATTAAATCAAGTACTGAAATACTAACGGGAGTTGATTTTATCGATTATTATTTATTTTAAAATCAACGATATGTTATTTTGCTTGGCAAGTAGTTTATAATCTGTATTTGAATTACACTTCAAATAATTACAATTCAAATAATAATTCAAATAATAATAAATAAATTATTACACTTTCATAATATGAATTCTTGGGCTATTCCGACAAGAATTTCGAAAAAAAAACCTTTATGAATCATGTTGTGTGTAATATTTAAAAATAGAATTGATTCCATCAAACTATGTATCAGTAATCGAAATATTTCAAAAATTGTATGGATCTATGCAATAATGAACTCTAGTCTCGTTCAACCAATTGCTCAATCTCCGACAAGCAAGAGGCAGGTCACGTGAAAGCTTGATGACGCGACCTCTAAATATAGACTGATTCTCGGCTGTCTCCGTAAGGAGACTATATTGAACTCCGGCGCAGGAAAACATACGATTGTTCGTACTATTTAAAATCTGACTAATTTTAAGGTATACCTAAACTTATTTCATTAACAGAATGCCTCTGTATACATGACGTCAAAGAACTATACATGATATTAGTCAAATTTGGCCCCCACAATTCGCTATTTTTAAAGTGATTTAGATACATTAATTTGTTGTGTTATTTTATAAAAGAGTTCATATAAAATATGTTTTTCACCTATTTATTTGATTTATATGCACTCACTGGCAGTTTATGACGTCAGAAATGACGCTTTTTTTAATAATTCAATCAAAATTAGTCAAAAATTGACATTTTTCTTATTTGTTTTCGAATTGGATATAACGAGCGACTTCTTGAACAAGAACGAACTTTTTGTCACTTATCACTACTTGAGAGATACATCTTTAGTAAAATATTTTGTTTGTTCCAACCTCAATACTAAGTTCAAATGCTGAAAAACCCCAAAGAAATTAGATCTCCTTTATTCTGGTTTAACTCAATTTAAGACAGACTGCATTTAAATATTATGTCAATATTATATCAATACAGTTTGTGAAATATTGAGTGACTCAGCTACTTACATGCACAAGACATTCAGCAACAGGAATTAGTATATCATGCACAAAAAGAAAAAAAATATTAAAGAAATAAAATCAAAACATAAAGTATTGAATTGAAATAATCACTAGCATGCAAATCGAATTCTTGTTCAGGTAAAAAAAAAGTGTGCAAATTATAGGTAAGCCATTCTTATTTCATATTAAAAGAGTAACATATTCTACACAAACAAAACAATAAAAATTAAATTCAAGTTTCGTTTGTTTTCATGCATTTCATGACTTTTAATGATTTTTCTCTCTCAAAAATTATATCATTTGTATCATTTAGTATTTCTTAATAATAATTCATAACAATCATTGGAAAAACATTTGGAAGAGTTAAATGATTTGCTTTTTTTTTTACAGTAAATAAAGCAACACAGGAAAATAAATATGGGAGGAATTAATAAGCTAAAAAAATAGACATATTTGAGTGAGTGGGTGGTGGTATGTGTCCTGGCCTGGGTAGTGAGTGGGTGGTGGTATGTGTCCTGGCCTGGGTAGTGAGTGGGTGGTGGTATGCGTCCTGGCCTGGGTAGTGAGTGGGTGGTGGTATGCGTCCTGGCCTGGGTAGCGAGGGGGTGGTGGTATGCCTGACAATGATCAGCAAACCTACTTATGAGGATATGTTGCAAATTAACACTGGCATGGTCTAGCATAAAAAAGCTTCAACTTTTCCTCTGAATATGGACACGCATTGCTATACTTTCCTCAGCACATTTAGACAAACACATATTAACAATTTTGCAAGAGGTTCCTTTATCTTTAACGAAGACAAAGACAGTTTGTTTCCTTATACAATATATCAATTGTCCCTAGTAATGTTAAAAAGAGTAAAAGTCTTTGGGTTGTCCAAAACATATTGCGCATACTTATTACTATATATAAAGCTGGACGATATGCTGATCTCGACTCATTTTGAATCACGAACTTTTCCAGTGTATATGATGATATGTTAGTTAGATTTATTTGCTGGAAAGGTATTAAAGGAAGAGACAGACATATACTAGAATAGTTCTTCATGTCGTACACTGTTCCTAAGTACCTGATTGTATCATATAAGCTTATGACATCGATGTCTTTAAAGCCTAAAAACACCAGTTTTATAGTGCAGAAATATTTCTCCTCTCTCAATCTTTGCTTTGTAAGCATTTGTTGTATTTCATGAACTTGCAGGTCGAAGAAATCGGTACATAAAGTATAATTTAAAAAAAACCCTAGAAAGGTTTAGGAACAAGACGGATATTGAAAAGCATGAACACAGAATGTTTAAACAAGATACTTGTATACGCCTTAATAAGACAAAACGGAAAAAAATAACAATTTTTTGTAAAATATGAAACTGTTCTTTTTCTTCGTTAAAGTGTTCCAATCTAATTGTTCATGTGCATATTTGTATAATGTAATAATTACACGTTTCATCCCAGTAAACGGCTTTAAAAAAGAATTATGAAACGCTATTTTAACCCAGACAACGCCATTTTTGTGAAAGTAAGCATATATCGTCATACTCAGTATACCCTAATTATGAATAAAAACTTTTTGTTTGACCGGTTTATAATTGTTTTAAATCTTTGTTTCTTGTCAAAAAAGAAAGTGATGAAATTTGGCTGTAGGTCATTTTAAATTGCCCCGTTGACCTATTTTACGGAATTTCCTTTATAGCTAGCATATTTCTTAAGACTCAGCATGTCTTAGTTATATTGATAAACTTTGCTGGACCAAATTAAACTTGTTGGTCTCAAGCTTTTTTCCGTTTTAAGAAACTTTAAAGAAAAAATATGAAATCTGGCTGTCAACCATTTTGACATAAAAAAATATCGTTTTAGTGGAAACCAGCATGATTCCTGAGACTTAGCACGTCTTATTTATGATTGAAAAAAAAATAATTGCTTGTTTCTTGCTTTTTCACCATTTAAGAAACTAAAGGAAAAAATATAAAATCTGGATGTCCACCATTATGAATCGCCATTTTTTAAAGATAATTTACGACAATTTCTTGAAAATGGCATATTATTCCTGACTAGCCACACCTAAGTTATGATTAAAAACTTAGCTGGACTGAATATTCATTGTTTGTCTCACGCTTTATGTCCATTTCAGAAATATAAGACGAGTTAACAATTTGTTATCCGCATTTTAAATCGCCACTTTGACCTAAGTAACCACATTTGTGGAAAGCCAGCATAATTTGTAAGACTCAGCACACATTGGATATGATGAAATACTATTTTGGATCAATTCATTAGTGTTTGTCATTATTTTTCTCCGTTGAAGAGACTTTAAGAGAAAAATTTGAAGATTGGCTGTCCGCCATTTTGAATCACTATTTTGACCTACTTAACGCCATTTTCATGAAGGCCAGCGTATTTTTTTTAGACTCAACATACTTTAATTATTATTTAAAAAAACATGCTGGACCAAATAATAATAATTTGCCGTTAAAACGTATTTCTAGAGCTCTTTTTAGAAATTAGGACTATACTATAAAAGAGATGAAGAAAGTATCTAAAACTTATATTATGAATGTACTGTAGTAAAAGAATTATGAAGGGATGTTGAAGAATAGATTTTGAGACAGTGTGATTTGTTAATAACATTTGATAAACAATCAGTTCTTTTTCGAAAATATAAAAATAGAGAAATTTATACAATTTTTGATTTAGTAGTTCTTATTGTGAAGCAATATATTTTTTCTTGTAATTCAAAAGTAACGCAAATCCAAATATGTATGAATTAAAAACTATTATAATAGAAAGGCTTTTGACCCAAACATGTATGCTAATGAAAGATTGTAGATATAAGGAGTGTAAAAGCTATAGCAAAATTATGTGATAAGCTGTAGTACTGTAGTATGTATGGTTAAATTGTTTCTTTATTGTGATTTTTTTTTCCATTTTGTTTAGAACTGCTATAGGTTTTTTTAACTTCTTTATCCGCTTTCAAGTATCCATGTAGAACAGGGTCCTATCACGTGAATATGGTTTATATATTATATACATATGTAAACAATGCCACTACCCCTTTCCCTTCTCTCTCTCTCTCTCTCTCTTTCTCTCTCTCTCTCTCTCTCTCTCTCTCTCTCTCTCTGTACAAGCTGTACAAATGTTGACATAAAGTTAACACAATTTCTTTACCATGTCACTGTAAACCTTGTAATAGTTGATATTTTTTTTAGCGCAGTAGGCCTGACTACCGGTTAGCCTTACGTTTTATCCCGCATCAAATTGTATATACCGGTGATTTTTGTTTCATGTGATTAGCTGAATATGGTTAAACGTTGAATTAAAACAATAAGATGTTTTACGTCTACAATTAAAAAAAAACCCGTGACATTCGGAGTCATTTGCAAACATCCAACTCAAATTCCACCCCTTCCTGTTTGTACAACACAGTTTTATGTGTACCAAATAAAACCCCATATTACTTTTTTTTTTTAATTATGACAATTTTTCTTATCATTGGTTTTTGTTAACATTAAACAAATTAAATATAACAGACCCAGTTAATGCTTCAAAATTAATATCAGTCTATATTAACTTTACACTGTATCTAGGTAGCTTAATTAATTAATGGTGAAAATGACATAAATGAAAAAAAAAGATCAGATAAAATTTCATTCAGTAAGAGTAAGAACAATGAAGTCAGTACTTATCAGTACTTGGCTCAATTTCTCCTCCACTTATAATATTACACATGAAATTGACATTTTCATTCAAGTAAAATGTTACTAATAAGTTTAATAATAATTTAATTCTTTATTAAAATTTGAAAAAAAAACAACATTATTTGATCAATTTCACACCTTTAAAGCTCTAGTGGGAGTAAAAACAATAGTGTCAACTGGTACCTATCAGTACTTGTCAGTACTTCTCTAAGTTTTTCAGTAACGTCAGTAAAAAGTGTCAGTACTTCTCTAACTTTATCAGTTCAGTATTTTTCCAAGTTTCTCAGTACCGCCAGTTTATCAGTAATGTCAGTACATTGTCAGTCAATGTCTAAGTTTATCAGTAAGGAATGGAAATGTCAGTACTTTTTTGACTTAGTAGTGTAAGAAAATGGAGTCATCCTGTGACGCGAGCAGATGAAGAAATTTTCTGGGATACCGGTGTTTTTTTCTTTTAATACAGCCGAGGGACTATCAAACGCTGTGTTCTATTGCAATGGAAAAGCATTCGGATTTAGAGGGATGGAGTGGCATAAAAACTTAGACGCTGACCCTGAAAACAAATTGCAATACATTCAATTTACTACTAGAGTTTCGAAAAACATACAGGGAGGGCTAAAACATAAATATGTAGAAAATCAAATTATTAAACAATACGAGCAACCGCCCAATTCTCGGTGTTTAGTAAAACTGTTCTCATTTTACTTATCGTTGATTCCCCGCTTTGGTCCATTCTACCGAAAACCTTTGATTGAAAGTGTCATTTCTAGTGGTGAAAACAAAGTCCCGCGAATCAGTGCTGGAAAAATTCCAATAAACAAATTATCTACAATGTTTAAGAAATTTTATGAGGAAGCCGGAATTTCCTTAGTTGGTCGCAATATTACAAATCACTCCGGGAGGGTAACTCTATGCACAACACTATATAATAGTGGTTTTAATGACAAAGCTGTAGCCAGCAAAAGTGGTCATCGTTCTAACGCCATACAAAAATATCAAAGGTAACAATATCCTATTCTTAAGGAAATAAGCAACCCTCTTGCTCCCCCTATGGCAAAGACAGATGAAAACCTCTTAAAACGTTCCTCAGAGACAACCCTGGATTCCGATACGTCTGTGCTTGTCGATGAATGTATATTTTTGTCTGTGCCGAAATGTGTCAAAAAAGTTATAATTCAAAAATTCAAAAAGGTGATAAAAAATTACTGTGGAAATTTAAAACTAAAATGCATAAATTGTATTGCAAATTTAATAAAAAAAACAAAACAATTGTATTTCAACTACATGTATATAACTTTGAGGGTGGGGGAATAAACTATATAAAGTAACGCCCATTTACTGCTTCTTGATATTGAACGGACCAATCAAAAACTCTTTAGTATTTCAGAAATAGATTCTTCGCCATTAAGAATGAATAATTTACGAGAATCGGAGACATTTGATTGGCCTAAAAACTGGGTTATGTTCTAAGTGTGACAGCAGCTCTTGGGGTCAATTATAATACCAGATATCTTCATAAAGGATACATACTATGTTAAGCAGGAGTGACACCAATAATTAATGTAAGATTCTTTCTTATTTAATATATAGGAGAGCACATAAAATGAAACCAATTTTTTGCTTTGAGAAAAACTCAGTATTTAAGACTTAATGTCATCGTGCAAACGTCAGAAATCTCAGAAAAGCTACTGTTTGCTCTTTTAAATTATGAATATATTATCCTTAGCAAAAAAAAAAAAAAAATAAAAAAATAACCTATTCTCTGTTAAAGCAATATGAGCTGCATTTTTCATGTTGATTTTTTTTTTACTAGAATGTTTTTTTTTTCTACTAAAATGACAAAAATATCATAGTTTTTAAATTTCTGTTAGCCATATTTTTGTGGAAAATGTCGCTAAGAAGCCTTAATTGGAGCAAAATTGAATTATTGTCGTCCTGTACAAAAACCGATTTGCTATATATTCCTTAGAAGAGAAATATTTCCTTTGACAAAAATTAATAATTTTTTCAAATCTAAATTATCATAAAAGTTTAAGTTATATGCAGACTTATCATTATAGCAGGTTTTTGCAGCAAAATAAAATTTTAAAAAATACAGCTCATATTGCTGAGCTGAAATTATCATGCTGAAATTTTTTTTTACGAAAATGTTATGTTTTACTAAATTTGCAAAAATATCATGGTTTTGAAAGTTCTGTTAGCCATATGTTCATTGAAAAAGCCGTAAAGAAGCCTTAATTGAAGCAAAATTGAATTATTGTCGTCCTGTACAAAAATTGATCTGATATATATTCTTTAGAAGAGAAATCTTTTTTCTGACAAAATTAATGATTCTTCCAAATTTTATTTATCATAAGAGTTTAAGTTACATGCAGACTTATCATACTAGCAGGTTTTTGCAGCTAAATAAAATTCTAAAAAATACAGCTCATATTAAATTTTTTTTGGCGTTTTAAGAAGGATTATTGTTATTTAGTTCATGGATGCTGTATGTAGATTGACTTTGGAATTTAAATCCTTTTAACTCAATCAAGATGTTTAACACACAATAAAACATGTTCCGGCACCTAATATTAGGGGTGTGTTCAACAGAGCGGGTACCCGCGAACCCCCGAAATTCCATACACCTGCAACAAAGTTTGGCAAGCGCTCAGGTATCAATAGCTATTAAAAAGAAGCACGCAGTTAAATACCGATTTTGTTTAGGATAAATTCTCACGTCATGAATGTTTATATGACTGAAGGAGTTTATGTGTCCTGATATTTTACAACTTTTCATGGTTAATGATTTTGTCTACTTTGTAAAAAGGGGATATAGAGGGGATAAGTACAAATAAAATGTACGTTCTAAACAGTGAATTTAGTCAGTTTTATTTTTGTTTTCCTCGCATGGTTTAACATAGAAATAAAAACAATAGCATTTATTTTACCAAATGCCTTGGTAAAGAAACATGTATTTTGCGTTAAAAAAAATTCCGTAAGTGAATGCATTAATATATTCATTCCTAAAGTGTCCAGCTGTAAAACCAAAACATCAATTACAATTTTTGCTATTTTTTCAGTTATTAGAAATGTGATTTATAGTGAAATTATTTTTTCAACGAATATTTCATCCATAGAAAAAAAAATAACCTATTCTCTCATTAAAGTTAAGTAAACTAAAAAATATTTGACACTTAACAAACTTTCTTTATAATACAATCGAATTCTTTGGTACAGACCCTGAAACGTACTACTACACCAAAAAAAGCGTGCGACTTTCGTGCAAGTAACGTTTCGTGTAAAGCGTTTAGCGTTTCGTGTGAATCGTGAAGCGTTTCGTGTAAACCGTTTAGCGTTTCGGGAAAAGCTTGCAGCGTTTCGGGCAAAGCGTGTGAATCGTTTCGAGCAAAGCGTGCGAGAACCGTGTTAAACGTTCATCAGATTTCTATGGTGGCATATCTCTGCCCCTTGCATGAAAGTTATTTTACAATCAAATATGTCGACATGCAAGATAATTATATTGACATGCAAGATAATTATGTCAACATGCAACATAGCTATGTTGACATGCAAAAAAAATTGCAATCAGATAAGAATTATACAAAATCTCAAAAAAAAAATCTCAAATATCGCCCAACTGTGACATCTAAGACGCTTTTTATGTCGACATGCAACTTATTTATGTTAACATGCAAGATAAATATGCTGACATTCAACTTATGTTGACAACATGCAACTTACTTATGTTGACATGCAAGATAAATATGTTGACATGTAACTTAGTTATGTTTACATGCGAAAAAAATATGTTGACATGCAACTTATAGGTTGCATGTCAACATAACTAAGTTGCATGTTGACAAAAATATGTTGCATGTCAACATATTTATCTTGCATGTTAACATAACTAAGTTGCATGTCGACATAAATAAGTTGCATGTTGACATAAATTAGTTGCATGTCAACATATTTATCTTGCATGTTAACATAAATACGTAGCATGTCGACATAAAATGGTAGCATCTAGCATCTTGGAAGTCAAAGGTGGGCGTTATTTGAGATTTTTTGAGATTTTGTATAATTCTTTTTTGATTGCAATTATCTTGCATATCAACATAGTTATGTTGCATGTTGACATAATTATCTTGCATGTCAACATATTTATCTTGCATGTCAACATATTTGATTGGAAAATAACTTGATCACAAGGGGCAGAGATATGCCACCATAGATTTCATTCGGAACTCTCTAACAATTTATTTTTTTTCAAAATGGCGCCCGCGTTAGCGGGTTACGTAAATTTTTCCCGCAATGATCGCTACCTTCATAACCCGCATGAATCATCAAAGAAAGCATTTTATTGTTTATATTAACATCTTTCTTTAGCTAATTAATAAACTAATTATGAAAAGTTAGTAAAATTCACTAAATTACTGTTAATGTACAACAGTACGTTAGCTGAAAGAAACAGCCAAATCGTCTCCTGTGAGACTTTAGGTCTGGCATCGTCATGATTATTTCGTGCAGTTTGGGATTTTACTAAGGTCGCTATAGGTTCAGACCAATCAATAAACAGGGCGTGTCAATTTCAGTCCTGTCACTTACAGCGGCTGTAGATTTCGACCAATCGATAAAAAGGGCGTGGCTGTTTCTACAGAGCTATGAATTAAATATAAGTTTCCGTAAAAAATAGAGGAAATTGTGCTTGGTAGATGTAAATATATTACTTTAAACTGTTTGTGATTGGCAAAATTCTTTGGTAGGTACATGTATTCTCATAAAAAAAAAAATCTAGAAGAAATGATATACTTATCTTTTTTACAAAATTGAATTAATTTTTAACAAACAAAAGAAAGGTATATGTATTAAAAAAAACCGACTAGTTACAGAGTACATGTATATATATAACGTTTTTATACGATGTTTCAGTACTGGTACAATATTAAAATTAGCTATACATAAAAAATATTAAATACAGTAGGCAAAACATGATTTCAATAGGAACAAACCTAAATCAACTTTTACTTACACGATCATGTCTTGATAAGCATTTTTTTAAGTTACATCGATAACTCTTACTGAGACCATTCGGCTGTGTACAACTAGCACTCAGAACCTCGGTCATCGGGTGAGACCTGCACCTGGCTGAACCTGTCAATCAAACTCTGTGTATTCGTTTTCATTGGATGGTCACGCGTCTCTTTTTTTATCAATAGCCATCAGAAATTTTATGACTTCAAGGTAATCAGAATTAGTATTTGATGAAGCACACAATTTAAATGATAGAGAATTTAACAATTATTTGAGCAAAATTAAATGTAAACCTAGAAAGAAAATATACTGTTCATTTCTATGAATTGTGGGAAGTATATTCTTTGGAATCCCGATTAAAGATATTTCTGCAAGTAATTATTTTAATTATTTAAACACTGTTAACGGAAAACAACAATCTTAGAAGTAATTAACAAACAGGGATTTGCCAACAATGTATACATGCAATTAATTATTATGGGAACCTATACGCATGGTACTTAATTCAAATAGATTCTGATAGAATCTGATACGCTGTACGCCGTTATACGGGGCGCCGGTTATCTATACGAATATTGATTCATAAACTTAAATTATTTTTTATTTCTTGTTCTTTTCAATACAAGTTAAATTACTTTTTTTTTTAATTCCGAAATAGTAATTACAACTTTCCTTTTTGTTTAATCGTTTGAATTTTTTCTTATGTATGGAACATATTTATTTACGCGAATGATACGACATAAGAAAAAAATAATCGGTTGTTTGTATAACATTTGTTTTTCTAACGTATACATGTGACTAATTTAATTTTTAATATTTTTTAACATTATCAATGTCAATAATGACAAGTTTATTTACTGTTAGTATTTTTACATCGTATTTTCTGAAACCAATAAAAATACTTATGTGAGAAGAAAAATCAAATCCCGCAGAATGCTGAAAAACCGATTTCAGTTTTTAATCATACGGATTTTATTTCTGGTATTGATTATAGAGTTAAGGTAACTTTTTCTGGATTTTTTATTATTTACGGCACTGATAAGAATCGTGAATATTTCTTTTCAGCAATAAATATATTTCGTAGTATTTCTTGTTAATTCTATGAATAAGTATTTTTTCCTGTGAATAATAGCATCAATTTAATTTAATTAATCAATATTATTTCGTGTTTTGTAAAAATTAATTCTTACTAACAAAGTCAGAGCAAAAATCCGAGAGGACCCGAAGGAAACGAAAAGCGATCTTATAAAAGCGTGTCCAAAGCGTGTGAAAAGCGAGCAAATCGTTTCGTGCGAGAATCGTTTCGTGTAAACCGTTCAGTTTTTCGTGTAAATCATTTAGCGTTTCGGGCAAAGCGGGCAGCGTTTCGTGTAAATCGTTCAGCTTTTCGTGTAAATCATTTAGCGTTTCGGGCAAAGCGGGCAGCGTTTCGTGTAAACCGTTCAGCGTTTCGTGTAAATCGTTTAGCGTTTCGGGCAAAGCGGGCAGCGTTTCGTGTAAATCGTTCAGCTTTTCGTATGAACCGTTTAGAGAGCGTGTAGCGAGCGTGTGGTGTAGTAGTACGTCTCAGGGTCTGTAGCTTATTTTCTTTTTGCTTTGTTTTATTACGGCATGTTCCTAGTTTATGAGCTCTATCAAGCACTAAAATAAAAATAACTTGTTAACTTTTAAATTACTGGATTTTATTTTATCAAAAATACTTCTAAGTTTGCACAATAAACTCCTAAATCATTCCACCGAGTCTAAAAAACTGTCAAGAATACCCCGTTTGTCAAAGTACCCACCTGAGTTTAAGAGGCAGGACAAATTTAAAGGACTTTGACCCCCTTATAACCCAGGATTCATCCCCAGTAATCCAATGCCCGCCGGACCTACGCGGATGCCAATCCTCAGATAGCCAACCTGTATATTTAGAAAGAGTTGCACCATAGTCTATGCATGTAGGTCAGGGACAACATAATGCTAGACCAGTGAATGCAGTTGACTCACCCAGGTCACTATGTCTCATTTGCTTAAATCCACAGTCTCAGCTAATAAGATAATAACCACCGTTATAATTGGCATTCCCCAGTCCCCTGCACCAGTATCTTAGGTTCTCTCCAACACTTGGGGGGGGGGGGGGATGGTAGTAGAGGTTTGCTGTAATATCATGAGCCCTGCCCGGTGTCGTATAATTAAGGTCCAACCCGTTAATTGGTCCGGCCGGACCTTAAATGTTAAATATAAGGTCCGCATTTCCCTTATAAGATAAGGTCCTAACTGCTTTTTAAATAAATAATCACAGCTATCTATACATAATTGTAGGAAATAATACAATGTTTATATGTAGTTGTTGAAAAAAAAAACGTCCAGAAGCTCCTTTTACCGCTTGTTTTCGTTTTGTAAGTGAAAGTAGAACTTCATGTAGCAAATTTTGACGTGCGTGCTGACGAAGAAGAATATATATTCGCTTTTTGCCGGATCATCAAATGATGTATACTTTGAAGATGTCTTGATTTATGCTTTAGGAAAAGGTAGGTTTTTCACGTATGTTTCATAAATACATTTAATTTTGTTTAATATAAAATTATGAAAAGGATAATGTTGGCCTATGTCTCATGCCATTTTAGCCTGTCCCGCAAGAGGGTGGGCAGGTTAACATAATCGGTAATTAAAAAACAATTCGCAGTTTTTGCATCAGGATTTCTTCACCTAACCTTTGTGATCTTTTGTTATTGAGTTATTAAAAAGAAGATAAATCAAGAACTGTTTGTACCTTGTGAACCTCACAATACCTCGCCAATTTTCAAATTTTTCCGGAATTTTCCCCGCTTTCCGTCATCGGCTCCAATACCGCAATGACGGCCTCCAATTAGTGTGGGAACATTTTAATTCCTATCAGTTGATTAATAAAAACAAGAAAAATCAAGAACTGTTTGTACCTTGTGTACCTCACAATAAATAAATTAGGACCAACCTAGGGGGTTACATGCTCGCTTTCGCCGGAATTTCCTTCGAAAGAGATGTTGATTCTGAGTTAATAAAACCCATAGGCAAAAAAAAATGATAATTATCAACTTCAAAAGGCATTTTCGCAGCCTCAGTTAACCCCTGTTGTGATAAACAATTTGCGACTGTCTTATCTATAGGGGCCAATATAAATATGGATGATGCAACCACATACTGTGCGTTGAAAATTACAACCGATGTTTATTTCTTTTAGTGTTTTTATTATAATTAGTTTGTACCTTGTGATTAGTTTATAACACTGCCAAATTAATGCTGAAATAAGTAAGTAAGTAAGTAAGTAAATAATTTATTATAGTGACATGTGTTATAACAATTACAAAATGTTATACAAAATAGGTAATGAAACACCCGGCCCATTGGGCCTATATGTCACTGCAAATACAATTATAACATAAATATACACATATTACGCATTGCGATTTTTATACAATAATGATTGTCTGTAAAGGTAAGATTCAATTAAATATTTAGAGGTTTGTCTAGGAAAATTTGACAGTAGAAAAAAAATACAGTCTAAATTTGACATTACCAGTGTTGGATTATATCCTATATTATTAAATAATTCCCTTCTAAAATCAGAATAGATTGTACAATTCAGCAAAAAATGACTCTCGTCTTCTATTTCATTTAATACACAAAAATTACATATTCTTTCATCGAGAGGTTCCCCCTTATATCGCCCCGTTTCAATTCTAATTGGGAGTATCCCACATCTGAATTGTGCCAAAATAGATCTTTGAGATTTTGAGATGTTCATTTCAAGGTAATTTTCAGTTTTAAAATTTGTTTTAATGCTTTTATACAATCGCAATTTTGGTAGTTGATTTATCTTTCGTAACCATTCATTTTCATAAGTAAGAAACAGCTTGTTTTCAAATTCATTAACATCACAGATTGATAAATTATCGTAAATATGTAACAGATTCATGGATTCAAATAGTGATTTAATACATGATGTCCATCTAGATAAACCAGTTTGATTAAAGTCCCACAGGAAAACACGCTTTGTTAGCCGATCGTCCTCCATTGTCAGCAATCGATTCCATAATCGCACGGCGTTAATACAGTGTCTATGATAACAGAGTTTCCATCCAAATTCCCCGTGTAGCGCTGGTGAAGGTGTAAATCTGTGAACGAGTAAGTAAAAACGTAGGGCTCGATTCTGTACCATTTCAATAGAATGATAATTCTGGAGGCCCCACACTTCACTACAGTAATCCAAAACTGGTGCTACACAATTTAAAAACAATTTTTCAAAAGTTGAAATTCCTATTTCTTTAAATGGACGAATTTTGGAAATCATGCCTCCGAGAGTGCGTCCACCAGCTTTTGATAAAGTATCGGCGTTGTTTTGGAAATTCATTTTTTCATGAAATATTACACGAAGGTATTTATAATCTGTATTATTCTGGAGAATATTGCTGTTAATTTGGAACTGAAAATCGCTTCGGGGTCCTTTTTTCCTAAAATGTATAATTCCTGATTTTTTCATATTTATATGAAGACGCCATTTTTCACACCAGTAAGACACAGTATCCAATATTTTTTGCAAATTTTCTTTTGAGTCGGATGAAATAGCAATATCATCAGCATACAATAAAATACCTAAATTGATTTCGCCCACCGTTATACCTTTCCTCAGTTCTTTAATTTCTTTTGCGAGATCGTTAATGAAAAGAGCAAAGAGGGTCGGTGATAAGTTGTCTCCTTGTCGTACCCCAGCTGAAGTAGAGAACCAGTCGGTACATAGCTCACTGACTCTTACACACGATACTGTGTTTCCATATATAGATTTTATTTAATTGTAAAAATCCCCGTCGATTCCATTATTTAAGAGGGAGAACTTTAAGAGGTCACGGTCCACTGTATCGAAAGCTTTTTGTAGATCGATGAAACAACGAATGTTTCTTTTCTATTCTGTATAATACTGTTAAGTGTTAAAACGTGGTCGGCACAAGAGCGTTCACGTCGAAATCCATTTTGCTCATCAACAAGCAGGTTGTTATCTTCTAAATATGATACCAATCTATGATTTAAAATAGAGCTGTACATTTTATAAATAGTTGATAATAGACTGATTCCTCGATAGTTAAGCGGTACTCTTGGGTCACTGTTAGAATCTTTTAAAATAGGACATATAATAGCTTGTCGCCACACAGAGGGAATTATATGGGACTCAAAACATAACATGAAGAGGCGATGAATAACTTCTATTACACAATCGTATTTGAGCACTTCATACGGGATTTCATCTACACCAGAGGATTTTCCCTTTTTAGATTTCATAATAACATTTTTCACTTCATCGAGTTCTATAGGTCTGTTAACTAAAGGTAAGGATTATGTTCTCTAAGGGGGTCCAGCATATTATTTTCCATGAAGTTTACCGATTCTTTGACACGTTGGAGAAAGGCGTCATTGCTGGCTACATCTGTGGAGGGATTATATAAGTTACAGAATTCCGATTTCCAAACGTTTTGCACATATGTGGGGTCACTAGATATAGACCCGTCATTGTCATCAGTATAACACTCTGTCGGTACTTTATTTTTCCTTTTTGGTCCAAGAGACCTCAGTTCTTCCCAAAACTTTTTGGGATTATTTGAAGAGAAATTATCAAGGTTTATAGCCAGATCTAAGTTGTATTTTCGACGAAAAAAACGCATCCGTTTGTCGAGTTCCTGTTTAGCCCTTTTGTATTCACTGAAAGATTTTTGTTTTAATACGCTATTTCCTTTTTTGTGTTTTAGGAATGTTTTCTCTTTTTCCCGCATGACTCGCCATAGCTCAGTGAGCTCATTGTTCCAGTAGGGTTTATGTGTACGGAATTTTTTCCACGACCTTTTTGACCAATCAAATTTCGGTATACTACACTCCATTGCTTTTGTTATAATGTTACATAACTGTGTGTAGGTTCTGTCAATGTTTTCTTGGGATTCACGGCATGTTTCAATGATCCGTATCATATTCAATAAGGTTCCTCTTACGTTTACAGAAGATATGAAAGAAGGAGGGATACATCGTAGTTTATATTTTTTAATAGGACGCGTGGATGATGTTACAGTGTTTTCACTCGGATGTGCATTTTCAAAATCACGTATCATAAAGTCAAATATGAGAAATCCATGATCGGGTATTCTACAGTTTTCGCCCTGCATACTTACTAGACCAGCATTTTCAACAATGTCACTACAAGAAATTATTTGAAAGTCTGAGCACTGATTGTAAACATCATGAGGAACACATATATAGTCAACCACGGAATGACCTCTTGTCGATTGAAATGTATAGTCATTTGATTTATTGCCAAATCTTCCATTGAAATAATGAAATAATGAAATGAAATAATCATAAAACAATATGTTAACAGTTATTTTCAAGGTCCTCTGCACAACGGTTGTAATTGGGTCAAAGGGTTGGACTAATACCTCCAAAATACACCAAAATACAAAGACTGATTTTATTTGTCATTAAGCTAACACAATTGCAAAACATTTCATATATAAAATGTATGAATACATCAAAAAATTTAAATTCAACAAATTGGATAATTAAAAAAAAAAATTATATTGTTGTTTTAGTTTTTATTGACTTGTTTCTTATCCAATCTAAATTATTAAAGACTTAAACTTTGTATTATATCATTATTAGCATTATGCTATTGTCAAGAAATGGAAGTCTCTCTAATTTGTCAAGCTTCTCCCTATTTTTCTGATAGATAGAAGTGAATCTCCCTAAAATTTTGCTCTAAGTTGGGCCCTAAATTGAATTTATAAGGAATCTGCAAGGTAAAAATAATTTTTTAAATTTAAAATGAGAAATATTGAGATTGACCTTTGTTTAATTGAAACGAATAGAAAAAATAACAAATCATAGCATTCTGAATCAAATTCGAACCAAATCAAATAAACTCTGAATTGTCCCAGCCTTATAATTATATAATACCAAACATTTAAAACTTTTTTGTTCATGTTGTTTTTAAACAGAAATTATTTTTTTATTAATTTTTTATTTAAAAATATTTGTGTCATAGTAATAAAAGCTAGATGCTCTCTACCAATCTTAATTTAGTATATTTATCTCACTAAATACAAATGCCATCTGCAATGCAGTGCAAGGTACATGCAGTACTAAGAGAATCATTTTATAAATTTCTAAAAAAAAAAAAAAAATAAATAAAAAAAAAATTCCTACCTACCTACCCTAATTTTTTTTTCAGATGTTACCGGAACCACACATATTTTTTTATTTGGCCTAATATTCCACCTTTAAGAATCATTTCACTGAGTTGTACAAGTAATTGTAAATCTTCATTTGTTGTCATAAGCCAGTATAATTTTTGGTCATTGTCCATGTATTGAAAATTTTTACAAGAGTCAATAGCTAAATTGTACAGAATATCTCTTAAATCATTATTATGATCACATGAGAATAAAAAAAAAAAATATCATCCACTGATTTGACATTACATCTAAATATAATTACAGTATCTATCTTGTCAAGGAATGCCTTGATATCGTCCTCTTTCAATATTTAAAGTCTATGAGCGGAAATGCGAAAACGAGTTAAACTTCTCCTCTGCTCAATTTTTAAGTAATCTTATGTAGTTCTCTTGGCCAAAATTTTTTATGCCATCAATGCTGTTAGTTAAAAATTGAATTGAGCATATCAGGAGGGGGTATTCTGTTCAAACAACTGTTGTTATTCACAATAAGCATTATACAAGAGTGGAGAGGATTGACTTTGATTCTTAAGTCTGTACCAAATAACTTAACATAGATCTTATGATATCAAAATGTAAGGGAAATCTTCCCAGTTCAGATAGAACAGCAAAGTTTGTTGCAGATTTATGCACACCAAGTATCGATTTGCAAAACTTAAGATACAATTTGTCACAAAGTGTGTTTGGATAAATTTTGTCCATTGCACAGCCAGAAATCTGAATTCATTTTGCGAATGGATTAAAATACCCCCAAATTTCCGCTCCGCAAAATGAAATAGGTTTAATAGTATGATCAAAAATGTGAATTGTGGTTTTGATGTCTGGATTCAGAGAAATAAAATCTGTATTGAGTTTGACTTTGTGATATGGTTAGAGCCAATGTTTATATTCTTTTTTATTAATCCAGTTCTAATTCCCCAATACCGGTAATTGATATTTGATTTTAAAAAGTCGACGTTTTCCAAATTTCACATTTTCAATCATTTTCATGTATTGTTAGAATGCATATCTTTAATTTAAGATTAGGCTTTCCTAATTAATTCAGCTCATTGAGTGCAGAGTGTACACTTGTGTAGGACTACCTTAAGGTCAGACCTTTTCATAAAATGGTCTATACAATTGGGTCCAATTTTCAAAAGATCAGTCAAATAAAACATTTCGGTACAACTATTGATATGCATTTCCTGCTTCAAAACTGTTCAGCCATTAATCAATATTTCAATAAGGCATACTTTTTCTTGTGTGTGATATCCCCTGAATCAAAAATTCAAAATGTTATTAAATTAGATGAAAATATTAATATTATCCAGTGTCTTTGTCTGATAACACTATGAATAGATTTTTTAACCAGTGTAAGTCAAATATTATACAAATGTGGAAATATAAAGTTCAAAATAACGGAATTTTAAGTATCATTATGATTATTAATGTTTTGCAAGTTTCTCGAAGTTAACAAGCTCATCAGAGAAAATTAAGTAATATAGTCCTATATGATCAATTTTCTAAGATAAAGAATTGCAAGATACTAGGGGAAAGTGAGGAAAATTTTGAAATGAGTAATTGCATCTGTCAAGAGATAAAAGACTATATTAAAGTTTTATCCACAGAAATGCTTGGCATGCTAAATGAGGGTAAATGTGTCACGATGTGTTTTAATATTTCATTCAAGCAAATGCAAAAAAAATCATTTGATACAGAAATTGTAAATGTATTTATGTATTTAGAAAAAGAAAATTCTAAAAAATACATCTCATATTGCTTAAATTAGTTAAAAGATATATTTTGGTCACCTGATCACTCCACCAAAATTTTAAAGAGGTATTGTTCCTTTTCCCTATATCCCCTACACCTGTGCTTGGATGGAAAGTACCTGTTACTATAAATAGTTTCAAGTACCGGTACATGTTGCAATATGATTTTTGAAACCTAAATACTGATTTTATAATGGTGTCTGTAACAATTTTTTTGTCATAAATTCAAGAAACACTGTGTATAAGGTCAGTTCATATTCTGAACCGTATTGGGTGTGCCCATACTCAGTCTGAATTAAACAAGTAATTAGGAGAAAAAAATCAGAAGATTAGATACATGTAATTTATACTATCTATTCTTTCCATGCTTCAATTAAGTGAAAACAAAAATATTTATTATTTGGTGGTAACGATCCAGCGACCACATAATCAAAAGGACCTCTCATTACCACTAGACAACAATTTCAAAGGATGTCTTTTTGATATACATGAATGTGGCAATATTCATGATTGTATTAGAAAAGTCACTAATGGCAATATTTGTTTAAGTTCCTGTACAAAGACCACGTTAAACCAAAACTAATTCAATGTTAATGTGTACTACAGTACCTGTAGAACATAATTTTAATAAGATTTCTTTGGTTAAGAGTGGTTCAAATTGTCAAAGTTCAACTTTTTAAGGGCTCTGCTCTGCAGGTGCCCTAGAGTGATCAGTCGGTCCATCTGTCTGTCTTTCCGTCCGTCCGTACACACACATTCTTTTCTCATTGTTTTGTGACTTGCAAAGACCGATCCTTTCATTTTTGAACGAAAATGAATGAGAATGGATTGAATTATGTAAATGAATTGGATAAAGGCCAGATGGTGATGCAGTTTCAAAAGTTGAATATTGAAAAGCTAAAGCATGAGATGTGAAATATATATATATACCCCATATATATATATATATATATATATATATATATATATATATATATATATATATATATATATATATATATATTTGATGGGCTTAAAATCTGAACACTGGTGATAGTTGTATCCAAATTTAGTCATTTTTTAGGCAAAATATTGCATAAAGGGTACCATATTGTATGGATAACTCTTCCAGCAGTTTTTAAGATAGGATGTTGATGTTTTGCAGATCGATTGTACCTACATCAGAGTTGTGCATATAGCTAGGAATTTGATTTTTGATAAGATATGAAAAAAATACCAGCTGTTTAACTTCGTCATTTTTGGGGGGAAAAATTGCATATAGAGTACCCCATTTCTCTGGATATGTAAATTTCATCAATTCAGGATTGACAAATGGATTGTGGAGACTGTTCAAACAAAAGAAAACCTGGTTTGCTGTCCCATTGACAGCTTTTCTCTTGTTTTAAATATATAATCATTTGTCTTTTCAAAATCCTGGTTGTGGGGGATTTGACAGACCTTGTACACTCTCTTCCTTTCATCAACATATACAAGGCAATGCACTGTAATTATAATACCATATACGTATTGTACTGGTACTTATTGATTTTTTTTATAATGTACAGATCACTACAGAAGTTAGTCCAGGATGCTGACTCTTGGGATCTGCAACTCGATCCAGCCCTATTTGGGATTCTCCAGACCATTTCCCGCACGACAAAGTATTCACCTTTCCAGATAGCATATGTAAGGTCTCCTACACTTCCGGCAGAGATGAAACTCAAAGAAATGGAAACACCGAAAGAAGCAACAGAAGACATTGTTGAAAACTTGATGAAGTACAGGAAAACTTTACACGACATAGTTGAGGAAAACATCAAGGATGCCCAGACGAAAATGAAAGAAGATCATGGAAGAAAAGTTGCTGCCAAGAATTCGTTTGCACCTAGGGACATTGTGTATACGAGGAATTGCCAGAAATTGCAAAGGAAACAGTCAAAGCTGAAAGAACTGAATTGGATTGGGCCATACACCATTTCTGATGTTTCATCCAAAGGAGTTGCTACTCTTATGGACAGATCCGGAACAGTGTTAAAGTTGAAGTGCAGCGTTGGAAACCTCAAGTTAAAGAGGAGAAGACCAAGGCATTTGATGGATCGAGTGAAAAAGCCATCACCAGTGATGACAGTTTCCACAGAGGAAACCCAGGAAAATGAACATCAGAGTGATAGTGAGTGTCTTTTAAGATGGTGCAACATGAAGTTTAGCCAAATGAAGACGAGGCTTCTACGAGATCATCATCACCAGTTTTGTCAGATAGGACCCTGCAGGGAGTCGGAGGAAGACTGAAAGAATTCTTTGATGCAGGACATTTGGCAGCAATCCAAACTTCGGTGACATCCAAGGCACTACCAAAAATCACCTTTTCATTGCAAATCCCTGAGTGTCATGCCAACCCAAGACTGTCACTCACTGCTGATACACATGACGAGAATGAAGACTTTTACGACCATGTCTTCAAGATTCTTCTGGCGGAAGTGAAGACTGAAGATATTCACACCAATTTGTGTTCAGCAATGTTGGCAACGGCAGTTGTGGTGTCCTCGTATACTTCAAGGATGCTGCATCATGAAACCATGGAGACAATCAATGAAGTTCCGAATCATCTGGAAAAAGGTGTCCCTAACACCATTCCCCAAGTTGCCTGCATCGAAGAAATTGGTTATTGGCTCCAATTCCATTACAGGAAAAGATCTCCATTGCCTCGATGGTCAGAATTGGCTGGATGATTCGGTATGTCAACAAGTCAACAACAAGTTGGAACATGATAAATAACAATTTATTCATATTTATTTAAATTTTTTCAGTGTCTGTATGATAACACTACAAATCTATTTGTAATTATAGCCAAATACATTTCAGCAATGACTATTTGAATATTTAAATTGCACAATTTCTTAAAATTATATATAGATAGTTAATATGGAAGCATTCTTTGAATATTATAAGATGATAAAATAAGGTTTGGTGCGATCTTTCAAAAAGCAATAAGGGCTTTAATGTGTTTGATCACCTCATAGTACTCAAAGAATAATTCCTTATTTCTTAAACATGTGTTGACCTTTGTGCCTTAAATGAATGATTTTTTAATGGTTTCAGATCATACATGCTTATCTTGGCCTCCTGCAGAGAGAGAGGACACTACTACAGAAAAATGAAGACTTCATTCTCCCTTGCTTTCTAATGGAGAAATGGACCAGGAGGGACTACCTTTCCTGGTTATACCCAAAGGTGAAGTTTTCCTCCTATGCCTTTATCCTGATGGCCATTTGCAGCAACCACCACTGGATTCTCTTGGTCGCCAGTATGTCAAAGAAAACAGTTTTGGTGTTGGATCCCCTAGGACACCAACATCCGGACATCGAACACAAGTGGAGGTAAAATATGCTACTTTGTAATGATAGAGGCATGCATGGTCTCACTATGAAAAGAAAACTTTTAGATTTTTACTTTTATTGTTTATATGATTCTTCAATAAGGTATTTCCAATGCTCTAAAATACGAATATGAAAATCTGTAAAATTAAGCAGAGATTCTTTGTTATGTTTACAAAGCTTGTTCTATGGATTTATTCACAATCTGGTAATGTATCCTGGTTAAAATTGTCTCAACATGATAACTTCTATTTGCTAGTTGGTTTTGAACTTAAACATTTTCTATTCTTTGTCGCACCTAATTTGTATACTTATAGTTTTTTTTATCAGCACTCAAAATGTAATAAAAAGTCATCAAAACGACCCGAACTTTGTTTACAAAAAAGTTTATTGTAAGATCTTGGTCTTGCTTAAGGAGGCTGGATGGTCAAGTAATAACCATCAGATCTACCTAAAATTTGAAGGAAAAGCTTGTTAAGATGTAAAGTATTATTTAGCAAAGTAAATGTTTAAAAATGTCTTTTAAATTAGCATAGTTCCTTATATTTTTATACAGAGCTCTGCTTCTCAAGAAGTCTAAAATGGCCAACGAGCCCTCTTTAAAACTCTGTGACTAACACCCAGATATTGTTTTTTTTTATGTAAATCATTTAGGGAAGCAAGATAACATTTGTAAATATGATAATATCTTTCTAAACTGTTTATGAAAGGAAAAAAGATAAAGGAAAATAGGAAAATATAAATTATAATTTGAACTAACATGTATTTATAGACTCTTGGCTCACTTATTTTACTCAGTGAATTACATTTTTGGATAAGTATTGAAAACACTTTATGATAATGACAACTCATTATACCCCCGCAAACGAAGTTTAGGGGGGTATATTGGTTTCACCCTGTCCGTCTGTCCGTCCGTTCGCCTGTCTGTAGACGCAACTTTGTCCCCCCTATAGAATTTTTTATTACTGCATGGACCAGTTTGAAAATTTGTACATATGTTGAACACCATCTGAAGATGTGCACCTGCAATTTTTTTTAAGATCAGACAAGATTTAAAGATGTTATGACAGTTTTCATTTTCCTTATTCTATATATATATTGTACACTAATGTTGAAAAGTAAGGGAGGTAATCCTTACAGATTTTATTAATTAATTAATAGTATTAAAACACTCTAAAATATATTTATATACATACATCCAGATGGTGTTTTTTTGTCTTTATGTCTTAATTAATAGAAAAAATTATTTTTTATAAGTATTCTATCAACTGACAATGCAAAGTTTTTATTTGTCAATAATAAATTCTTAGGATCTAATAAGAACATCATAGACCAGTGTAGCTGAATTCATTTGTCCCAAGGGAGCCATTATCTGAGCCATGGTTCAGATGGAGCCAGTGTTTAGTCGAAATTGATAATCTGTAAAGTGGGTGATGGTTTTGGGGCTATTTTAAAACTGTTTCATATAAACCAAAAGTTTCTATCATAAGGAAATAAATAATATCATTATTAATAAAGAAGTTAAACTATTTTGAAATGTTTAAATTTATTAGTCAAGAAAATTGATGAAGTGACCCTATTGGGCATTAATTTAAATGAAATTCAAAATTACTGATATGATTGTAGTGTTTTGGCAATTTTAAAATTGTTTGTAATTTTAAATTTTCTTTTTTACATATTTTTACATAGTATGGTTATAATGGTAATGTTTTGGGAGTTTATTAAATTTAACAAGCTCATCAAAGAAAATCATAGTCCTATAGGATCAGTTTTCTGATATGGAGTTCCATTGTGTCATAGGAGAAAGTGAGGAAAATTTGAAACAACTAATTACATTTGTCAAGACTCTTATTAGAAAGATATTCAAAGTTTTATCAACAAAAGAGCATTGCTTGGCTACCGGTATTTCCATTTATTGCAAAGGGAGGGGTTATTGTCATTTTGTTGGTTTTTCATTAAATCAATTGAATTTTAAAAAAATATATCATCAGATACATACATTTGTAAATGTATTACTGTTAAAGATATGTATTTACAGTGAAATTCTGACAATTTTGATTTTAATTTTTCTTTGTTAACTAATTTTTTTTTTTTTTACAATTCTAGAATTTTTTTTTTGTATGTGTTCCAAGCCTTTATTATTCAATTCAATTATTTGTCCCATTTGAAATTAGCCTTGCGGGGGTATTAGTCCCATTAGGACAGTTCTAGTTTTATCAAACAAAGGATGTGGTAATCTCTTGTAGTTATTTATTTTCCTTTTTTATTTGTAAAGGAAGTACATGTACACGAGGGAAAGATACATTCCGGAAGGGTTGGAAAAATGGAGCAGTGACCATCAAGCTGTAAGTCGTCAAAGAGAAGGCAACAGTTGTGGTGTCTTTGTTCTTATGGTAAGTTATATTAAGCATAAACTTAGATTATGCCTATAAATGGTTTGTTGATGTAGAAATTTAAAGATAGATATATCATACTGTAAATTCCTTACTAAATGCGAGGAATTAATATCCCCGTGTAATCGCGAGAAGCATCCTTCGCGGATTTTAAAATCTTGCCATTATTTTCTGAGAGTTGAAAACTATAAGAAATAATTAGAAAAGTTCAACGTTCGCGATTTAATATTGTCGCAATTCGAAACAAACCAGCAGGATCCCGGAATTAAGAACTCGCATAATATAAGGAATTCACAGTATTTGAAATATTACAAACTTAATTACAAGGTTAAGGGTTATTAAATGTAGCAGTTTTTTTTTTTAGTATGCTGAAGCCATTCTCTGCAACGTAGATATAAAGATAATGAGGCAGTATCATGTGGCCAGATACAGAAGGTACATTAAGCAAAGACTGATGGATGGTACAAAAGAAGAGGATGACATATGCCAGATTCCCTTTTGTAGGAAGCCCAAGTCTGGGATTTGGACACAATGTCAAGACTGTTCCATCTGCACATACAGTGTTCGAACAACAACAGAAGGAAAGTGTCAAAGGAAGATCATATCTGCCTGTTGTGTGTTTGGCGGGAAGAATGCAAACTTGTATGTTAATGTTGTACATCCTTAAGTTGCTACTCTTATGGACAGATCCGGACAGTGGTTGCTGTTTTTGGGCAATTTGTAAGATACCATATTTGACTGTTGTGTTTAGTGTGAAGAATGCATACTTGAATATTAATATATTAATGATGCTAAGTATACTTTGTACTTAAGATGGTAGGGGACACCTCCATATTTTATGTACTATTTATCAAAATAAACAAAAAATTGAAGAATAATTTTATAAATAGTTTCTTTCCCAAATTTGTCTTTTAACAGTGTAGCGCAGTGGGTTAAAGGTTTCTCTATGAGTCTGCAAGTCATTAGTTCAAATCACGCTGTGGATTTTAAAATGTTTACTTTCTCAAAAAAGTATTTTTTTGTTAAATATTCTGAGATTTCCAGTGAAAGTATTTTAATTTTAATGAACTTTCATCCCGATTAATTGTGATAGATGTCCCATAAAACCTTAAATTGTCTGAAAAAGAAAAATGTTATTGTTGTTTTTGTGCATATTGTTGGATACAGATTATTTATTATTGTATAATTTGAAGTCTGTTTTGGTTTTTTTTTTAATTTTCTTCATTCTTAGCAAGGTTGAAATGTGCAAGCATCCGAAGAAAAAGCATAAGCTCTGTAGCAACCTCTAATGATACAACGTCCACAAACGATATAATGTTTCTTTTTTTAACGTTGAAAACTGAGACCAAAAGTCGTGAAATGTATACCCGGATTTCATTTTTCAACATTGATTTGGGTTATTGGGGGGGGGGGGGCGGGCTTTTCTAACGTTAAAACTGCGACCAAACGTCATTTTTCAACAGAATATTTTTCAAACTTCTAATGACATCGACACGTTGAAAACTGACCCTGTTGAAAATTGACTCCGACTTCAGAGTTTTGAACTGTCTTTGCTCAGAAGTGTAACAGTTTAATTGTACATGTGTGTACTTAAAAGTTTCGGTTTCAAAACTTTAACTCTTTCATACTATCCGCTATATTTACCGTCTTGGGTAATTTGACATTTCAAAGGTTGATTTTTCTGACTTCAATCATTTAATATTTCATTTGACTGAAAACGTGGTATGTAGCAACCTCTATTATTATACTTTCATGTTAAATACTGAAATCTGATTAGTTTAGACGCAGTTGATAATTTGTTCTATTACCCTCAGCGTTAGCAACACACTTGGCAACGGGTAACAAAAACGAATTGTTACATGCGCGTAAATTATGCGCGTACAGTTCGCCGTAGAATTCACGTCATTTCTATACAAAAGCAGTAAAAATTTCTCTAAAATTAAGGCATTCAGTATAATAAAATAAATAGTGCCTATTTGGGAGGATAACAGTTGAAATTGACACCCCTCGAAAACCATTGTCAACCTCCGCTTCGCGTCGGTTGACAATGGTTCTCTCGGGGTGTCAATTTCAACTGTTACCCTCCAAAACAGGCACTATTTATATAATGATACACCGTCCACTAACGACATAATGTTGCATTAGTGGACAGAATGTTGACCACTAATGATATAATTTTATCAAACCCGGGTCAATTTTCAACCATGGTGAACATTTTTTGTTACACCGACATAATCACCATTGATGAAGTAGTTGTAATTCAACCAACATTAATTCATATTCTTTGTTGTTCTAATGTATACTTAACAAACCAACATATTCAACTTAACAACAAATTAGTGATTCAATTGTGCTACAGACCATAATAGCAAATAGTCTTGTGTTGTCTATGGTTTAATTTTAAAATTCCTCAGAAATATTTTTTTTACAAGCTAACCACTTTGAGTTTAATATACCCGGTAATCATTTTTGGTACAAGTTAACTATATCTGGTCAATCACTCACTTCCTGTCAGCCTTACTGACCAGTCCGGTCTCACTTTGTCAATCGTCTTCAATCTTGTTAGATGCGTGCCTCAAACCACTAAGTAAGTCTTTTTTATTGAAGTAATTGCTCAAATTTTTTTAGTATTAAATTGTATTTTTGAAGTATAGTTACAGATGGAAATTTATTTTACAAATAAAACATTCTTAAAAGTATGGCACACCATACTGGTCGTAAAAGTCATTTACAGTTTAAAGTTATAAAGTAAGATTCTTCATTTTCCTTTTTAGTAATTTGTTATTTCTATTTGTTGTAGTTTTTTACCAATATTATTCATGACGGCAACGTTTCCACACAAAATAAAATATGAAACCCGTGTGACTTTTGTTTGCGTTGTGCAAGGTTAGCTATCTGCCTGCACCAGGCAGAATAAGTCTTATGAATTGGACCTTTTTATGTTAATAAAATCCCGCTAAAAGTTTATCAATAATTTTTTAATATCGTAAAATTGCTTTTCTTCAAACTTTCTTCAACTAAAAATATTTAGCACAACTCCTTTTTGATTAATGATAATCAATTTTGATCTTCAAGTAAACAGACGAAGTCATAAATTGTATTTATTTTGTCTGTATACGACTATTTCAGTTCAAGTAAAAAGACAAAATATCAGGGGCAATGTCAGAATGGTGTATTTTACAATAAAGGACTATATACATGTATATGATCAAATAACTGCCCCCCCCCACCCCCCCCCCCCCCCAATTTTAACCAATTCTTATGCAGTATCGTATGAAAATCAAATTTTTATCCAACGTTATACAGAGGTTGTCTAACATATTAGACTCAACATTAGTCACCATTGTCCATGACCTATCCATCTATGACGTCACTTAAGTATTTTTTTTCCAAATGTAAATATCGTAATTTTTCCTTGATACTTTGCTTTTGTAAGTATATAGCTCAGGTATACTCAAGTACGATTTAAAATTTCTAATATATATATATATATATATATATATATATATATATATATATATATATATATATATATATATATATATATATATATATATATATATATAATTTTATATTAAATTATATCATATCATATCATTAAAGGTAGCAAATCCATCCACTAATGCAATTGAAAATGTGTGCAAATGTGTATCATTAGTGGTCAAGGTAGTCCTTATTTCTCATTTTTTTCCATATCATTAGAGGTTACGGTTTTTGACCGCTAATGATATAAATCTAAAATTATATTTTAAAATCATTAGCGGACGGTTAGGTTGTTCGTTAATGATAAAATTATATCATTAGTGGTCAACATCCTGACCACTAATGCAACATTATACCATTAGTGGACGTTGTTTCATTAGAGGTTGCTACAAAACTCTATTATTCAAGAGTCCCAGCAAAAGGTCATTAAGGTTTTCCAATCCTCAGTCTTGAGGTATTTTTTTATCCTAAAATTTTTTTCAAACATTCCCTCTTTATAGAACTTTGTTTAAGGTATCCGATCCATATTAGGACCAAATTTTTCCAACCTTGAATATCCATCATGTATTTAATACTTTGATATTTATTTAAAGCATTTAAAAAAGATTTACCGAGAAAAATTTTTAAAAATATTATTAACTGAGCAGTAATTAATTAATGAAGATTGCATTAAGGTCTATGGAGACAAGCATATTTTTTAAGATATAAAAAGTAATTACTAGAAATGTCAAAAAATGCTTCGGTGGAAAGATGTATTTTATCATTTGGAATACTAAAACTATTGAAAATAAATTTTATACCGTGTACATTTTTTTAGAATTAGTTTTTATAAAATAAAGGCAAAGGGGGATAACTCTTCAAAAAAGGAAAAGGTCATTAATTAGGACACATTCCACACTTACATATTGAAACTTAAATAGGAAAATTATGTCCAAGTATACTGAGTATTAAGCCCATACATACCTGCTATGCACCCAGATTCATTGAATCTGAGGCTCTTATGGATCGGATACCTTAATAGGTAGCAGGACCTTATATTATAGCCCAAGCAAAGGTCTTAATATTCTTAATAGAAAGCGAACATTTTTAAACATTTCCCCTTTATAGAACTTTGTTTATAAGTTAGTAGGACCTTATATTATAGCCCAAGAAAAGGCCAGCCTTAATATTCTAAATAGCAGAAGAAAAGTAATATAAACATTCCCTTTTACAGAACTTTATTTATTAGGTAGTAGGACCTTATATTATAGCCCAAGAAAAGGTCTGCCCAAATAACCTTAGTAGAAAACGAAAAGTTTTATTCATCCCCCCCCCCCCCCTTTATAGAACTTTGTTTTTTGGGAGGAATTCCATCCTCCAGCCGATCGTATGTACATTCCAGTTCCCCATTTACACGAGCCCCTTACTAGAGAAACACCATGTAAATCACGCCCGGATTCCCGCTGCGTCTCACCATCCATCAGAATACGACATTTTTGACATCTTCATATTATATCAGTATATTTGATGATGATACATGTGATGATTTTTTTGAAATATTATAATAAACCAACACCAGCTATGATGTTTCTTAAAGTTGTGTAATGTATATTAACATTTTTATAGTCAGCAACCTAGGATGTTTATAATTGTGGTTTTTTTTTAAGGATTATTGTCATCTTTTTACCTTATGCCAAAATAAAACACAATGAAAACGAATTATATTGGACCGCATCTTTTTGAAATATTGCAAGTTTTAGAGACGAGTGAGTTTTAGACGCGTTGTCTTTGATATTATTAAAACTCTTTCACCGAGAGCTACCGACTTGTAGGTAGTCAGATCAAAGCTACACAAACGGTTTATTGCCAATCAAAGCAACCACATGATAGTGTTAAACACGCCCCTCTCAGGTCATGTTCCTATGATGGAACCATTGAGCCATACAAACTAAAACTGATTGGTTGTTTCATCACAACACAGATAGAGACACAGGAAAACTTAAATGTTGAGAAAAAGAATGCACAACTCTTATCATTAAACAAGAAAGTTCGTTCTATATATTACATACTAGCCCCAGTACATCCGAAGTTTGTGAGTCTTCATGACTTTGGCATTATGTACAACTGTTACAGAACAATTTTGCTGTTATGAATTTACATGTTCATCTTAAACTTTATTTCATATAAAAACATTGTTCACATATGTTTACGATTCCGTCGTATTTATCACATACGTTATATAACAGTTTACAATTTGTTTTAATATGTTTATCTTTTTATCATTATAGGAGTATGATGCAGATAAGTACCAAGTGGAAGCAAGTGATTGTGGCCTTTGTAATTGTGAGTATCATCATTGGCTTACTCAGTTCGTATCGGCTCCAAACGGATGTTTCTGTTATGAGAGAACCAAAACAAGGAGAAAGCAGAAAAACTTCATCATTGGAGAACATCACTTGCCGTTTAGATCCCATCGTAGTCAGACCTGAAAACATTACCCTAAAGATGCCACCGGAGCTTGAAGAAGTGGTTCCACTATGGCCAAATACAAGAGCAGATAAATGTATTGGAAATATCAAAGCAAAACCAATGAGAAAACTTTCATCAAACAAATACCACAATCTTTACAAATGTGTTGAAAGAAACAAAGTAATGCGAGCTATGAGAGACAACTCTTTGAAAACGCTGGATCGCTCAATAACCCATGCATATTTTAAAGACCTGAAAAAGAAACAGGGGGTTACCATCATCGAAATTGGAGGTTACCTGGGTGTGTTGCTACCAAAGCTGGTGGAAACAACTGGAACGAAACAGTATGTCGCTCTAGAGCCGGTTCCTCGCTTCTATCAACAGTTATCCAAAAGGATCGAAGACCTCTCACTCCAATCAAGAGTTACTACCTACAATTTCGGTCTAGCTAAATCTAAGAAGGAACTCCAAATAAGTTTACGCAAAGACGCAACTTCTCTGCTAAAAGACGACAAAAGAGAAGGGGTTCAAACGGAAACTATCAAGATATTCAATGTGGTAGACTTCTTCGTACAGATTGGTTTAGGGTGTAATTCATTGAACCTACTGACTATTAATTGTGAAGGATGCGAATTTGACGTCATAGAAATATTGGCGTCAACATCGCTGATTGACAACATTGACTTCGTACAGTTTCAGCCCCATTTAATTGTGTTCGATGACGATCAAAAATATATCTGTATGTACTGTCATATAAGGGAACTCCTTGCCAGGACACACGAAATAGCTTACGAGTATCCGCACATCTGGGAAACATGGAAGAGAAAAGGACTTTTATAAATATGTGCGGTTATTGTACATTTTTTTTATTTTAAATTTATATATGTAATTAGCATATACAATTAAATCGCATAAAGTATATTTGCATTGCATTTTATTTACAAATGTGAAGTAAATCATATAGATTAAGATAATCCTTTTTTCGGTTTAAAAATTGGGGGGGGGGGGATAAATTTCTGAAAGGGTGTACAACCTGATATACTGTGGAATCATTTAAATTCGTGGGAGCCAATTTTCGTGGATTGTGGGTTTTGGGCTTATTCGTGGGAATGTAATTTCGTGGACGCACCGGTTTTCGGTTTCAGTTTCAAAGATAACTCTCTCTAAATTTGTTTTCGTTGAGGATGTAAATTTGGAGGGTTACTCACAAAAACCACGAAAAATAAGCCACCACGAATTCTAATGATTCCACAGTAGGCCGTCTTAGTAACAAGAAAATTGAGAGTTTAGTGTATTGCATCGTGTTTTGTCTACAGCCGGAAAGAGACCACAGTAATTTAATGCAAATATTTGTGTGGTATTTGGCCCCGATTCACAGGAAATAGATATTGTAGGATGTGAAATGAGACTGAACTACCCTGGAAAGGCCCAACCTCCTAGGGCCCCTGGAAAGTTGTTATAGGAATTTTTGCTGCGTACTAGCTTTGCTGGAATATCGAAATTTAAAACATAAGTGGTTATTTTATTACTTATGGGCGTCGATAATATGTTATGAGCAAATAAAAATAAGTATATTTAGTTCTAATAACAAATGTTCAAATTATGTACTTTTTTAATATGTATATTTTTATTCAATAAATTACATAACAAGTAAGGCATTTCATCATTCATTTATTCCTTATTTCCTCTTTTCAGAGATTTTAAGCACATACACAACAAAAATATATTAGTAATATAACATCATACAATATATTAAAGTTAATCTATATACAAGTATTAATATATATCTACACACAGTATGTAAATAAATAAGTAAATAAGTAATTAGATATTAAATAGATAAATATCTGAGATTTGTTCGAATTGCTGACCTTGTTAGCGGACGACTCCTGATATACATATACATTATGTAATCACTCAATTATTAATCATCGAAATGAAAACATGGCTTTATTGTGTTGATCGTGTACTCGATTTAAAAATACAGACCACTTACTGTTTTCCTGTATACACATTACTAGTACATGTAAGTAAGTAAGTAAAGTAAGTAATTGTTTTTTTAAGTGTCACAAGCCAATATTACAAGTAAAATTTCATATAGTTACAATACATAAAATATTGGCACCCTGCCTTTAAAGGAGCATGGTCACGATTTTGATTAAATTCTATTTTTATGTTTTTGTTATTTACAATGCTTCAGAAATGCATTTCTAATAATCAAAAAAAATTGAGAGTCATTCGTAGAGGTATAAGCAAGATATAGAGATCACAATGTACACAATTTACAGAGAGTAAACAAGGCTCGTGCCCTGTTTTTGTTTGCATAGGTTCAATATACCAGTAAAAAATCTTTTTCCAGCCTATTTGTCTATCTTTTTATTTGTTTTAAGAACAGATACACAGTTCCTAATGTTTAACACATTCGTTTTAGGTTTAAAGCTGAAATTTTTACTTCAACGTTCAAAATGTAAACAAATGCTTTGTTTACATAGCGAAGAATTTCAAACTATAGCTCAACAAATGACACTCAAATTTCGGTTGCCTATTAAAAATGCCTTTCTGAAGCATTGTAAATATTAAATTCGGAAAAATAAGTTTGACCAAAATCGTGACCATGTCTTTTAAAGACATATGAGACACTAAGAATAGGACAGGTTATGCCCCTTTGCATTAAAAGTACAACACACAGCAACATTATAAAATATCAGCATGTACTTTCCTTCTTTTATACACTAAGACAAGTGTTTTGGCTAAAATGTCTTCTACATTTGAGTTATCTATTAAAATTAAAGTATATCTTATCATTTTCATTCAAATCTCAAAACTTACCTCAATTATTGCGGTGTAAGGTTGAATTCATTCCAGTCTTTGAACATTAATCCCTGAAAGTCCATAAACATCCAAAATGAAATACTGACCGCGATCGATATTAGTGCATAAGGGAGATAAATACACAAAGGGAAATAATTTGACCTACTTGTTAAGCTATATCATCTTTATACTAATCGCTTAGCATCGAGCATTGATATATTTTCCCCTAAAAGTAGTTTTTGGAATGAAAATTATACGCTGAAGAAAAGATATTTCATTTAAGAACAGTCTTTAAAACCAGTAAAAATAATTGAATAGAGATTTTGTATTGGAAACAAATCAGGTAATTAGCGTTTTCCAAGTATGTGACTGCAATTTTTAAATACCGATCTCGATCCATTTTACTTAAGCCCCTTTCACAATTGGCGCACGACCACTTTACACCACTTTGCGATCGAAATTTTGAGCTTCGCACGAGTTCTCGCATACGTTGCACGAGCTCTCGCATTCGTTGCATACGTTTTACTGGTCGCATCAAGTCTCCTCTGAATAGTGGACATGCACACTATTCAGACGCGACCGACCGCGATCCAAATTATCGCAGTGCAACGCACGAACATTAGTACGAACGTTTTACAACGTTTTGTGTACTCGCAAGAGTGATACACGATTTATAAAGGTCGTAAGATAAATCGCTGGTGTTTATGCGTCTGTTTTGCGACCGTGAGACTGTTGCTCAACGTGTTTCATGTAATCTTGCAACGTTTTACTATCATTACACGACTCATCAGCCTCAATATGCCGTGCTTTGCTACTAGTACATGTATATATACCCTGTATAAGTATCTCTGTTTCAGAGCAAAATTTACAATATACATTTGTTGCATGATGGTGAGGGAAATACATGTATGAAGATTTATTCCCTCAAGAAAAATCATATTTCCCGAGGGCTTCGCCCGAGAGAAATTTGTTTTTTCTGGGGAATCAACCTTCATATTTCCTGAACATTACTGCAATAAACGTTTTATTATACCAAGCAACATATGATTACACAAAATACGTTGATTTCTAATAATGTTTGACTTTTCAACAGTCGCAACATTAAAGTCGTGATTGTTTGATTGTAACTGTCTCACTTTTCTTTCATAAATCATAGATAGTTAAGTTTGTTTTGAGATATAAAGAGAATCATAATGATTAATAACATGTATTTTGATTTAATCATATTTGTCTACATCGTATGCTCATATCGGCTTTTTCATTCCTATGACATCGCCCTGCGACTTGACTTCCTAGACCAATTAGATATAATAGAATAATCATATTGAGGTATAATAATAAATGCTGCTACATATCTGTATCTTCTTGGGTAGCATCTTTTCTCACTTTCAACTATGTCTACTGAATAAGGGCGGTGTATATATCCCCTTTAACTCGCACGATCATTCGTACCATGGAACGCATAATCGCACGTCCAATTACATTGGCGCACGTTCAATCGTCCAATAACCTAGTCTCTCGCGCGTTCCTGTCGTATGATCTTTCAACAGTTGCTTTCATTGTACAACAATCGCATACAGACGAAAGATATATCGCAAGATTCAACGCGTTTACATCGCACAACGCTCGCTTCGTATGAATACTTTTCTCAAATGCGATTATTTCGGCAACAGTTTACGATTCATATCTAATTTTTTCGGTCGCACGAATATTTTGTCGCTTCTGATCGTGCGCCAATTGTGAAAGGGGCTTTACCGATATCCAAGGAATCAAAAAAACCATGTTTAGCGATCTAAATAATACAGATTAATTAACGCTTTGTTCTAATCATGTTTTTATTTAACAATGGGCTAAATACATTTTTTAGAGTGATGAAATAATAAACCTATTATTACCTATTAACAATGATATTTTTAAGGAGCCTTTTTTTCAAAATTACGTATATATGTATATCGATGATTTTTAGAAAAATACGCCAATTGTGATCCTGAAGAGCCAGTTCTTTAGGTAATTTTATTTCCAATTGATTAAGGGCCTTAAGGGGTAAGCAATATCAATATTTCAAAAAATTCTGTACTTAAATGTTACAAAAGCTTAAACTCTCTTTATAAAATTTTCAGTTTTTTTAATAAATAAGCCATTGTAACATAGAATTATTTGTTTCGAAAAATTAATATGTTCATTTTACGTAGTATATGAGTCAAAAAATGATTTCTAAAAGTTACATTTTAAGGCTAAGGCTAATATTCTTTATGTATCAAGAAAGACTTTTTCCGCAGTCAGTTCCATTTGTAACAGTGGTCCTAGCTTTTATTATACCGATGAACCAGCCAGCTGAGTAAAATATCATAAGAACGTATCCTCCTATACATGTTTGCGAAAAATGAAAAAAACCATCTGTAGGTATTTAATTTATGTAGCGGGGTTTGGATTGTTACCTTAACAAGACATCTAAATCGCCATCTACTGACGAAGTGACTTAAAAAGTGTTTTGTTATTTCGTCTTTAAACCATAAAAACAATCTGATTGAGAACGAATTATAGAATAACAGACAAACTCTAACTCTAGGCATTTACGATGATTATAAATCGATTGCACTTATATATGATTAAATAAATTATCACCGGCATTGAAAAGATATTTTCATCAATATATAAAATAGTAATAATTTCATCAATATATACAATAAACATGTGATACAAGTGACGTGAACACGTAACCCCCCCCCTCTCCCGATAACACACATCTAACACTAAATCCCACCGCATAAACAAGAGGTCCATGGGCCACTTCGCTCACCTGAGAAACAATAGGTATGATAAAATCAGCTTAATGGAGTCATAATACAAACAATCTGGACAATGTACAATAATACATGTAGATCCTGTATAAATAAAATCCATTTTTTCCCCTGGATAATCTTATGTTTATAATCATTAGTCCCTTTTCTAACAGGATGATTTTATAGTCATATCACATGTTGAGTATTGCAGTTCTCAAAAAGATCCTTAACAATTGTTTTTATATGGGATATAAAGCTACATCAAATTCTAAACCTACTTGTGAGGCCGAAGAATTGTCCTGGAGCCAAAGTCTTAACAATAATAAAGAATAATTTGGCTTATTAGTTTCTGAGAAGAAGATTTTTAAAGATTTACTCTATATATTCCTATGTAAAACTTTCACATCCCCCCCCCAACCAATGTGGCCTCACCTTACATCCAGGGATCATGATTTTCACAACTTTGAATCTACACTACCTGAAGATACTTCCTCAATATGTTTCAGCTTTCCTAGCTGATTAGTTTCTGAGAAGAAGATGTTTAAAGACTTACCCTGTATATTCCTATGTAAAACTTCGATCCCCCATTGTGGCCCCACCCTACCCTCAGGGGTCATGATTTTCACAACTTTGAATCTACACTACCCGAAGATGCTTTCACAAAAGTTTCAGCTTTCCTGGCTGATTAATTTCTGAGAACAAGATTTTTAAAGATTTACTCTCTATATTCCTATGTAAAACTTCGACCCCCCCCCCCACAATTGTGGTCCCACCCTTCCCTCGGGGATCATGATTTTTACAACATTGAATCTACACTACCTGAGGATGCTTTCACACAAGTTTCAGCTTTCCTGGCTTATTAGTTTCTGAGAAGAAGATTTTTAAAGATTTACTCTATATATTCCTATGTAAAACTTCGACCACCCCCCCCCACATTTGCGGCCCCACCCTACCCCCAGGGATCATGATTTTCACAACTTTGAATCTACACTACCTGAAGATGCTTCCACACAAGTTTCAGCTTTCCTGGCTTATTAGTTTCTGAGAAGAAGATTTTTAAAGATTTACTCTATATATTCCTATGTAAAACTTCGACCATCCCCCCCCCCCACAATTGCGGCCCCACCCTACCCCCAGGGATCATGATTTTCACAACTTTGAATCTACACTACCTGAATATGCTTCCACACAAGTTTCAGCTTTCCTAGCCGATTAGATTCTGAGAAAAATTTTTTTAATGATTTACTCAATATATTCCAATGTAAAACTTCGACCCCCCGACCCCCAATTGTGGCCCAACCCTACCCTCAGGGGTCATGATTTTTACAACTTTGAATCTACGCTACCTTATGATGCTTCAAACAAGTTTCAGCTTTCCTGGCTGATTAGTTTCTGAGAAGAAGATTTTTAAAGATTTACTCTATATATTCCTATGTAAAACTTCGAGCCCCCATTGTGGCCCCACCCTACCCCCAAGGGTCATGAATTTCACAACTTTGAATCTACACTACCTGAGGATACCTTTACACAAGTTTCAGCTTTCCTGGCTGATTAGTTTCTGAGATGTAGATTTTTAAAGATTTACTCTATATATTCCTATGTAAAACTTCGACCCCCCCCCCCCCAGCCTACCCCCGGGGATCATGATTTTTACAACTTTGAATATACACTACCTGAAGATGCTTCCACACAAGTTTCAGCTTTCCTGGCTGATTGGTTGATGAGGAGAAGATTTTAAAGATTTACTCTATATATTCCTATGTAAAACTTCGATCCCCCATTGTGGCCCCACCCTACCCCCTGGGATCATGAATTTCACAACTTTAAATCTACACTACTTGAGGATGCTTTTACACAAGTTTCAGCTTTCCTAGCTGATTAGTTTCTGAAAAGAAGATTTTTAAAGATTTACTCTATATATTCCTATGTAAAACTTCGAGCCCCCATTGTGGTCCCACCCTACCCCCAGGGATCTTGATTTTCACAGCTTTGAATCTACACTACCTGAGGATGCTTTCACACAAGTGTCAGCTTTCCTGGCTTATTAGTTTCTGAGAAGAAGATTTTTAAAGATTTACCCTATATATTCCTTTGTAAAAATTAAAGCCCCCATTGTGGCCCAACCCTACATCCAGGGGTCATGATTTTCACAACTTTAAATGTACACTTCTTGAGAATACTTCCACATATGTTTCAGCTTTCCTGACTGATTACTTTTTGAAAAAAAGATTTTTAAAGATTTACCCTATATATTCTTATGTAACACTTCGAGCCCCCATTGTGGCCCAACCCAACCCCGGGGGTCAAGAATTTCACAACTTTGAATCTACACTACCTGAAGATACTTCCACACAAGTTTCAGCTTTCCTGGCTGATTAGTTTATGAGAAGAAGATTTTTAAAGATTTACACTATATGCATTCCTATGTAAAATTTTGAACCTCCATTGTGGCCCCACCCTACCCTCGGGGGTCATGATTTTCACAACTTTGTATGTACACAACCTGAGGATGCTTTCACACAAGTTTCAGCTTTCCTGGCTGATTAGTTTTTGAGAAGAAGATTTTAAAATATGTACTCTATATATTCCTATGTAAAACTTCGAGTTCCCATTGTGGCCCACGCGACCCTCAGGGGTCATGATTTTCATAACTTTGAATCTACACTACCCGGGAATGCATTCACACAAGTTTCAGCTTTCCTGGCTGATTAGTTTCTGAGAAGAAGATTTAATATTTACCCAATATATTCCTATGTAAAACTTCGAGCCCCCATTGTAGCCCCACCCTACCCTCAGGGGTCATGATTTTACAACCTTGAATCTCAATACCCGAGAATGCATTCACACATGTTTCAGCTTTCCTGGCTGACTAGTTTCTAAGAAAAAGATTTTTAAATATATACCCTATATATTCTTATGTAAAACTTCGAGCCCCCATTGTGGTCCCACTCTACACCCAGGGATCTTGATTTTCAAAACTTTGAATCTACACTACCTTAGAATGCTTCCATACAAGTTTCAGCTTTCCTGGCTGATCAATTTCTGAGATGTAGATTTTTAAAGATTTACTCTATATATTCCTATGTAAAACTTCGAACCCCCATTGTGGCCCAACCCTACATCCAGGGGTCATGATTTCCACAACTTTAAATGTACACTTCTTGAGAATACTTCCACATATGTTTCAGCTTTCCTGACTGATTAGTTTCTGAGAAGAAGATTTTTAAAGATTCACCCTATATATTCTTATGTAAAACTTCGAGCCCCCATTGTGGCCAAACCCTACCCCGGGGGTCAAGAATTTGACAACTTTGAATCTACACTACCTGAAGATTCTTCCACATAAGTTTCAGCTTTCCTGGCTGATTAGTTTCTAAGAAGATTTGTAAAGATTTACACTGTATGTATTCCTATTTAAAATTTTGAACCCCCATTGTTGCCCCACCCTACCCCGAGGAATCATGATTTTCACAATTTTGTATGTACACAACCTGAGGATGCTTTCACACAAGTTTCAGCTTTCCTGGCTGATTAGTTTTTGAGAAGAAGATTTTAAAATATGTACTCTATTTATTCCTATGTAAAACTTCGAGCCCCCATTGTGGCCCACGCTACCCTCAGGGGTCATGATTTTCACAACTTTGAATCTACACTACTCGAGAATGCATTCACACAAGTTTCAGCTTTCCTGGCTGATTAGTTTCTAAGAAGAAGATTTAATATTTACCCAATATATTCCTATGTAAAACTTCGAGCCCCCATTGTGGCCCCACCCTACCCTCAGGGGTCATGATTTTCACAACTTTGAATCTCAATACCCGAGAATGCATTCACACAAGTTTCAGCTTTCCTGGCTGATTAGTTTCTAGGAAAAAGATTTTTAAATATTTACTCTATATATCCCAGTATAAAACTTCGAGCCCCTCTCAGTGTCGTATAATTTGTATTGAAAAACCTCTAACATGTGTTAGCCTACGTTAATACCGTCCATTTTTGTGACTAGAACATGTTGCCTAAGATTAATTATGCATAATTTTGAATGCTTATCTTCCCCCGCAATGTCCAAGTATCTCATCCTTATAGTGTTTCGCACAATGCTGGAAAATTTTTTTTATTTACAATTGATTTTCAGCACGCTAGAATGTATGAATGTGTTTTTGTTTATGGACTTGTACTAGATACTTTGATTGATAATGAGTGAATTGAAGATTTTATCCCTAAATTGTAGAGGGCTCCATGATGTTAACAAACGAAAAGATGTGTACAAATATTTGCGAGAACAAAAAGCATCCCTGTACTGTTTACAAGATACTCACTGTACTGAAAATGATAAAAGTGTTGTTTATGCACAATGGGGCCTGGATTTTTTAATGAGCCCTTGTAATTCAAACTCAAGGGGAACACTGACCCTTAAGAACATGAAAAACGATAAAACCCCTGGAACTGATGGTTTCACGACGGAATTTTTTACAACTTTCACAACTTTGAGTTTACACTACCAGAGAAAGGTTCCACACAAGTTTCAGCTTTCCTTGCTTATTAGTTTCTGAGAAGAAGATTTTTGAAAATTTACTCTATATGTTCCTATGTAAAACTTCGAGCCCCCATTGTGGCCCACCCTAACAACAGTTGTCATGAGTTTCACAACTTTGAATCTACACTACCTGAGGATGCTTCAACACACGTTTCAGCTATCCTGGCTTATTAGTTTCTGAGATGTAGATTTTTAAAGATTTACTCTATATATTCCTATGTAAAATTTCGAGCCCTCATTGTGGCCCCACTGTACATCCAGGGCTAATGTTTTTTACAAGTTTAAATGTTCACTTCTTGAGAATACTTCCATAAAAGTTTCAGCTTTCCTGACTGAGTAGCTTTTGAGAAGAAGATTTTTAAAGCTTTACTCTTTATATTCTTATGTAAAATATCGAATCCTGGCTGATTAGTTTCTGAAATGTAGATTTTTAAAGATTTACTCTATATATTCCTATGTAAAACTTCGAGCCCCCATTGTGGCCCCGCCCTACCCCAAGGGATCATGATTTACACAACTTTGAATGTACACTCCCTGAGGATGCTCTCACACAAGTTTCAGCTTTCCTGGTTGATTAGCTTCTGAGAAGAAGATTTTAAAATATGTACTCTACATATTCCTATGTAAAACTTCGAGCCCCCATTGTGGCCATCCCTACATCCAGGGGTCAAGATTTTCACAACTTAAAATGTACACTTCTTGAGGATGCTTCCACACAAGTTTCAGTTTTCCTGGCTGATTAGTTTCTGAGAAGAAGATTTTAAAAGATTTACTCTATATATTCCTATGTTAAACTTCGATCCCCCCCCCACAATTGTGGCCCACCCTACCCCCAGGGATCATGATTTTCACAACATTGAATATACACTACCTGAAGATGCTTCCACACAAGTTTTATATTTCCTCTCTGATTAGTTTCTGAGAATAAGATTTTTAAAGATTTACTCTATATATTCCTATGTAAAAATTCGAGCCCCCATTGTGGCCCCACCCTACCCCTGGGGGTCATGAATTTCACAACTTTGAATCTACACTACCTTTATCTTGCTGATTAGTTTCTGAGGAGTAGATTTTTAAAAATTTACTCTATGTAATCTTATGTAAAACTTCGAGCCCCCATTGTGGCCCCACCCTACATCCAGGGGTCTTGATTTTCACAACTTCAAATGTACACTTATTGAGAATACTTCCACTTAAGTTTCACCTTTCCTGACTGATTAGTTTCTTAAAAGAAATTTTTTTAAAGATTTACTCTATATATTCTTATATAAAACTTCCAGCCCCAATTGTGGCCCCACCCTTCATCCAGGGGCATAATTTTCACAACTTTGAATTTACACTACCAGAGAAAGATTCCACACAAGTTTCAGCTTTCCTGGCTTGTTGGTTTCTGAGAAGAAGAATTTTAAAAATTTACTTTATATATTCCTATGTAAAACTTCGAGACCCCATTGTGGTCCCACCCTACCCCCAGTGGTCATGAATTTCACAACTTTGAATCTACACTACTTGAGGATATTTTCATACAAGTTTCAACTTTCCTGGCTGATTTGTTTTTGAGAAGAAGATTATTAAAGATTTACTCTATACATTCCTATGTAAAACTTCGACCCCCCATTGTGGCCCCACCCTACCCCCGGGGATCATGAATTTCACAATTTTGAATTAACACTACCTGAGAATAATTCCACACAAGTTTCAGCTTCTCTGGCTGATTAGTTTCTGAGAAGAAGATTTTTAAAAATTTACTCTATGTATTCCTATGTAGAACTTCGAGACCCCATTGCAGCCCCACCCTACCCCCAGGGATCATGGATTTCACAACTTTGAATCTACACTACCTGAGAATGCTTCCACACAAGTTTCAGCTTTTCTGGCTGATTAGTTTCTGAGAAGAAGATTTTTAAAGATTTACTCTATATTCCTATGTAAAACTTCGACCCCCCATTGTGGCCCCACCCTACCCCCGGGGATCATGAATTTCACAATTTTGAATTAACACTACCTGAGAATAATTCCACACAAGTTTCAGCTTTTCTGGCTGATTATTTTCTGAGAAGAAGATTTTTATAAATTTGCTCTATATATTCCTATGTAAAACTTCGACCCCCCCCCCCCAGAATTTTCGCCCACCCTACTCTCAGGGATCATGATTTTCACAACTGTCAATCAACATTACCTAAGGATGCTTTCACACAAGTTTCAGCTTTCCTCATTGATTAGTTTCTGAGAAGAAGATTTTTAAAGATTTATTCGATACATTTCTATGTAAAGTTTTAGCACCCCATTGTGCCCCCACCCTATCCCCCCGGGTCATGAATTTCACAACTTTGAATCAACACAACCTAGGGATGTTTCCACACAAGTTTGAGATCTTCTAGCTGATTAGTTTCTGAGAAGAATATTATTAAAGATTTACTCTATATATTCCTATGTAAAACTTCGAGCCCCCATTGTGGCCCCACCCTACCCCTGGGGGTCATGAATTTCACAACTTTGAATCTACACTACCTTTATCTTGCTGGTTAGTTTCTGAGGAGTAGATTTTTAAAAATTTACTCTATGTAATCTTATGTAAAACTTCGAGCCCCCATTGTGGCCCCACCCTACAGCCAGGGGTCTTGATTTTCACAACTTCAAATGTACACTTATTGAGAATACTTCCACTTAAGTTTCACCTTTCCTGACTGATTAGTTTCTTAAAAGAAGTTTATTTAAAGATTTACTCTATATATTCTTAAATAAAACTTCCAGCCCCAAATGTGACCCAACCCTTCATCCAGGGGCATAATTTTCACAACTTTGAATTTACACTACCAGAAAATTTACTTTATATATTCCTATGTAAGACTTCGAGACCCCATTGTGGTCCCACCCTACCCCCAGTGGTCATGAATTTCACAACTTTGAATCTACACTTCTTGAGGATACTTTCATACAAGTTTCAGCTTTACTGGCTGATTTGTTTTTGAGAAGAAGATTATTAAAGATTTACTCTATACATTCCTATGTAAAACTTCGACCCCCCATTGTGGCCCCACCCTACCCCCGGGGATCATGAATTTCACAATTTTGAATTAACACTACCTGAGAATAATTCCACACAAGTTTCAGCTTTTCTGGCTGATTAGTTTCTGAGAAGAAGATTTTTAAAAATTTACTCTATGTATTCCTATGTAGAACTTCGAGACCCCATTGCAGCCCCACCCTACCCCCAGGGATCATGAATTTCACAATTTTGAATCTACACTACCTGAGAATGCTTCCACACAAGTTTCAGCTTTTCTTGCTGATTAGTTTCTGAGAAGAAGATTTTTAAAGATTTACTCTATACATTCCTATGTAAAACTTCGACCCCCCATTGTGGCCCCACCCTACCCCCGGGGATCATGAATTTCACAATTTTGAATTAACACTACCTGAGAATAATTCCACACAAGTTTCAGCTTTTCTGGATGATTATTTTCTGAGAAGAAGATTTTTAAAAATTTACTCTATGTATTCCTATGTAGAACTTCGAGACCCCATTGTGGCCCCACCCTACCCCCAGGGACCATTAATTTCACAACTTGAATCTACACTACCTGAGAATGCTTCCACACAAGTTTCAGCTTTTCTGGCTGATTAGTTTCTGAGAAGAAGATTTTTAAAGATTTACTCTATATATTCCTATGTAAAACTTCGACCCCCCCCCCAGAATTTTCGCCCACCCTACTCTCAGGGATCATGATTTTCACAACTGTCAATCAACATTACCTAAGGATGCTTTCACACAAGTTTCAGCTTTCCTCATTGATTAGTTTCTGAGAATAAGATTTTTAAAGATTTATTCGATACATTTCTATGTAAAGTTTTAGCACCCCATTGTGCCCCCACCCTATCCCCCCGGGTCATGAATTTCACAACTTTGAATCAACACAACCTAGGGATGTTTCCACACAAGTTTGAGATCTTCTAGCTGATTAGTTTCTGAGAAGAATATTATTAAAGATTTACTCTATATATTCCTATGTAAAACTTCGAGCCCCCATTGTGGCCCCACCCTACCCCTGGGGGTCATGAATTTCACAACTTTGAATCTACACTACCTTTATCTTGCTGATTAGTTTCTGAGGAGTAGATTTTTAAAAATTTACTCTATGTAATCTTATGTAAAACTTCGAGCCCCCATTGTGGCCCCACCCTACAGCCAGGGGTCTTGATTTTCACAACTTCAAATGTACACTTATTGAGAATACTTCCACTTAAGTTTCACCTTTCCTGACTGATTAGTTTCTTAAAAGAAGTTTTTTTAAAGATTTACTCTATATATTCTTATATTAAACTTCCAGCCCCAATTGTGGCCCCACCCTTCATCCAGGGGCATAATTTTCACAACTTTGAATTTACACTACCAGAGAAAGATTCCACACAAGTTTCAGCTTTCCTGGCTTGTTGGTTTCTGAGAAGAAGAATTTTAAAAATTTACTTTATATATTCCTATGTAAGACTTCGAGACCCCATTGTGGTCCCACCCTACCCCCAGTGGTCATGAATTTCACAACTTTGAATCTACACTACTTGAGGATACTTTCCTACAAGTTTCAGCTTTCCTGGCTGATTTGTTTTTGAGAAGAAGATTATTAAAGATTTACTCTATGTATTCCTATGTAAAACTTCTACTCCCCATTGTGGCCCCACCCTACCCCCAGGGATCATGAATTTCACAACTTTGAATATACACTACCTGAGAATGCTTCCACACAAGTTTCAGCTTTTCTTGCTGATTAGTTTCTGAGAAGAAGATTTTTAAAGATTTACTCTATATATTTCTATGTAAAACTTCGACCCCCCATTGTGGCCCCACCCTACCCCCGGGGATCATGAATTTCACAATTTTGAATTAACACTACCTGAGAATAATTCCACACAAGTTTCAGCTTTTCTGGCTGATTAGTTTCTGAGAAGAAGATTTTTAAAAATTTACTCTATGTATTCCCATGTAGAACTTCGAGACCCCATTGTGGCCCCACCCTACCCCCAGGGATCATGAATTTCACAACTTGAATCTACACTACCTGAGAATGCTTCCACACAAGTTTCAGCTTTTCTGGCTGATTAGTTTCTGAGAAGAAGATTTTTAAAGATTTACTCTATATATTCCTATGTAAAACTTCGACCCCCCCCCCCCGCCCAGAATTTTCGCCCACCCTACTCTCAGGGATCATGATTTTCACAACTGTCAATCAACATTACCTAAGGATGCTTTCACACAAGTTTCAGCTTTCCTCATTGATTAGTTTCTGAGAAGATTTTTAAAGATTTATTCGATACATTTCTATGTAAAGTTTTAGCACCCCATTGTGGCCCCACCCTATCCCCCCGGGTCATGAATTTCACAACTTTCAATCAACACAACCTAGGGATGTTTCCACACAAGTTTGAGATCTTCTAGCTGATTAGTTTCTGAGAAGAATATTATTAAAGATTTACTCTATATATTCCTATGTAAAACTTCGAGCCCCCATTGTGGCCCCACCCTACCCCTGGGGGTCATGAATTTCACAACTTTGAATCTACACTACCTTTATCTTGCTGATTAGTTTCTGAGGAGTAGATTTTTAAAAATTTACTCTATATATTCTTATATAAAACTTCCAGCCCCAATTGTGGCCCCACCCTTCATCCAGGGGCATAATTTTCACAACTTTGAATTTACACTACCAGAGAAAGATTCCACACAAGTTTCAGCTTTCCTGGCTTGTTGGTTTCTGAGAAGAGGAATTTTAAAAATTTACTTTATATATTCCTATGTAAGACTTCGAGACCCCATTGTGGTCCCACCCTACCCCCAGTGGTCATGAATTTCACAATTTTGAATCTACACTACTTGAGGATACTTTCATACAAGTTTCAGCTTTCCTGGCTGATTAGTTTTTGAGAAGAAGATTATTAAAGATTTACTCTATACATTCCTATGTAAAACTTCGACCCCCCATTGTGGCCCCACCCTACCCCCGGGGATCATGAATTTCACAATTTTGAATTAACACTACCTGAGAATAATTCCACACAAGTTTCAGCTTTTCTGGCTGATTAGTTTCTGAGAAGAAGATTTTTAAAAATTTACTCTATGTATTCCTATGTAGAACTTCGAGACCCCATTGTGGTCCCACCCTACCCCCAGTGGTCAATAGTTTCACAATTTGAATCTACACTACTTGAGGATACTTTCATACAAGTTTCAGCTTTCCTGGCTGATTTGTTTTTGAGAAGAAGATTATTAAAGATTTACTCTATACATTCCTATGTAAAACTTCGACCCCCCATTGTGGCCCCACCCTACCCCCGGGGATCATGAATTTCACAATTTTGAATTAACACTACCTGAGAATAATTCCACACAAGTTTCAGCTTTTCTGGCTGATTAGTTTCTGAGAAGAAGATTTTTAAAAATTTACTCTATGTATTCCTATGTAGAACTTCGAGACCCCATTGCAGCCCCACCCTACCCCCAGGGATCATGAATTTCACAACTTTGAATCTACGCTACCTGAGAATGCTTCCACACAAGTTTCAGCTTTTCTGGCTGATTAGTTTCTGAGAAGAAGATTTTTAAAGATTTACTCTATATATTCCTATGTAAAACTTCGACCCCCCCCCCCCTCAGAATTTTCGCCCACCCTACTCTCAGGGATCATGATTTTCACAACTGTCAATCAACATTACCTAAGGATGCTTTCACACAAGTTTCAGCTTTCCTCATTGATTAGTTTCTGAGAAGAAGATTTTTAAAGATTTATTCGATATATTTCTATGTAAAGTTTTAGCACCCCATTGTGGCCCCACCCTATCCCCCCGGGTCATGAATTTCACAACTTTGAGTCAACACAACCTAGGGATGTTTCCACACAAGTTTGAGATCTTCTAGCTGATTAGTTTCTGAGAAAAAGATTTTTAAAGATTTACTCTATATATTCCTATGTAAAACTTCGAGCCCCCATTGTGGCCCCACCCTACCCCTGGGGGTCATGAATTTCACAACTTTGAATCTACACTACCTTTTTCTTGCTGACTAGTTTCTGAGGAGTAGATTTTTAAAAATTTACTCTATGTAATCTTATGTAAAACTTCGAGCCCCCATTGTGGCCCCACCCTACATCCAGGGGTCTTGATTTTCACAACTTCAAATGTACACTTATTGAGAATACTTCCACTTAAGTTTCACCTTTCCTGACTGATTAGTTTCTTTAAAGAAGTTTTTTTAAAGATTTACTCTATATATTCTTATATAAAACTTCCAGCCCCAATTGTGGCCCCACCCTTCATCCAGGGGTCATAATTTTCACAACTTTGAATTTACACTACCAGAGAAAGATTCCACACAAGTTTCAGCTTTCCTGGCTTGTTGGTTTCTGAGAAGAAGAATTTTAAAAATTTACTTTATATATTCCTATGTAAAACTTCGAGACCCCATTGTGGTCCCACCCTACCCCCAGTGGTCATGAATTTCACAACTTTGAATCTACACTACTTGAGGATACTTTCATACAAGTTTCAGCTTTCCTGGCTGATTAGTTTTTGAGAAGAAGATTATTAAAGATTTACTCTATACATTCCTATGTAAAACTTCGACCCCCCATTGTGGCCCCACCCTACCCCCGGGGATCATGAATTTCACAATTTTGAATTAACACTACCTGAGAATAATTCCACACAAGTTTCAGCTTTTCTGGCTGATTAGTTTCTAAGAAGAAGATTTTTAAAAATTTACTCTATGTATTCCTATGTAGAACTTCGAGACCCCATTGCGGCCCCACCCTACCCCCAGGGATCATGAATTTCACAACTTGAATCTACACTACCTGAGAATGCTTCCACACAAGTTTCAGCTTTTCTGGCTGATTAGTTTCTGAGAAGAAGATTTTTAAAGATTTACTCTATATATTCCTATGTAAAACTTCGACCCCCCCCCCCCCAGAATTTTCGCCCACCCTACTCTCAGGGATCATGATTTTCACAACTGTCAATCAACATTACCTAAGGATGCTTTCACACAAGTTTCAGCTTTCCTCATTGATTAGTTTCTGAGAAGAAGATTTTTAAAGATTTATTCGATATATTTCTATGTAAAGTTTTAGCACCCCATTGTGGCCCCACCCTATCCCCCCGGGTCATGAATTTCACAACTTTGAATCAACACAACCTAGGGATGTTTCCACACAAGTTTGAGATCTTCTAGCTGATTAGTTTCTGAGAAAAAGATTTTTAAAGATTTATTCTAGATATTCCTATGTAAAACTTCGACCTCCCCCCCCCCCGAATTTGTGCCCACCCTACCCCCAGGGATCATGATTTTCCCAACTTTGAATCCACATTACCTAAGGATGCTTCCACACAAGTTTAAGCTTTCCTGACTGATTAGTTTCTTAAAAGAAGTTTTTTTAATATTTATCCCATATATTCCTATGTAAAACTTCGAGCCCCCATTGCGGCCAACCCTACATCCAGGGGTCATGATTTTCACAACTTAAAATGTACCCTTCTTGAGGATGCTTCGACACAAGTTTCTTTTTTACTGGCTGATCAGTTTCTGAGAAGAAGATTTTTAAAGATTTTCTCTATATATTCCTATGTGAAACTTCGAGCCCCCATTGTGGCCCCACCCTACCCTCAGGGGTCATGATTTTCACAACTTTGAATCTACACTACCCGAGAATGCAGTCACACAAGTTTCAGCTTTCTTGACTGATTGGTTTCTATTAAGAAGATTTTTAAAAATTTGCCCTATATATTCCCATGTAAAACTTCGAGCCCACACTGTGGCCCCACCCTACCCTCAGGGGTCATGAATGCATTCACATAAGTTTCAGCTTTCCTGGCTGATTAGTTTCTAAGAAGAAGATTTAATATTTACACAATATATTCCTATGTAAAACTTCGAGCCACCATTGTGGCCCCACCCTACCCTCAGGGATTATGATTTTCACAACTCTGAATCTCAATACCCAAGAATGCATTCACACAAGTTTCAGCTTTCCTGGCTGATTAGTTTCTAAGAAGAAGATTTTTTAATATTTACCCTATATATTCCTATGTAAAACTTCGAGCACCCATTTTGGCCCCACCCTACCCTCAGGGGTCATGATTTTCACAATTTTGAATCTACACTACCCGAGAATGCAGTCACACAAGTTTCAGCTTTCCTGGCTGATTAGTTTCTAAGAAGAAGATTTTTAAATATTTACCCTATATATTCCTATGTAAAACTTGAACCCCCCATTGTTGTCCCACCTTTCCCCCGGGGGTCAGGAATATCACAACTTTGAATCTACACTACCAGAGGATGCTTCCACACAAGTTTCAGCTTTCCTGGCTAATTTTTTCTGAGAAGAAGATTTTCACAGATTTACTCTATATATTCCTATGTTAAACTTCGAGCCCCCCCCCCCACAATTGTGGCCCACCCTACCCCCAGGGATCATGATTTTCACAACTTTGAATATACACTACCTGAAGATGCTTCCACACAAGTTTTATATTTCCTCTCTGATTAGTTTCTGAGAATAAGATTTTTAAAGATTTACTCTATATATTCCTATGTAAAACTTCGAGCCCCCATTGTGGCCCCACCCTACCCCTGGGGGTCATGAATTTCACAACTTTGAATCTACACTACCTTTTTCTTGCTGATTAGTTTCTGAGGAGTAGATTTTTTAAAAATTTACTCTATGTAATCTTATGTAAAACTTCGAGCCCCCTTGTGGCCCCACCCTACATCCAGGGGTCATGATTTTCACAACTTCAAATGTACACTTATTGAGAATACTTCCACTTAAATTTCACCTTTCCTGACTGATTAGTTTCTTAAAAGAAGTTTTTTAAAGATTTACTCAATATATTCTTATATAAAACTTCCAGCCCCAAATGTGACTCCACCCTTCATCCAGGGGTCATAATTTTCACAACTTTGAATTTACACTACCAGAGAAAGATTCCACACAAGTTTCAGCTTTCCTGGCTTGTTGGTTTCTGAGAAGAAGTATTTTAAAAATTTACTTTATCTATTCCTATGTAAAACTTCGAGTCCCCATTGTGGTCCCACCCTACCCCCAGTGGTCATGAATTTCACAACTTTGAATCTACACTACTTGAGGATACTTTCATACAAGTTTCAGCTTTCCTGGCTGTTTAGTTTCTGAGAAGAAGATTTTTAAAGATTTACTCTATACATTCCTATGTAAAACTTCTACTCCCCATTGTGGCTTCACCCTACCCCCAGGGATCATGAATTTCACAACTTTGAATATACACTACCTGAGAATGCTTCCATACAAGTTTCAGCTTTTCTGGATGATTAGTTTCTGAGAAGAAGATTTTTAAAGATTTACTCTATACATTCCTATGTAAAACTTCGACCCCCCATTGTGGCCCCACCCTACCCCCGGGGATCATGAATTTCACAATTTTGAAATAACACTACCTGAGAATAATTCCACACAAGTTTCAGCTTTCCTGGCTGATTAGTTTCTGAGAAGAAGGTTTTTAAAAATTTACTCTATGTATTCCTATGTAGAACTTCGAGACCCCATTGCGGCCCCACCCTACCCCCAGGGATCATGAATTTCACAACTTGAATCTACACTACCTGAGAATGCTTCCACACAAGTTTCAGCTTTTCTGGCTGATTAGTTTCTGAGAAGAAGATTTTTAAAGATTTACTTTGTATAATCCTATGTAAAACTTCGACCCCCCCCCCCCCAGAATTTTCGCCCACCCTGTTCTCAGGGATCATGATTTTCACAACTGTCAATCCACATTACTTAAGTATGCTTTCACACAAGTTTCAGCTTTCCTCACTGATTAGTTTCTGAGAAAAAGATTTTTAAAGACTTATTCGATATATTTCAATGTAAAGTTTTAGCACCCCATTGTGGCCCAACCCTATCCCCCCGGGTCATGAATTTCACAACTTTGAATCAACACAACCTAGGGATGTTTCCACACAAGTTTGAGATCTTCTAGCTGATTAGTTTCTGAGAAAAATTTTTTTAAAGATTTATTCTAGATATTCCTATGTAAAACTTCGACCCCCCCCCCCGAATTGTTGCCCACCCTACTCCCAGGGATCATGGTTTTCCCAACTTTGAATCCACATTACCTTAGTATGCTTTCACACAAGTTTAAGCTTTCCTGACTGATTAGTTTCTTAAAAGAAGTTTTTTTAATATTTATCCTATATATTCCTATGTAAAACTTCGAGTCTCCATTGTGGCCAACCCCCTACATCCAGGGGTCATGATTTTCACAACTTAAAATGTACTCTTCTTGAGGTTGCTTCCACACAAGTTTCTTTTTTACTGGGTGATCAGTTTCTAAGAAGAAGATTTTTAAAAATTTACTCTATGTATTTCCTTATGTAAAACTTCGAGCCCCCATTGTGGCCCACCCTACCCCCAGTGGTCATGATTTTCACAACTTTGAATCTACACTACCTGAAGATGCTTACACAAGTTTCAGCTTTCCTCTCTGATTAGTTTCTGAGAAGAAGATTTTTAAAGATTTACTCTATATATTCCTATGTAAATCTTCGAGCCCCCATTGTGGCCCCACCCTACACATTGGGGTCATGAATTTCACAACTTTGAATCTACACTACCTGAAGATACTTTCACACAAGTTTCAGCTTTCCTGGCTGATTAGTTTCTGAGAAGTAGATTTTTAAAAATTTACTCTATGTAATCTTATGTAAAACTTCGAGCCCCCATTTTGGCCCCACCCTACATCCAGGGGTCTTGATTTTCACAACTTTAAATGTACACTTATTGAGAATACTTCCACACAAGTTTCAGCTTTCCTGACTTATTAGTTTCTTAAATGAAGTTTTTTAAAGATTTACTCAATATATTCTTATATAAAACTTCCAGCCCCCATTGTGGCCCCACCCTACATCCAGGGGTCATGATTTTCACTACTTTGAATTTACACTACCAGAGAAAGATTCCACACAAGTTTCAGCTTTCCTGGCTTATTAGTTTCTGAGAAGAATTTTTTTAAATATTTACTCTATATATTCCAATGTAAAACTACATCCAGGGGTCATGATTTTCACAACTTTGAATTTACATTACCAGAGAAAGATTCCACACAAGTTTCAGCTTTCCTGGCTTATTACATGTAGTTTCTGAGAAGAAGATTTTTAAAGATTTACTCTATATATTGCTATGTAAAAATTCGACCCCCCGTTGTGGCCCGATCCTACCCCCAGGGGTCATGATATTCACAGTTTTAAATGCACACTTCTTGAGGATGCTTCCACACAGGTTTCAGCTTTTCTGGCTGATTAGTTTCTGAGAAGAAGATTTTTAAAGATTTACTCTTTATATTCCTATGTAAAACTTCGACCCCCCCCCCCCCCAGAATTTTCGCCCACCCTACTCCCAGGGATCATGATTTTCACAACTGTCAATCCACATTACCTAAGGATGCTTTCACACAAGTTTCAGCTTTCCTCACTGATTAGTTTCTGAGAAGAAGATTTTTAAAGATTTATTCGATATATTTCTATGTAAAGTTTTAGCACCCCATTGTGGCCCCACCCTATCCCCCCGGGTCATGAATTTCACAACTTTGAATCAACACAACCTAGGGATGTTTCCACACAAGTTTCAGCTTTCCTTGCTTATTAGTTTCTGAGAAGAAGATTTTTAAAAATTTACTCTATATATTCCTTATGTAAAACTTCGAGCCCCCATTGTGGCCCACCCTACCCCCAGTGGTCATGATTTTCACAACTTTGAATCTACACTACCTGAAGATGCTTCCACACAAGTTTTAGATTTCCTCTCTGATTAGTTTCTTAGAAGAAGATTTTTAAAGATTTAGTCTATATATTCCTATGTAAATCTTCGAGCCCCCATTGTGGCCCCACCCTACACATTGGGGTCATGAATTTCACAACTTTGAATCTACGCTACCTGAGGATACTTTCACACAAGTTTCAGCTTTCCTGGCTGATTAGTTTCTGAGAAGTAGATTTTTAAAAATTTACTCTATGTAATCTTATGTAAAACTTCGAGCCCCCATTTTGGCCCCACCCTACATTCAGGGGTCTTAATTTTCTCAACTTTAAATGTACACTTATTGAGAATACTTCCACACAAGTTTCAGCTTTCCTGACTGATTAGTTTCTTAAAAAAAGTTTTTTAAAGATTTACTCTATATATTCTTACATGTATATAAAACTTCCAGCCCCCATTGTGGCCCCACCCTACATCCAGGGGTCATGATTTTCACTACTTTGAATTTACACTACCAGAGAAAGATTCCACACAAGTTTCAGCTTTCATGGCTTATTAGTTTCTGAGAAGAAATTTTTGAAATATTTACCCTATATATTCCAATGTAAAACTACATCCAGGGGTCATGATTTTCACAACTTTGAATTTACACTACCAGAGAAAGATTCCACACAAGTTTCAGCTTTCCTGGCTTATTAGTCTCTGAGAAGAAGATTTTTAAAGATTTACTCTATATATTGCTATGTAAAACTTGGAGCCCCCATTGTGACCCCACCCTACCTTTAGGGGTCATGATTTTCATAACTTAAAATGCACACTTCTTGAGGATGCTTCCACACTAGATTCAGTTTTCCTGGCTGATTAGTTTCTGAGAAGAAGATTTTTAACGATTTACTCAATATATTCATATGTAAAATTTCGAGTCACCATTGTGGTCCCACCCTACCCCTGTGTGGTCATGATTTTCACAACTTTGAATCTTCGCTACCAGACAATGCTTCCACACAAGTTTCAGCTTTCCTGGCTGATTAGCTTCTGAGAAGAAGTTTTTAAAGGATTTACGCTATATATTCCTATGTAAAACTTCGACCCCCATTGTGGCCCCACCCTACATCCATTGGTCATGATTTTCACAACTTTAAATCTACACTACCTGAGAATGCTTCCACACAATTTTCAGCTTTCTTGGCTGATTAGTTTCTGAGAAAAAAATTTTTTAAAGATGTACTCTATATATTCCTATGTAAAACTTGGAGCCCCCATTGTGGCCCCACCCTACCTCCAGGGATCATGATTTTCACAACTTTGAGTTTACACTACCTGAGGATGCTTCCACACAGGTTTCAGCTTTCCTAGCTGATTTGTTTCTCAGAACAAGATTTTTAAAGATTTACTCTATATATTCCTATGTAAAACTTCGATCCCCCCGTTGTGGCCCCATCTTACCCCCAGGGGCCATGATTTTCACAGCTTTAAATGCACACTTCTTGAGGATGCTTCCACACAGGTTTCAGCTTTCCTGGCTGATTAGTTTCTGAGAAGAAGATTTTTAAAGATGTACTCTATATATTCCTATGTAAAACTTCGAATCCCCATTGTTGCCCCACCCTACATCCATTGGTCATGATTTTCGCAACTTTAAATTAACACTACCTGAGAATGCTTCCACACAGGTTTCAGCTTTCCTGGCTGATTAGTTTCTGAGAAAAAAAATTTTAAAGATGTACTCTATATATTCCTATGTAAAACTTGGAGCCCCCATTGTGGCTCCACCCTACCTCCAGAGATCATGATTTTCACAACTTTGAGTTTACACTACCTGAGGATGCTTCCACACAGGTTTCAGCTTTCCTGGCTGATTAGTTTCTCAGAACAAGATTTTTAAAGATTTACTCTATATATTCCTATGTAAAACTTCGATCCCTCCGTTGTGGCCCCATCTTACCCCCAGGGGCCATGATTTTCACAGCTTTAAATGCACACTTCTTGAGGATGCTTCCACACAGGTTTCAGCTTTCCTGGCTGATTAGTTTCTGAGAAGAAGATTTTTAAAGATGTACTCTATATATTCCTATGTAAAACTTCGAATCCCCATTGTTGCCCCACCCTACCTCCAGGGATTATGATTTTCACAATTTTGAGTTTACACTACCTGAAGATGCTTCCACACAGGTTTCAGCTTTCCTGGCTGATTAGTTTCTCAGAAGAAGATTTTTAAAGATTTACTCTATATATTCCTCTGTAAAAATTCGACCCCCCGTTGTGGCCCGATCCTACCCCCAGGGGTCATGATATTCACAGTTTTAAATGCACACTTCTTGAGGATGCTTCCACACAGGTTTCAGCTTTCCTGGCTGATTAGTTTCTGAGAAGAAGATTTTTAAAGATTTATTCTATGTATTCCTATGTTAAACTTCGAGCCCCCTTTGTTGCCCCACCCTACCCCAAGGGATCATGATTTTCACAACTTTGAATTTACACTACCTGAGGTTGCTTCCACACAAGTTTCAGTTTTCCTGGGTGATTAGCTTCTGAGAAGAAGATTTTTAAGTATTTACTCTATATTTTCCTATGTAAAACTTCGAGCCCCCATTGTGGCCCCATCCTACATCCAGGGGTCATGATTTTCACAACTTGAAATCTACACTACCTGAGAATGCTTCCACACAAGTTTCAGCTTTCCTGGCTGATTAGCTTCTGAGAAGAAGATTTTTAAAGATTTACTCTACATATTCCTATGTAAAACTTCGAGCCCCCATTGTGAGCTTTCAGCTCAGGTGAGCTAAAAAGCAAAACAAAACAAAACAAAAGAATAACGAAACCATTTATCAGAGGGATAGCTCCTTCAAAATTTAATTTCTATTCGTATATTGACAAAAAGCAGATTAACATCCCTCAACCTTTTCTTGGAGATAATACGGTTAATAAACAAATTGGCATTGTAATGGAAATCTCAAGTTTGTATATGCTAAGTGCCCCCCCCCCCCCCAATAAAAAAATAATTCAAATCAATTTGAACTCAAATCCGACGATATTTGACAATCGGTTTGAATTTGAAAGATAAAAATGCTGTTTGAAACTCCATAAGTCACCAAGCCGGCTGCGATTCACGCCAAGTGCACATGTGTGTTAAAATTTAACTTTTCGTTTTATATTTATGTTAATTTTATAATTAATTCATGTATGCGTTTCTTTTCTTTATTGTGGTATTTAAAAAAAAAAATGAAAAGGTTTATCTGTATGTGACCTTTGGCGAAAGCCTGCCTTTATCTGTCGGTGTTTTATAGTTTAGAGATGCAGCGACCCGTATAAAAACCAGGTAAAATCGTCAACTGCGCCATTGCCACGGTTTACACCCTACTAAATATTTTGGAATAAAAATGTCAACTTGATATTTCAAAACCAGCAACCAAGTCTGTAGGGTTTTTTTAACAATGGGTCATTACATTTTAGATATCGGTTTATTACTTATAAAGAATAAATTACTGTTTTTCTGTCACAGTCTAAAGAGGACACTGGACCTGCACATGCGCAGAAAAAAATTGGCCATTTTGAACAGGATTTTAATGGAATTCTCATAACCGTAAGTATATGTGGCTTGATTTCTCCCCCATTACAAATACATGTATGGAAGGTTTATGTGATATTTGTAACAGAGTTTTTTGACTTGGAGTTCCTTTCTATTTACAATTCTCTTAACTTATTGAATTTTTATTGATCTATGTAATATCACGAATAAATAATTTTGAAAATCACACACAGTCCGCATATCGAAAAAAGAAGAGTTTTTCTCTCCATGAAAAAAAACCAATAGTTCAGCATAAGGTTATCGAGGGCTTGTACACATTCCTTTATTGTGAAACAAGTGAGGAAAGGACATTCAAAATACTAAAGTGCATTGTGCAACACAGAGATAAGCCCGAACTTTGTTTATCAGCCAGCAACGATAACCTTATGTATTAAAAAAATGGGTGAAATCAATGGTCCCGTTGTACTAAAAGACGTAAGATACGACGAAACAAACAAACAAAAAAACCAATAGTAGCATTAAATATTACGCAATAAGAAAATATTCGATGGTAAAATATTTCTTATATAAAATACAGACTAGACTATGGTACTATGCTGCATTTAACTAAATATTACTTTCATTTACTCCTTTGTTCTTCCTGCATTATCAATAAGCCATGATTTACTCTCGTTTCGTAAGTAATATTGACAGGCACGTAGCATCGTTTTTGAAAGTGAGGGGGCCAGGCCCATCCAAAAAATCTTGACAAGCAACAGAAAAAAAAGGGAAATTTAAAGTTTCCAAAAATCTTCAAAATCCTAATCCGGGGTGGGGGGGGGGGATCAACTATACTTCCAAAAAAAAATCCTCCCTACCAAAATTTCTTTCCCTCCAAATCATGAAATTCCTAATCCGTGGGGGGGGGGGTAATATTCAATTTGACTACTCATTTCCTTTTTTTCATATCAATTTTTTATTAACTTCAAAAAAAGTGGGGGGGGGGCAACTCCATTATAATTCATTTTTTTATATGTAAATTTTAAAAAATATCTTGCTGCGAGAAAAAGTGGGGGGCCCCCCTGATGCTACGTGCCTGTATTGCACATGAAATAGAACACATTGATCTCTCTCTTTTGTTTTAGTTTTTGTTCTAAATAAACAACTAATGTTAATGTTGTCATTCCTTTTCAAAGAACGATAAAAAAGGTATTGTCGAAACAGTGTTATTTTTTAAACCGTGTAAATATTGATTATGTCACTGATTTCCATTTGGAAGAAGTAAATATTTTTCAGGAAACCTAATGGTCAACAGATAATTCATCAGTTAACCTTCAAATTTAAAAAGATTTCATATTTTTAGCTTTGATTTTTTTCTTTAGAAAAATATCTTAATGTATAAGATATAAAATATGAATATTTGCTGTCCTTTTATAAGATACTCTTCTAAGTATAAATTTAACAACTACCATCCATGTTTTTTTCTCTTTTAATATGATTTCAATGTGAATTATTTAAAGGAAATAATATGCATGCTTAATCTAACAATATATGTGTCGCTTTTTTCTCATCAAGTGTTAACGTTGTTACATGTACATACAAAAGATTTCTACTAAAATAATAAAATAATATCTACCACAAACATTCACAGGTAAATCACACCTGTCCGTCCATCCGTCTCTCTCTCTCTCTCTCTCTCTTTCTCTCTCTCTCTCTCGTAACAAACCTGACATAAACATTCGCAAAATATCGATCTATCGAATTAATTATACAATTATACGTGTTCAATTGAAGCGCTGCGCTAGGACGAACTATTAACTACTATATTTACAATATATTGTTTGATTTATCATGATTTGTGACAGGCATTACACATGAATTTGATTCTTCTGAGAACGAGAAAATATTTATTCACCAGATGATATTTTTTATTCCTCTAAACAAAATATAATAATCAATCGAACACTTTTTTTTCTTCAATTTTGTGGTCTTTGGTCCCGTAAAGTACAACTGAAAAACAAAAATTAAAGAAAAAAACAAGTTGACTAACATTGCTTGTTGTACAGACAAACCGTGTAAAGGGTTAAAGGTCAAATTATCCGTGTTATTATTGATTACGGTAAATGGAGACACAGAGATCTGTGAAGTCGGGCCATGGACCTGAACCGCAATCAGGCATGTCCTGGTCATTATAATACTATTTCAGTATCTCCTCTGTATACAGATACAGGAAAATATTCAAATTAAACCTTTTACATGTATATCTAGATTTAATCACAAAAAAGCACAGGGGTATTTGAAGGTGGCCCGTTAATATAATGACTTTTGATATTATATATGGCCATTATTCTTGCCTTTAAAGCAACGCGACACTTTTTTTTACTGCATTCGGGTAATTTATTCACCAGGGGCTCGTTTCATAAAGAGGCCTACATTTTGGGCCTAACTTTAGTCTAGTCAGAGGATTTACACCAAAAATTTGGTCGGGCGTATTTTGCACTTCATAAAGCGGTGTAACTAGAAATGTAAACTTTAGACTATAGCTTTAATATTAGTCCTTGACAACGAAGCAAACACATGCATAAAATCGTTTCTATTATTCTGTCATGTACAGGTGTATGTAGCAGGTAAAAATATGATAATTTTTTTAGGAACTAGCAGTTGTAATAAATTTTACTTAAAAATATTTCAGACTTGATAAAATCTTGTTGTTTCAGTATGTACAAAGGTTAAACTTTTTTAATAATATTCCTTTTCCTTCAACAATTTACCGAACAAAACGCATATGATATCAAAATTGAATTATACAAATAAATAGAACATTAAACGGAAACCCAACAAATGGTAAAGTGTATAAGATTTTTTGAAATACCAGCGCAAGGAGTATTATTTAGTGTCAGAACACACATGGAAATCTTTAATGAATTATCCGTATAATACAGGTATAATGTTTATTTAAAGCGGGCTTACTCGGAATTATTTTGAATGAAGTACATGACTTGTGTAATATGGTTAAGTAGAATTATCAATTTATCATAGAATTATTTAGGTAGTCCAAAAAATATGTTATTTTATTACTTTTATCATATTGAACATTTTGATGTACTTAGTCGATGTAAATTAACAATTGTTGCTCTATTGCTCTTTGTCATAGCGCATTTCAATAAAAATGAATTTGAGGGGTTATGAAACAAAATTAATGCATTTTGGTTTTCAATCATGCATTTTACGATGGTTTGTATTTCAGCGCAAAACAATGTATTATTATACATGTATAATAAGTTACACTTTCTGTACCCAGTATTTAGAAATTATAATTTGTATTTATCAAATCAGTTTGAATTGCTGATTTGTCTAAACCCTAATGTGTCATCATTCTTGTAGTTAAAAACTGGAAATTTATATCCCATTTTCTCACCAGAGGTCGCGCTTCGCAAGAGTTCTATATATCAAAACTAAAATCCCTCATTCATTCAAGAAAGGAATTGAATTATTTCATTATTCAACGTTTGTCAAATTTTAACATCTTTGTGCTTTATAAGTTCCTAGTAAATATATTCACCCTTTACGTAGTCATTCAATATTATTTCATTGCAAGCATACATTTTGATGCAAATTCCCAGTGACTTGGATCCACCAAAGCGTGTCTACCACCTTACCCTTATTTTTGCTAATTCGGGCTAGTTTATCGAAAATGAAAGTAGGTTTTTCGTTAATTTTACAATAATTACTTATCAGGTATTATTCAATTATATCATAGGACATAATCCCACATGTGTCGAAATATCAAATTTATAAGCAGTCACACTGGTGCAGGCATTTCGTAGTTTCTTGCCAAAAAGTCTTAATTTCTAAGTATAGAAACGTATTATTATAATGTGCATTGCTGTTATTTAGAACCATTTTAACAAGAGCTTGGACTTTGGGTTGTTGAATCAAACGGCAATGTGACGTAGGCCTGTCTATTTCATTGTAGGCCTCTCAGGCATGGCTCTTTGAAATCAACACGATTTGTCTGGCTTTTGAGCAAAGACTGCGCAATCGGGGTATATTTCACTTGAAACCAGTGTCATTTTAACTTGTTTTGACGCAAGAAATAGATCGTTACATCCTACTGAAAGTCCAAGGTCTTGTTAAAATGGTTCTATAAGTCCGTGCAACCTGAATACCTCAGTCGAGAAGCAACTGACCATAACTTTTTTGGCAGGTATATATCCAAGTCGTAATAAAGGTGCGATAAAAACTAGTATGGCGACCAAATGTTATTATTTAAACCTAAAAAATGCCATCTTTGGTTATTCATTCGGGGTATGAAGGTAGCGACAATGCAGAAAAAATCCATAACCCGCGTTATATTTTTAATTTTGATATGAACATCTTTCTTGTGATTAATAAATAAATTGATTATGAAAAGTTAGTAAAATTCACTAAATTAGTAAAGTGGGGCGTATAGATTTCAGTCTGGCTGTTTCTACAGAGCTAAAAATTAAAATAATACTTTGTAGATGTAAAAATTAAATCATGTCAGCTATAACTTGATCAATATTGGCGAAGTACACTCGAATTTTTCTCAATAATGCCAAATTTAATACATTCAGACATTGCCGGGGTCATTTCTTCAAACTTACATTTTCGTCCAACATTGATTTATCCGAACAATTTGATCCTGTTTTTGATTAAAAGACATCCAAAGCATTAAAATAGAAAAAGATATCATTAATCTTTTAGTGGGGGCCGATATTGACCCTAAGCACTCCTAATTCTTTATCACGATATCTCTAATAACTTTTCTTGATGAATTACAGAGCAAAACACACCCAGATGAAGAATATTCGAGGTCAAACAAATATAGATGTGTAGCTTTTTCTGCCATTTTTCGGTGTATATGCATAAAGGCCACTTTTCGTTGAAACGGACACTTTTACATCTCAGCAAGGGTCAATTTCGGATGCAACCTGTCGAAAAGCAATGCATGCCAGGTACGTTTTTGATTTGTCCGTAGTAAACTCTCAAATCTACGAAAGCCGAGAAGGATTATTCGAGATTCGAGATTCAAAATACGTGATTCGAAAAACGAGATTCAAGTTTCGAAAATCTCGTATTTTGAATCTCGAATCTCGAATGATCCTTCTCGGCTTTCGTACAAATCCGCTGCGCTACGTTATTAGATAACAATATTGGGAATTTATGAAATTATACTTGATTTTATTGTTTATTCCGATAAATAATACGTAACAACATGGAGATTTCCATGTATGGGAAATCTGTCGATATTAAATTGCATTAAACATTACACAGCTAATTGTGCCACATACGTTTCACATATGTTTGAGCTAAACACATGTACAACATACGGTAAAAATACGAAACACACACGTGAAGTCAAACCGTACGTTATATTACACATACGTTGAGAAACGTAAGGTAAAGATACGTGTGATAACATACGTTCAAAATTACATATGTTTAACATACGTTAGATTTTACATATGTTAAACGTATGTGAATCCTATGTTTTACATATGTAGATCTCAACCACATGTTACACATATGTTATAAACACACGTGGTACTTAAATCACGTTAAACGTACGTGGTCACATACGTATCACACATGTTTAACGTATCTGAAACGTGTGTGGCACATTTTGCTGTGTATAATTGAAATACTTTCACAGGTCTAGAATTTTCAAATTTTACATTATTGAACCAAAAAAAATAATTAAAAATGTTTACATTCTCATCCTCAAATGTACAATATGGCCGTACATCCCCCTTAACCATAAATATATATGGTGGGTTTTTTTATATACAGTCATACCTTATGCAAGTGCGTTAGTCCACTACTTATTGACTGTGTGTGTCACCGCTGCCATTAATTGGGGGTTCGTTAATACGTCATATTTTAAATTTAATGCAAATTGTGTATCATGGATTTTATGGTCTTCATATCTGAAATAAAGCCTTAGGGTAATTGGTGCTACGTCACAATCAAATGTGAGTTATCTCCCTTTAACTACCTCACCTTAAAGTGTCATATCTCAAACATGATTTCGTTGTTGAAAGAAAGATATATGTTCTTCATATTTGATGAAATCATTATAAAAATGTTAATAATAAGCATTAAATCGTTATGTTTTGAAAAATAAAGTCACATTCCGGTGTGCACACAAATTGAGGAAAGCGATCAGAGCCTTTTCAAAATTTGATTGCATATACATGTACAGTTCAGTTATGAACTATGAAATACTATTTACAGTATTATTTTCGCCCCACGTAATTTTGCCCATTTACACTTGCAAACGGTTTCACCCCGTCTTGAATTCGCCTAAATACAGTTGTGTTAACAAAAATATCATTTGCGACAATGGATTCGCCTAGTCCTAATTTCGCCCTTTGGCAACGAGGGCGAAAGGGGCGAAAATAAAACAGGAGCGAATATTTCCCTGTATACAGTATATCTTTAAAGAAAAGTTAAAATGCATTTTTAACATTGTTTTACTTCCTGCATTGTCTGCAAATGTGATGAATAAATTAAAATCCCTGTTTTATCCTAAGGTAAGTTTAAAACCACAACCGTGAATTTTGATTTTTGCCTTCTGACGTTGCAGTTTAACAGAATCCAGCGCATGTGACGTAAACATAAAACTCATAATTTTAGCTTTTGAACACCCTATCTGTGTTATGGTGTAAAAAATGTCATAGCTGTCGAAACACTTAACATCCAAATAGTGTGCAATGTCAATATTGCATGTTAGGAGAATGGTCATTTCAAATGAAAATCATTACATAAACAACTATGTTTTTATATGCACTCTGCGCCAAGTTCTGAAAGTACAAAAACTGATAAAAAGTCCGATATGGGCCGATAACCATGTTGTAGTTTCCGTATTATTTTCGGGGAAGAAGGGGTGTACTTCATAAAAAAATATATATTATGCAGTATTTTTTAAGTTCCCTGTTGTTTCAATTAAATTTGGCAAACTTTTCTTTAGTTTTTTTTTCTTGTCAATATTACTTACACAATCTTTGATAAACATCTGTTTTTAATCATTTTAGGAAAATGAGGCAGAACTATGCACAGGCTTTCGTGTTGTCTGTTTTGTTCATTGTTGTAACTGGATTTTACTTCATGTCCCACCACCTTAACGAATATACGGTTACGATCACGGCAGACATACGACCTGCAGATCTGGAGGCTGGACCGTGTCCAAGTCTGAAAGATGAAGTAGTCTTTCAACCCTCTGGTATAGCCCCCAAAATGCCTAAGGAACTTGAAAAAGTGGTCCCTATATGGAAGAACACAACAGCAGATAAATGCATTGGAAAGATTAAACCAAAGAGTAGGAGAAAATTTTCAACACAGGAAAACGACACTTTTTACGGATGTGTAGAAAGAAATAAGAACGTAAATGGTGTTCGAGATCATTCCATGCATAGGTATAATAGAGATAGAAGCATAATATATTCCTACTTCAAAATGTTGAAAATGAAACCGGACGTTGCAATCATCGAAATCGGGGGTTACCTAGGTGGCTTGATGGCGAAACTTGTAGAAACAACAGGTACTAAGCGTTATGTTGTTTTGGAGCCAGTCCCTAGTTTTTATAAAAGGTTCACCAAAAAGGTGGAGGATCTCTCACTTAAATCAACAGTCACAGCTTACAGCTTTGGCCTTGCTAAAACTCCAAAGGAGCTACAAATTGCAGTACACGCTGAAGCTACTTCTTTGCTGAGAGACGATATTAAGAAAGGCGTCAAGACAGAAACTATCAAAATATTTAATGTGATAGACTTCTTCTTGCAGATTGGGTTAGGGTGTCACTCATTAAATCTACTCACAATTAATTGTGAAGGATGTGAATTTGACGTCATAGAAATGCTGACGTCAACATCGCTGATCGATAACATTGACTACGTACAGTTCCAGCCCCATGCGATTGTGTTCACAGATCAACAGGAATACAACTGTAAATACTGTCGTCTGCGTCAGCTTCTTGCACGGACACACGAGGTTGGATACGAATTCCCACACGTCTGGGAGACGTGGAAAAGAAAAGGGCTTTCATAGCAGTCAGCGATGAAATTAACGCAACTATTTATTAGAACTTTAAGATTGTAGATAAACATAGATTAGAAAACCAGGGCTGCGTATTACAAAAGAACTAATGACCTACGACCGGATTAATGAATGATTGTTAATAACTAACTAATCAATGTTTTATTTTAATGGTTGTAAAAAATAAATTATGAAATCAGAATAGTTGTAAAAAAAAGTTTGTATATGGATTTTGATGAAGACCATTCTATGAGACTGAAAATATTTACGACTTTGTCGTTAGTTCTTTTGTAAAATGCAGATTCGTATATTTTATTTTCATATTTTTTTTGTTTTTGAATTTAGTAAATCTGTTGTGTTGACTCCGTGATTGTTTATCAATTAAACATGAATTAATGAGCACGTATCTATTAACTGAGAGTGTTTGGTTTTGTTATGATTTGAATTTGATTTGATTTTTTTTTTTTTTTTTTTTGCTTTTTACAGAGTACGAAGTTTTTAGATAATTAAATATCTAAGTATTAAATTTTTATTTAAGTAATATTTGAGAAACAATAAGACATACCCATTGTACTGTACATTTCTAGCAATTAATCTTATTTTGGAACTTTTTTTCATGATTTACCATGTTCTATTTTAAATCAGTGGCATGTTTTGTTTTACATTTTTTTTTAATTGTGAAAATGAATTTTGTTTTCCCCATAAATACTCAACAGAATATTACGTTTTTAAGAAACTAAAACACAAGAATAGACTGAATAGTTGTGTCTGATAGACTTATCAATATATTTTATACCTGACCGGTCCAGTATCAAAGCGTATAATTTATAATTTTAATATGTTTTTCAAGTTTCTATTATATTTTTAGGTTCTTTATATAGTGACATGTATATTTTGATAAGTTTATATTTTTACATTCAGGGAACTAGGATAAAATAGGATGTATCATTAGCAACTTGGGCAAATTTACAACATTACATAATTGAATCATAAAAGCGTTAACCTAGAATTCTAGCAAAAGTCAAAAAAGCTACTTTGCATACCTATTCTTTTTCTAAAAATTGTTAAACTCACACGTACATGTACGCTTATATTTCCTTATATTGTTTAAAATCTAATGATGCATTTAAATGAATTACTGATATAAAATGCTGATGAATTTCAAGTAAAGCTACTGTTCGAACATTAAGTTCAAATTTACAAATATGACCACTCTTTTTATTATGATTATTATTAATGGATGATGGAAAAGTAGGCAAAAAATCAAGATTGTTAAACTATTCTTGTTTCTTTAAGTTAGGTTGGAGGGGGTTAACATATACACTGTACTGAGGTAGTTGAATTCTCTTAATAACAAAGTTTGATTTTCCTACGTCTATTATTGATTTGAAATTGCATACTGTTACTATGAAATACCTAAAGTAGATTAAGTGACCTTTCAAGTAGGTCCTGATATTTTGATACATTGTAAATAAATTCAATTGTATGGCATGTCAAAGGCACGTGAGAAAGTTGTCGACGTTACGATGGCTGAAAATAGCAACCTAATTGATGCAAGCATATTATTGCAGGTAGTCAATGTTTGTGAGTTATGTTTTATCAACTTTACTATGTAGTTAATATGGTAAAACGGAAGTACACTTGTATTTGGACTTAAGCACAATTCATGAATGAAAAATAATCACCGCTGACAAGACATAATACCAGAAAATAATTGATAATTTTGATGGATTGTACCCGGGAGTACTTTTTTTCAAGGAGACAAATTCATTAATACATTGAATATATTAAAATTTTAAATGGTACGGACAAAAACAACAAAAAAACGGAGGAGTTAGAATTATATTCCCACGCCAGTGTTCAATAAGCTGTGTGCAACTCTATACAATATCACAAAATTTTTGGCTTGACAAGCTACAGACGTGGCATAAGTTAATATATTTACATTTTCCAGTGTCTTTGCCTGTGATAACACTACGTATCGATTTTGTACTATATAACCCATAATACAAGTGACGCCAAATTGAGGCGCCAGCGGGGTTTGCTTATTTATATTTAAATATTTAATCGTACGATGGCTAAAAAATATATAAATATAAGTAATAAGGAATCATTCTTTGAATATTATGAGGTGATAATTTCGGTCGGGGCGTGATCAAATCTATCATAAAGCCCTTGGGGCTTTATTGGATTTGATCTCGCCCTGACCAAAATTATCACCTCATAATACTAAAAGAATGATTCCTTATTCCTTATAAAAGACACCATAAGAAATCCAAAGATTGTACTCGAATGACTTCCGAAACTTGTAGCCGAGGAATGAAACCAACAATTTCATTGGTCCAAACAAAGTTCATCAGGAGGTTAAATCAGTTTCTTCAGATCCTTGTGTAGCGACAATAAAATAAAAGGGAGCGGGTCGAGTTTCTGGTTTTAATCAGATCGTCTCAATCGCAACTTCTCGGGCCTTTCCGGCAAGCTCGGAAAACACCTCGAATGTATTAACATCACCGGATGTTACAATTTTATACAAAATGGAGTCGCTTCCCATTAAAATAACTATCGGCTAGACAGCCTTATAATTCGCTTCTGTGTTATATTTTAGGGTATATCATTTACTTTAACAAAGTCTAGCTTACATCTCAACAGATCGTAAAATGTGTTGTATTTACATCAAGTTTTATAAAAAGGGGGGTTGTCATGGACGCCTAGGTAATACATTTGAGGTGTCTTTCCGAGCTTGCCGGAAAGGCCCGAGAAGTTGCGATTGCAGATCGTCTGAAACATTAACGATAAAATTCAAACGAAGGTCATGGTGTCCTTCATCTGGCTTAGTTTACCCCCAGTTCATAACATGCATCAAGTGACAAGATTTTATGATTTTACCCATATACATTTGCAAAATATTCGGGCTTGGGTTTTTTTTTAACTCATGCACACTCACACCCTTGTTCACTTTTTAGTTAAAATTACATGTACCTATATACTTGAAAATGGAATTATTTAATTTACGATAGTAAAGATTATTGTTATCTTTATTTGGCATTTGGTTTTTATATCATTTAAATGCAACATTTCTGCTGACCTAAACATAAATGTTTTAGGTAAATGATATAAATTGAAATATTTATTTACTTAAGAGAGAGAGAGAGAGAGAGAGAGAGAGAGAGAGAGAGAGAGAGAGAGAGAGAGAGTAATCATGTTTATAAACGTAGCCATTTTTCCCATGTGTTATTGAATTCATTCATTTTGTTTTCCACAATTACAGCGTATCTTATTGCCAAAATAAGGGGGTTTTTTAAGCACGTGTTTCTGTATATGTATTGCTTTGTTATTATAGATATAACATTGCTCTGTCTAATATTTTCTATAGTTTTTTTATTCTCCAAACGTAAAGTAATCTTGATTCAGTTCAATATCTATATTTTTGTTTGACATATGCCTATTTATTAGAAGCTGATGTGCCGTTAAGCAGTTCTAGTTATGCCTCCAAGTCACTATACGTTAATTGATATGTAGTTTAGAGATCATGCCTCCCGCTCAAGACTGGAATTATAGCATTTTGTTTATTTGTAACTTATCTGCTGATTGTTTACACAGCCTTTTTTGATTGGAGCAATAAAGATAATTCACTTCTATTTTTATTAACTCCTTTGTTAGATTCGATTCCATAAAAATCTTCCCATTTCCCATTTATCCAACATTTAAAAAGTATTTTAATACTTAATACTTAAAAATTATTTTACAATTTTAAATTCATTTTAAATGAATGCTTTGTATTTTATTTCAATTTTGCCAATTGGTTCAAAAAAATTAGTCAGAATTGACAGTCAAGTTTATAGACTGACGGACAACATACAACAACCACAAAATAAGAAAATTTGACTTAAACGTTGGATACAAGGGAGATGAATGCACAACTATAAAAAAATATTGTAAGTTTTAAAGAAAACTGACACAAAATGAAAATATGGCCACAAGTAAGTGATTAAAAAGGGGGATTTTAAAAAACATAAAGCAACAAAATAGTTATACTTACTGTAATTCATAAATTTGAATACATTAATCATTATGCATTCATCAGCAATAGAGTGAAGCAATTTTGCGAGATGTAAAAAATCAATGTGTATTTCTAGTTATTAACGATGTGTATATGTATTGCATGAGTTGTGTCTTGGCAGCTGTACATATAGTCTTACATGTACGACATTGGTTGAAGCTTGTTATTTTACCCCTCATTAAACATGAAAATCATTCTACAAAAAAGAATGATCATTAATAAAATCTAATAAATTTAGAAATAGAAAAAAAAACGTTATAGTTTTTTTATTTAGTTCATTTTGTGAATAAATGTAAGAATCGTGCCGAGCTTAGAAATGAATGTAATGAAATAATAAATGAATTGCTAAAGCTGATTAGAAATGGACTCACCATCTGTGACGATCGGATTACTGTCTTGATTTTGGGCGGGCGGATCGAGAACTTATTGAAGTGTAAGATGTAATGCTATAAAAATCATGCAGACTTCTGGTGTACTCATCATCACACAACATGATCGCCAGAGACACGGGCCGTCTGATTGTGCTGTCAGCATTTGTAGCACTTTGTGCTATAGTGCTGTTTTCCTCCGAGACTGAAGCCAAAGGTAAGAGTGCTATGGTGGTTACATTTTAGTTCAATACTGGTCTCAAAAATAAGACCCGGAATATCAAAAGAATACAAAACTAGTAAAAAAGAGAGGCATGTGATACTAATATTAAAGCATATTAGTTTATAATTTGTATTAAGTTGACTCTAGCATCCTCGTTTGCATAATGAATAGTGTTGCATAAGAAGTCTTTAAATTATACATTCATGTATTTTATCAATCATTATTTTTTTGGTTTCATAAACTACAGTCTAAACTGATCATTTAAAATTAAAAATAGATTAATTACCTGTCCTTATTATTTACACAATAAAACTCTCTCTCTCTCTCTCTCTCTCTCTCTCTCTCTCTCTCTCTCTCTCTCTCTCTCTCTCTCTATATATATATATATATATATATATATATATATATATATATATATATATATATATATATATTAATTCATTTAGCTATAATAGATGATTGATTAATTGTTTTTTTTTTTTGTATAAATTACAGGATATGGTGACGTAAGTATTTGAGTGATACATTCTTTAAAGGAAAAATAACATTCAGTGGCCATTACAAGTATCTTGCAACTAAAGATTACCACAATACCACAATAGTATCCACACGATTCAGCTGCCCAGTGCATTGAAGTGTATCAGAGTGGTGGCATTTTAAACATTAAAGTATTGTTATTTTACTTCATTTATAGGTTTCTCCTTACAAAGGCTCGGTAAAACGTGGTGGTGGCAAATATTTTCCAGGTGTGCCGTTTAAAAAACGGTATGGAAAAGGTAGAAAAAGATTCGGTGTAGGTTGGAGAGGAAGAAAAAATCGATTTTTAAAGAAATTTGGACGCAGAGGAAACCGAAAGGGATATGGTAAAGGCAGAGGACTTGGAAATAAAATAGGAAGACGTTATTATGGTCTCCGAAAACGAGGAAAAGGTGGAAAATATAGAGGTCTATGGAAGGGATCGAGGAAAAATAATAAAGTACGTCGACGAGGTTACGGAGGAAGAAAAGGAAAGAGGTATGGTGGAAAGAGGTACGGTGGAAAGAGAGGAAGGAAGTATCGCGGAAGAAAGGGAAGAAAATATGCCGGAAAGAAGGGGAGGAAGTATAGAGGAAAGAAATACAGGGGTAGAAAGGGGAAAAGTTACAGAGGAAAGGGATCAAAAGGGTATCCCAAAAAGAAGGATGAAAACTGCTAGGAAGGGCTATTATTAAATGGCTTTATTTCTTGAACATGTAGAAAAAATATTTGTCGAAATAAAATCTAAAACTTTAACAGAATCTTTTGACTTTTATACATTTCTAGGTGCTTAGTGTAAGCTATTTCAAATGTTCGTAATTTATATATTGTAGTCTAGAAAAATTAAAATGCAAAATTTAAACCTAATAAAGTGATCACATGTGCCATTACATAGTGAATAACACTTCAATGGAAGTATTTGATGCGTGTTTCTAACCTTTATAAGCAACCTTATTGATCATAAATAGCACAGTACATCGGGTAAATGTTTTAGCTTTGTGCACGTATATCCCGTAAAGTTCAGGCGAGTTGTTAAATAAACGTCTCATAGATTGTACGTTTCGTTTACGTCGAAAAGGAAACATTTAATATGCCCTTTTAAGGAGTGAATAATTGACAGCATTTCTTTTTTAGATAACATTAAGGAAACTAACAGAGAGAAAGCTGCAATTTAGAATTTCAATGACATATCAGAAAGGAACACTTGCAAATACATTCTATTAAAAATAGTATCTTGCAAATTAATATGAAACAAACTTACAATACTATTTAGAGCTGTGTCATTATTTAAGACTCATTTCCGATAAATTAAGTTTTGTTTGAAACAAAACCAAAAAATACTTTTTCAATTTTCAATTACATAATTATTTAGATGAAAGGTGTTGTGAGATAAGTGAAATAAATGAATTTCTCTTATGAAGAAACATTTCAAAAACCCATCAGAGTATTGGGGGGAAAACACAAAATGGCAAGTTAATCCAAAGCTTTTTTAATAATTGTAACCATAGGAATAAACCCATCTGCGCTTTTATTTTTTTCTACAAAAGTTTTATTTCATTCTTCCTGTATCTTAATTAAAACAAATATAAAGGACTATATATGATAAGGGCCTAAAATGGCCCCCTAAAATGAACATCATCATTTTACTATCATTCTTTGTTTTCTTAGTACAGATATGTATGTGATGTGTTTACATAATATTCATTTTGGTTCAAGTGCCCACAATTTAGAAATATGACACCGTGACGACAACCGTTTCCCGCCACTTTTGCATTTTTAGCGTAAACCAGCTTATTTTCAAGCAGTTTTTCCTTCTGAAAACATAGAGCACATTCTTGAACAAATAAAATATTTTAATCAGAGATGTATCTAGCCAAGACTTATAAGTGACAAAAATTTTTTCCTTGTTCAAGCATGCGCTCTATATTTCCCATTCGTAAATAGATAAGAAAAATGTCAATTTTTGGCTGATTTTGATTGAATTATAAAAATGGCGTCACTTCTGACGTCATATACTGTCAGTGAGTGCAAATAAATCAAATAAATAGATGAAAAATATATTTTATATCAACTCTTCTAAAAAATTAGTTAACATTTTATTGTACCCGAAACACTTAAAAAATGGCGAATTATGGGGGCCAAATTTAACTCTTATCATATATAGTTCTTTGCAACGCTCTTCCTTTTCAACTGTACTTTGTGTTGGGAAATAGAAAGCTTCGTATACAAATTAATAGAATCCTTTTGCAAATATACAGTTTACAGACATCCAGTTTCTCAAGTTTTGCTACATATCATTATTACCTAATGTTTGCAAAACAGGTGTACGAGTACAATGAGTGGTGTAGAAATACTGTGGGATTAGTTGGAAATTAAGCTTTAAATGCATAAAGAGAACATTTCCTTAATATGACACGGCTTGTGTAACCAGGGCACTACTACCATCCAAACATATACGTATATAAAAGTTGTTTCCCTTTGCATGATCAGCGCAAAGGTCAAAAGGCAAAAGCTAACTTTTCCATTCTTTATGCAACCAAGTATTTGGACGCCCTGTGATGAAAACCTTTGGAAATTAATTTATTCCTTCGATGTGTGTGGTGCCCCATCTTGAGGCAATCAAAATACATAACGGCAACGGGTTTTTAATGTCAAATGACAAAGATGTAAACCTCTTAACTATAAGGGCTACTGTAGGAAATCTTTGCCTTTTTCCCAAAGATAGCACCCAAGAGACATGTAATTTGTATTTGGCCATGGGATTTGTAAAGTGTCGATTGGTTTATACGTCTTGTGTGTTTCACTCCAACAAATCATTATATTGATGCGTTTATTTACTATTAAAATATTCTACATTATGACGTCATGTTTCATAGGTAAAACGTACAAGTTTTGTCTTCGGAAATTACCAAATAGAGCTACGTGATTCGGATTTTTGTACTGATTATTTCATTGTTTATCAAATTAATTTATTTGTTAATTACCGGTAATACAATTCAATACTTTATTCAGTATCTCAAAGATCAATTTACTGGTGTTAATTTTTTTGTTTTTTTTGTTTTTTTTTTTGTTTTTTTTTTTTGGGGGGGGGGGGGGGGTCTATCCGATTATTTAATTAGACATACGTAGAAATAGTCGTGTTTCTTGATTGAAGCAATATTAAAACTTATCTGGTTTCTTATCTGGTTTCTATTTTACTTTCTTTTAATTTAGATTATCTAAAATTGAAACATTTTAAAGTTTATATTTAAGTTAAGGGGCTATATAAATCGAAAAGTGACAGTCTATCATGATTAGACCAACTTTTTCAAAACAAAATGGCGGCCAATATGGTGGCATCCATGGTTGGAAGAAATTGTTTTAGCCGATATGAACCCTGATTCAAGTCGCATTTTTCACTGATTTTTTTTTTATATATACGTGAAACCATTAAGCCTTGCTGAGTGAGGCTTCGCTCGCCTCTCGCTGCGCTTAATATAATTCCAAAGTCCGTCAACATTTGTCTTAATTATAAAATTTAAGTGGACAATATAGACCTTGAAAAACAATTTGTTTTATTATTCAGGTATGAATGTGCCTGGACAAAACAATATTTAATTAATTTTAGATATAAAGGATATTTTAAGTGACATTGCTACTGATATGTTGATGATATTTTTTTTCAACAAACGACCGTATAAATGACATTGAACCACGCGAGTTTCTTACTTGCCATGATTCCTATATAAATTGACACATACATTCTTTAAATTAATGCAGTTTTAAAAAAACAGTCTTTATGTTGGATTTGATATCACTGCATTACTCTTAAAACATGTTTCTATTTCGATGATAAAAACTGTCTGCAATTTGATTTAATAACTTAAAAAATTAACAATGGCTTATGGTTCGTGACAATTTTGATATTCCTTATTTTTTTCATCATTCCTCAAAATAGCCCTTTTTGTAAAACCATTTGACCATTAATTTGAATTGTTAGTTATATAAAAAATATCATACAAAAAAGTACATTGTCTTTTTGTATAAATAATTGTCCCAAAAGTGAGATGTTGCTTTCAAACTAAGATAAAATTCAATTTCTTAAATCTTTAACAAGCGTTTCGAACCAAAAAAATAATAGCGTCAACAGCTGTCGCCCACAACGCAACGAAATTAATAAATTTGTTTAAACGTGTACTTAAAGTTTTTGTCTAAAATGTATATTGATTTATGAATATATGTTGCTTTATCGCGTATATTTTCTGTAGCAATTCTGCATCGACATCCTCGTGTGACGCATAGAAGCTCTTCTCACTATTATCTGCTCTTCTTGGACATATACTTCTGTCAGTATGTATCCAAGCAGCTGTGCACTTTTATTTGAAGTCTAATAAAGCATATTTTCATGGTATACATCCTTTAAATAAGGAAACAACTATAGAATTTAAATATTTATGAATTTATTAAAATTACACATATAGAAAAGGAAGTTAATGCAAGCATAATTTATTCCTTTTATCTCATTTTTCATTTTTCTATATTAACTGAAAGTTTATACAACTAATTCTCAATTTGTTTACTACGTACTTACAGAATAACGTTCTTGAGGATTGTAACAAGGAAGGTTTTTTTGGATCTGGGACGTATTTTTGTGGATTTTTACGCAAATGATCGTAATTCATTTTCAATTTGATTGATTGTGTTTGTAGCTTTTCAAACATGGACATTAGTTCGAACAGCATGCAACTTTTGCTGACAGGTATTCTGTTCATAAGTTGTAAGTATTTTGTCAATTATTATCACTTTTTTATGAGTTCTAGATATATTCTAAAAAAAAAAAAATTGTGTAAATATTATGTATACTCTTATTGGTATGTTTTTAATAATATAATCTACGTTTTTCTTCATAACTCTAAAATTTCTATTATAATTAAAACGAAAATACCACTCCCTTTACAAATCATCATTTTTTCCTGTTACATGCAATATCGACAATGCTTTTACGATATAATGATAAATATCTTTATTGTATGAACAATTTTCTAATTTTCATTAGGTATCTCTTCATTAATCTTGAAGACTGAGGACGTAATCTTTGATGAGGGTGATACTATTATCCTTAACTGTACGTATGATAAAGATATACATGAAGAGATCTTTAACAGAGGTATCAGATGGCAGAAACAGATAGACGATTACTTTAAAGATATAGCGCTGTTTTCGCCTCCTAACGGTCCAGGGCCTTTTATTATTAGGGACATGGGGTCTCTTTACATCAACAGGACAGAGCTCATAGCACCAAGTATTTCACTTTCTGCTGTGTTGATAGTAAAATACCCTATCTGTAATGATCAAGGACTTTACCGATGCTGGATAGAATACTATTCCAGGAGTTCAGTAAACGTGCAAACCAGTAGCTCTGTTGTAAAATTTAAATGTAATTTCTTCTTTTCGATCATTCCTAAACAATTCTAATAATTCATGTTTTACGATTTAAAGTCTTACAAAATAAAAAAGATGTTTATTGTCATTTTAGTTTACAATAGTAAGTCTTTTAAAAGCAAATATTCATTTTTTTTACAATTAAATATTGTTATCAAAGTTTTTTGTCGTTATTAAAAAGAGTGTGCTTTTCAGTGCATATACTCTTGATTGTTTTAGCCAATCCAAAAGAACCTGAGAAGTTTCAGTTGTTTCCAAACGAACTAGACGAGAATCAGTCCATTAGTATTTTATGTAGTGCTGATGTCGGAAGTCCGTTGGGAAATATTAAGATCTGGAAAATATCTCAATACACAAATACACCTGAGTGTATTGATACACGAATCCAAAGCTACAGCAAATAAACCAGAAAATTGTACCGAATTTACAGATGATAACTTTACTTACTCTGTAACGAGATACGACAACGGAGCTCTATTCCGATGTTCATCGCAAAACAACTTGACCCAAGGCTTAGGGCCTTCCAGGGATTCCTTAAAGATTTCTGTGATTTGTCTGTATATTTACATTTTTTCCATTATATATTCATTAAGTTATTGTTTACTGTTGATATTCGGTAAGTTTTGTTTAAAAATGAACGGAAAATCAATTTTTTCAGTACAAAATACACAATATAAGATTATTTAGCTGAAGCTGGATTAATATCATATATTTGCAAGAATTGCCTACGTTTTAACGATCTTAATCATCTGTTAAACTACTAGTGTGAACTGTTAATGAGAGGAACTGATGAATGAAAGCTGATTAAAAACCAACAACAATATTATTAATCATAATATCAGCGAGAGGGAATTGTAATTTTTAATCTTTTTATCAGTTATAAAATTCAAGGAAATAATTTCATATATTTTTTTTTACAAATAAGTTGAAAACGGTTGATAACTTATTTTTCAATTACAGATGGGCCTGATAAGCCTGTAATCACGTTGACTCCTCTCAAGTCTTTCTATTTTGTTGGAGATCACCTCACAATCCAGTGTATTACTGATAGTAACCCCCCACCTGTTTTCACCTGGAAATTTCACCCCCACAACAAATCTTTAGAAACCGTGATCAAAACCTCTTCTGATGTTTCAAAACTAGTGTTCTATACACTTCAAACTACCGATTCTGGGACTTACAGTTGCACGGCAACCAATGCAGCTAGACTAAATTCTGAGAATGTGACCTCTTCTGTTTCAATATATGTAAGTCATTCTGAGATGAGCAACCAGGGCTGCAATCAGTGTGGATATCTGACAGTTTGTCAGCAATATGATGGAAAGACTGTGTGTGTCACCAACAAATGGGTTCCTATTGCAATAGTGTTTATCCTCATCAGTGTTTCATTTGCAGCTGCTTCGATCGTTTTGATCAAGAATAAAAGGTAAAAACCAAAGTACAAATCACAAAGGTACAAATACCCATTTATTCACCTAGCTGAATTCGAAACTTATAAAAACTAACCTTTTTAAAGCTAACAGGATGTGTATAAGGCAATTCATAAATAAACAACAATAAAATGATCTTTGATCTGCTATCTAGAATAATCAAAACAAGTTCCGTCCCGAAGGGAAGTACTTTTTCAGCAACATTATTTATTAAATGTGTTATTTGAATGTTATATAAGATGGATAGAAAAAAATTGTTTCATTCTACAATCAAACGTTTCCTTTCTCTAGTGCCTCAGAAGACGACGGGGGGTACCAGGCACACGCGGAAATTGTCAACACGCACGTGTGAGTCTAAGCATATCGATTTATAAATGATTGTAAAATATTGCGACTGGGATTTTACCCGCTTAGAATTGACACAACAACTGTGTAATTATTAGTGGTTAAGATATGGTATGTAATTCAGTTATGAATAATACCGATAAAACATACGGGTTACATGTAGGCACTTTGATATTTTCACCCACCGCCCTACGCTTACAAGAAGGAAACACTGAACTTCAGTTCTAGAAATGAGCAATCATCTCCATACTTAAGCATTTTCCTGCTGCGAAATGTTTCTATTTCTCGAAATGTAACCTATAGTGTTTGTTCTCGCACAAAAACCATAAGCCTCAAATTATTTCTCTTCATAAGTGCCCATATATATAACTTATAATGATGTAACTTTGAGGTAGTTTTTTTTAAAAAAATCAGAAAAGAAATAGATAACCTACAGTTAGTTTATTTATATTTCATTTCAGATATTCAGCATTAAAATCTAACCAACCGGAAACGGGGGTATATACAACGTTACAATCTAACCAATCGGAAACTGGGGTATATACATCGTTACAATCTCAGCGACCAGAAACTAGGGTATATACATCGTTACAATCTCACCAACCAGAAACTGGAGTATATTCGTCGTTACAATCTCACAAACCAGAAACTGGGGTATATACATCGTTACAATCTCACCAACCGGAAACTGGGGTATATACATCGATACAATCTCACCAACCGGAAACTGGGGTATACACATCGTTACAATCTCGCCAGCCAGAAACTGGGGTATATACATCGTTACAATCTCACCAACCGGAAACTGGGGTGAATACATCGTTACAATCTCAGCGACCAGAAACTGGTGAAAATGCATCGCTACCACCTTACAAACCGGAAACTGGGGTATATACAGCGGTACAATCTCAGCGACCAGAATCTGATGAATATACATCGTTGGAGTCTCAGCGACCAGAAACTGGGGAACATGCATTGTTACAATCTCACAAATCGGAAACTGGTGAATATACATCAATTGACAACGTATCGTGATTTTTAACTAGGTTTGAGAGGACAGGTAGTGCATTTTATGCAAATGTAACTATATTGTATTATTTGGTAATTGTTTTATCAATGTCATTAAAGCACAATGACAGATCCATACCAATGCAATTTGTAAATAAAAAATCATTTTTTTTCTGTGTCTTTTTTTAATTAACCGTTGTTTTATTTTCACGAAATTTATGTGTTCCAAATTAAATTAACATTGTTTATCTTTTACATTTTTTGTCATGTCATTTTTCTACAATACACACGGAGAAAGGTATTAAAATTACATCAAAATGTATCAAAAGTACATCAATTACACGAAACGGTTCCAGTTTTCTACAACAATGTAGATAATTCCAAAATACCCCAGTCAATTTTCGACGGGGTAGGGGCACTTTTTATCGTTAAACCACAAACAAAGGTTTCAAGTCATTTAATTCAATTCTCTATTTTTCCTTAGAACGAGAATATCGTATAATCTGTTTTTATTGTCTACCATCAGCGCTATCGATAAAGAAACGTGAATTTTATCTGATGAGGTAGTACAGGTATGAACAAAGTGATATTCAATCTCTTAAGATTTTCCACACCATGTGCACGTTTATGTGTATTTTGCACTGTATCAACTTTCCTGTCAACATAATCAGTAATTACATTAAACATACATTGTTTGTCCTTTCTTTGTTCATAGCATGTTTTTGGACTTGGTTCAATGTGATAGATTTAAAACGTTTTCCTTTAAGGTTAAAGAGTTTCATCATTTTGCTGTCTCCACATTGCCAACGGTTTTTTTATCATATACAACACACATATTACTTATATATTACTAGTAATGCATTGTACAAAAGAAAGCTAAAACACGATTGAACAAATAAATTTACAGTGCTGCACATATAAATTAGTCATGGCGTCGTTGATAATCAGATTGAAAATCTATGCAATGTATAACTACAAAAACATTTCACTAATAATGTCCTCATATTAAAGTCTAGTATTTGCCCATGGAATTAATTAGTCATGTATTGAGTCATTAAAATAGTTTGTTAATTATGAGAGCTTAGAACAACATCACAAACTCCACCTGTTTCAAATGGTGTTTAAACTAACACAGTAACAGAAAATCAAAGTACCAAACGGTTAATATATAAAACTCTTTCGTTTTGGCTTTTCAAATGGCATTCACACGTGGGTATATATGTTTATATTAATGGCTTTATTGTACTCCATATGCATTCTGAAGCATGCAATATAATTTATTTGGATAATTAAACACCCCGCGACACATTCAAAACACAAATAAACTATTGAAATATTATCATAGTTTTTTATTCCTGTCCATTGTCACGAGACACTTTGATCTAATCAATTTGCAATATTCATTGAAATTTTAATTAATGGAATTTCGTTTCGTTGAGACGAAAATTGAAAGACAATGTTTCTGAAAATAAAGAAAGATTGTTTATATTTTTTCGGGGTTTTATTGTTATCATTTTTTTCTTTCCTAGGTAAACAGTTTATTCTACGGAACACCAATCTCCATGGTTTTGGTTATAGATTTGATACATGAATTGAAATGAGAAAAATCTGACAACAAAATTGAATGATAAAATCGTTGTTTATATTCACTTTTTCCTCATCAGAACTTTATATTTTAAAATTAAATTACTAAATTAATAATAAAATGTGCCCTTACATACAACCCATCATTGATCGTGAAGAAAACATCCGTTTTATACCACCCATGTTATATATTTTATTTAAACAACCGCTTTATTTCATATTTATGAATTTGAGTTAGCTTGTATACATTTTACTCTGTAATTTTGTTAAAGGATCAAACATGATTAGATGAAAGGCCCCGAGAAATGAACATCATCACTTAACTGAAATTCTTAATTTCCTTGGTACTGATAAATATGTCAATTTTTTTTTCATAATTTTCCTTTTGATCGAAATCGGCACAGTTTTGGAGTGCTTGTGTGACATTGGAAACTTAACAGTTGCCGCCGTTTTGGCATTGTAAACATAAAAAGCTTGCTTTTAGTCATATATTTCTTTCAGAAAACATAGAGCAATTGCTTAAACAAAAACAATTTTAATCAACGATGTTTTTATCCAAAACTTATGTAAAAATGACATTATTTTCCTTGTTCAAAGTCTTGTTTTATATTTTACCTTTGAAAAGGATCAAAAGGATTTCCAACAGTTTTTGACTGATTCTGATTAAATTTCAAAAAACTGTTACTTCTGACGCCATATACTGCCAAAAAGTGTGAATAAATAGGTGATAAATATATATTATATAAACTTTTCTAAAAATTTACATAAGGGAAAATGTACCTGAAATACTTTTAAAAAGAGCCAATAACAGGGCCATATTTGACTCATGTCATATATATTGTATAACTCTTCCGTTAAAAGTTAAAAGTAAATTCTTTTTAATTTTATGTGGCATTATGTATTGATTCTACTACTGTTATTGCCGAGATCAAAAAGATGCCTTGGACTTTATTCTCCAATATATCACGAACGTCATCAGTAAATTATCAGATCAGAAATACCTATTTGTCTCGCACTGATCATGGAAGTACAACTTCAAACCGTAAAAAGTTTTAAATCTATGTCAATTTCACGTGTTAGTTCACGTCAAAAAAAAAATTCTGTGTCTTTTTTATCAATAAATGTCCAAAAGTGAGATGTTGGTTTCAAACTTATATAAAATACAATTTTCAATCTTTAACAAGCGTATGTACAGAATTACTGAATATTGCATTTTTTAGTCAATTGAATGTAATATTTCTATGATTTCAGCAAAAAGATTAAAAATAGCACAGTTCTCTAAGTTTTTCGAACAAAAAAGCATTTACAGCTGTCGTCCTCAACGCAACGAAATTAAAGAATCTGTTAAAACATGTACTTAAAGTTTATGTTTATTTGTATATTAATTTAGTAAAAAATGTTGCTTCAATGATCATATTTACTGTAGCAAATGTGCATCGACTTCATCGTGTGACGCATAGAAGCTTTCTGTTCTTCTTGGATATTTACTTCTGCCAGTCTATTAGCTGTGCTCTCTTATTTGAAGTTTGATAAAAAAAAATTGTTGTAATTCTTCTGCAAAAGATCGTTTTCAAGTCATACATCCTTGAAATAAGGAAACAAGTAAGTAATAAAATGAATATGCATTCATCAAAATAACACATCAAAAAGAGGAAGTAAATGCGAGCATAATTTATTCCTTTTAACTCATATTTCAGTTTTTAATAATAACTTAAAGTTTATACAACCAATTCTCTATTTGTTTATTACGTACTTCAAAATAATGTTCTTAAGAGTTGTAACAAGGAAAGTTTTTTTTTCTTTGAGACTTTTTTGTGGATTTTATGCGAATGATTGTAATCAAAATCATATTTGATTTAATGTTTGTGTTCGTAATTTTTAAACATGCAGATAAGTTTGAACAGCATTGGATCGTTACTGACAGGATTTGTTTTCATAACTAGTAAGTTTTTAGTCAATTTCCACCTTTTTTAAAGAACAACCTGTTTTTAAATGTTTTCTGTGTATACATTTACATATTCCAGTGTCTTTGTCTTTGATAACACTACGAATCGATTTTGAACCTTACAATCCAACAAATTCAAATGAGGTATTTTTGGGGCACTTTGCGTCGTATTATAACGCCCTGGGAGCTTCATTGGATTTGAACACGTCCTGACCGAAAGTATCATCTCATAATACTCAAGTAATGAGTCGTTATTCCTAAACTAAATTCAGAGTTTAATCTTCCTGCTGGCTGGAGAGTTAAAGCGAGAGCGCCAGCGATAAGCAAATCTCATTTTTCATGAATGTATTATAAAATATTGAACCTATTATGCATACACTTTTGGGTATGTTTTAAACAGCTTTAGATTTGATAAAGCCATTTAATTTACCTTTTTCTTTAATGTTTGACTCTAAATTTTTAATGTCATAAATAAGAAAAGATCACTCACTGTACAAATCAATATTTTGTTTTTGAATTAACATATTTCTGATACCGAAATGCTTTTCCTATAAAATGAAAACTATTTTATTCTTGCATTTCTGGTTTTCATTAGGTATCTCATCACTTACTCTGATGACTAAGAACGTAATTTTTGAGGATGGCGATAGCATTATTCTTAACTGTACCTATTATAAAAGTGACACTGAAGACATCTCTAACAGATACATCCAATGGCAGAAACTGATAGGCGATGTATTTAAAAAAATAGCACTGTTTTCGCCTCCTGGTGGTCCATGGCCTTACATTCCCTATGAAATGCTGCCTTTTTATAACAACAGGACAGAGCTTATAGGACCAAACATCTCGCTTTCTGCTGTAATGATTATAAAGGACCCTATGTGTAGTGACCAAGGAGTTTACCGATGCTGGATAGAATACTATTCCGGAATTTCAGTAAAAGAACAAACCAGTGACTCTGTTGTAAAATTCAAATGTAACACCTTCTTTTTTATCAATACGAAACAGTTCTAATAATTCATTTCCGTACAGGTTAAACTCTTAAAAAAATATAAAAAATATTCAATGTCATTTAATTTCCAATAAAATTCTTTGAAAATAAAAACAATATAGATTTGTTCCATCATTAAATATTGTTATCAATTTTTTTTCAATATAAGATAAAGAACATACTCATTAGTGCATATACTCTTGATTGTTTTAGCTAGTCCAAAAGAACCTGAGAAGTTTCAGTTGTTTCCAAACAAACTAGACGAGAATCAGTCCATTAGTATATTATGTAGTGCTAATGTTGGAAGTCCGTCGGGGAATATTAAGATCTGGAAAATATCTCAAAACACAGATACACGTGTATTGATACACGAATCCAAAGCTACAGCAAATAAACCAGGAAATTGTACCGAATTTATAGATGATAACTTTACTTACTCTGTAACGAGAGACGACACCGGAGCTCTCTTCCGATGTTCATCGCAAAACAACTTGACCCAAGGCCCAGGACCTTACAGGGATTCCTTAAAGATTTCTGTGATTTGTCTGTATATTTACATTTTTTCCATTATATATTCAATAACTTATTTTTTTACTGTTGATATTCTGTAAGTTTTGTTTAAAAATAAACGGAAATTCAATTTTTAAGTAAAAGACACACAAAATAAGATTATTGACCTGAAGCTGGATAAATATCATATATTTGCAAGAATTGCCTACGTTTTAACGATCTAAATCATCTGTTAAACTACTAGTATGAACTGGTAATGAGAGGAACTGATGAATGAAAGCTGATTAAAAAAACAACAAAAATAATTTAAATCATCATTTCAACGAGAGGGAATTGTAATTTTTAATCTTTTTATCAGTTATAAAATTCAGGGAAATAATTTCAATTTTTTTTTATATGAGTTTATAACGGTTGATAACTTATTTTTCAATTACAGATGGGCCTGATAAGCCTGTAATCACTTTGACTCCTCTCAAGTCTTTCTATTTTGTTGGAGATTACCTCACAATCCAGTGTATTACTGATAGTAACCCCCCACCCGTTTTCGCCTGGAAATTTCAGCCTCACAACAAATTTGTAGAAACCGTGATCAAAAACTCTTCTGATGTTTCAAAGCTAGTGTTCGATACACTTCAAATTACCGATTCTGGGACTTACAGTTGCATGGCAACCAATGCAGCTAGACTAAATTCTGCGAATGTGACCTCTTCTGTTTCCTTATTTGTAAGGCATTCTGAGATTAGCTACCAGGGCTGCAATCAGTGTGGATATCTCAAAGTATGTCAGCAATATGATGGAAAGACTGTGTGTGTCACCAACAAATGGGTTCCTATTGCCATAGTGTTTATTCTCATAAGTGTTTCATTTGCAGCTGCTTCGATCGTTTTGATCAAGAATAAAAGGGTAAAACCAAAGTGCAAAACACTAAGGTACAAACACCCATTTACTTACCCAGTTGAATTGGAAACTTATAAAAACGTATCATTTTAAAGCATACAGGATGTATATTAGGCAATTCATAACTCAACAACAATAGAGTGCTCTTTGATCTGCTATCTAGTATAGTAAAAACAAGTTCCGTCCCTAAATGAAGTACTTTAACATTATTCATCAAAAGTGTTCTTTTGAGTGTGTGGGTTGTTTTTTTAGTGTAATATAAGACAAATAGAAAGAAACTGTTTCATTCTACAATCAAACATTTCCCTTCTTTCTCTAGTGCCTCACAAGACAACGGGGGGTACCAGGCACACCCGGAAATTGTCAACACGCACGTGTAAGTCTAAGCATATCGATTTATAAATGATTATTAAATATTGCGACTGGGATTTTACCCGCTTGGAACTTCACACCACAACTGTGTAATTATTAGTGGTTTAGATATAGTGTGTAAATCAGTTCTGAATTATTTGTAAAATAAAATACCGATAAAACATACGGGTTACATGTAAGCACTTTGATATTTTCACCCAACGCCCTATGCTTACAACAAGGAAACACTGAACTTCAGTTCTAGAAATGAGCAATAATCTCCATACTTAAGCATTTTTCTGCTGCGAAATATTATTATTTCTCGAAATGTAACCTACAGTGTTTGTTCTCACACAAAAACCATAAGCCTTAAATTATTTTTCTTAATAAGTGTCCATATATCTAACCTATTATGATGTAAGTTTGATGTAGTTTTTAAAAAAAAATCGGAAAAGAAATATATAACCTATAGTTAGTTTATTTATATTTCATATCAGATATTCAGCATTACAATCTCACCAACCGGAACCTGGGGTATATACATCGTTACAATCTCACCAACCGGAAACTGGGGTATACACATCGTTACAATCTCACCAACCGGAAACTGGGATATATACATCGTTACAATCTCACCAACCGGAAACTGGGGTATACACATCGTTACAATCTCACCAACCGGAAACTGGGGTATATACATCGTTAGAGTCTCAGCGACAAGAAACTGGTGAAAATGCATCGTTACAATCTCACCAACCGGAAACTGGGGTATATACATCGTTACAATCTCAGCGACCAGAAACTGATGAATATACATCGTTAGAGTCTCAGCGACAAGAAACTGGTGAAAATGCATCGTTACAATCTCACCAACCGGAAACTGGGGTATATACATCGTTACAATCTCAGCGACCAGAAACTGATGAATATACATTGTTACAGTCTCACAAACCAGAAACTGGGGTATATACATCGTTACAATCTCGCCAACCGGAAACTGATGAATATACATCGTTACAATCTCAGCGACCAGAAACTGAGGAACATGCATCGTTACAATCTCACAAACCGGAAACTGGTGAATATACATCAATTGACAATGAATCGTGATTTTTAACTAGGTTTGAGAGGACAGGTAGTGCGTTTAATGCAAATGTAACTATAATGTATTATTTTGTAATTGTTTTATCAATGTCATTTAAGCATAATGACAGATCCATACCAATGCAATTTGTAAATAAAAAATCACTTTTTCTTTGTCTTTTTAGCTCACCTGAGCTGAAAGCTCAAGTGAGCTATTCTGATCACATTTTGTCTGTCGTCCGTCTGTCCGTCTGTCTGTCCGTCTGTCCGTCTGTCCGTCTGTCTGTAAACTGTTCACATTTTCAACATCTTCTCAAGAACCACTGGGCCAATTTCAACCAAACTTGGCACAAAGCATCCTTAGCCTAAGGGGATTCAAAATTGTGAAAATAAAGGATCACGCCCTTTTGCAAAGGGAGATAATTAGGAATTTATGAAAATTTTCGAGAAATTTTCAAAAATCTTCTTCTCATGAACCATAAGACCAGAGAAGCTGAAACTTGTGTGGATGCATCCTCAGGTAGTGTAGATACTAAATTGTGAAAATCATGATCCCCGGGTGTAGGGTGGGGCCACAATGGGGGGTCGAAGTTTTACATAGGAATATATAGAGTAAATCTTTAAAAATCTTCTTCTCAGAAACTAATTAGCCAGGAAAGCTGAAACTTGTGTGGAAGCATCCTCAGGTAGTGTAGATTCAAAGTTGTGAAAATCATGACCCCCGGGGGTAGGGTGGGGCCACAATGGGGGTCGAAGTTTTACATAGCATAGGAAAATATAGAGTAAATCTTTAAAAATCTTCTTCTCAGAAACTAATCAGCCAGGACAGCTGAAATTTGTGTGGAGGCATCCTCAGGTAGTGTAGATTCAAAGTTGTGAAAATCATGATCCCTGGGGGTAGGGTGAGGCCACATTGGGGGGGGGTGTTAAAGTTTTATATAGGAATATATAGTAAGAGTAAATCTTTAAGAATCTTCTTCTCAGAAACTAATCAGCAAGATGATTCTTTGTAATTGTTAAGACTTTGGCTCCAGGACAATTCTTTGGTCTCAAAAGAAGGTTCAGAGTTTGATGTAGCTAAATATCCCATATATAAACAATTGTAAAGGATCTTTTTGAGAACTGCAATACTCAACATGTGATATGACTATAAAATTGAAGCAGGCAGCTATTTTTCATTAGAATCTTTGTGTACTGTATTGAGTTATTGCCCTTGATTTATTGATTCTTGATTATTTTAATTAATGCATCCACTGTTATCCAATTATTGTGATGATTATTTTTATACAATAATTAATATTCAATGTATATATGTTGTTCTGCATAAGTATTTTTTGGGTTAGGACGGATTAGTTTGTTTATTTTTTATTTCCAACTTTTAGATACTATGAATTATTTTAGGCCGGCACATATATAGGGACAGTGTCTACTGAGTTACATTGAGTGACTGTTTGGGGTTAAACTTAAACAGGTTGGGATAGATTGAGTGTGAGGACATCCCTGCTCTATCTAATTTCGTGTTTTCTAACCTACGATACAGAGTATGCGGTCATCCCTGTCCTGTATCGCATTAATACAAGAGTGCGGTCATCCCTTCTTGTAATGGTGGTGGTTGCGGCGGAGCACTAGTGTGTGGTCATCCCTGCTGGTGTTCTGGCCTTTCTAGCGCAGTGTGCGGCAATCTCTGCTTGCGTTAACGTTTGTACCTGTTGAGTTGCGTAGGTTTGCGGTCATCCCTGTTTGCGTAACGTTGAGTCCCTGTATATGTGCAGGAGCGGTGATTAAAGTCTGCTCTTGTAAATTTTGGCAGCAATCAGGGCTATCCCAGTCTATCTCCGGTACGGGCCCGCGGGGATCACAGGCAGTGACCATCTTGCACGTTACAAAATCATCCTGTTAGAACATAAGAATATCCAGGGGGAAAATGGATTTTATTTATACAGGATCTGCATGTATTATTGTACATTGTCCAGATTGTTTGTATTATGACTCCATTAAGCTGACTTTATCATACCTATTGTTCCTCAGGTGAGCGATGTGGCCCATAAGCTTCTTGTTTATATTTACAGTTGTTTTATTTTCACGAAATGGTGTGTCCCAAATGTGAACCACCGACAATTTTTTCTTTTTAATTTAAAAGTTTTGAAATCACACAAATAAAAAAACATGTCGGAGTTAACCATTTACAAGAATTGCCAACAAGCAAAAAAATTTTTTTTTACAAAAATCTGTTACATTTTTTGTTTGTCTTGTCATTTTTCTACAATACACACGGAGAGAGGTATTAAAATTACATCAAAATGTATCAAAAGTACATCAATTACACGAAACGATTTCAGTTTTCTACAACAACGTAGATAATTCCAAAATACCCCAGTCAATTTTCTACGGGGGGAGGGGCACTTTTCATCGTTAAACCACACACAAATGTGCCTTAAGTCAATAAATTCAATTCTCTTTTTCTCTTTAGAACGAGAATATCGTATAATCTGCTTTTTTTGTCTATCATCAGCGCTATCGATAAAGAAAGGTGAAATTATCTGATGAGGTACTACATGTATGAACAAAGTAATATTCAATATCTTAAAATTGTCCACACCATGTGCACGTTTATGTGCATTTTGCACTGTATCAAATGTCCTGTCGACGTAATCAGTTAATATATTAAACATACATTGTTTGTCATTTCTTTGTTCATAGCTTTTTTTTTTTGACTTAGTTCAATGTGATAGATTTAAAAGGTTTCGCTTTAAGGTTAACGAGTTTCATCATTTTGCTGTCATCACATTGCCCAAGGGTTTTTTTTTATAAAAGAGAGCTAAAACACGATTGAACAAATAAATTTACAGTGGTGCACATACGAAATAAACATGCCGTCATTGATAATTAGATGTAAAGTATATGCAATGTATAACAACAATAACATTTAACTAATAATGTCCTCATATTAAAGTCTAGTATTTGCCCATGGAATTAATAAGTCATGTATTGAGTCATTAAAATAGTTTGTTAATTATGAGAGCTTAGAACAATGTCACAATCTACACCTGTTTCAAATGGTGTTATAACTAACACAGTAACAGAGGAAAACAGGAAATTAAGGTACCAAAAGGTTAATATATAAAACTCTTTCGTTTTGGCTTTTCAAACGGCATTCACATGTGGGTATATATGTTTATATTCATGGCTTTATTGTACTCCATATGCTTTCCGAAGCATGCAATACAATTTATTGGGATAATTAAACATTACGCAACACATTCAAAACAGAAATAAACTATTAAAATATAATCATAGTGTTTTATTCGTGTCCCTTTTCACGAGGTACTTTGATCTAATCAATTTGCAATATTCATTGGAATTTAATTAATGGAATTTCGTTTCGTTGAGACGAAAACTGAAAGACAATGTTTCTGAAAATAAAAAAAAGATTGTTTATATTTTTTCGGGTTTTTTTTATTATTATTATTCTTTTCTTTTCGAGGTTAACAGTTTATTCAACGGAACACAAATGTCCATGATTTTGGTTGTAGATTTGGTACATAAATTCAAATGAAAATATCTGACAACAAAATTGAATTACAAAATCGTTGTTTATATTCATATTTTCCTCGTCAGAACTTTATATTTTAAGATTAAATTACTAAATCGATTATAAAATGAACCCTTATATACAACACATCAATTATCGTTTAGAAAACATCCATATTATACCACCCATGCAATATATTTTATTCCAACAACCGCTTTATTTCATATTTATGAATTTGAGTAACCTTGTATGCATTTTACTCTGTCATTTTTTTTAAAGGATCACATATCATTAGTGTCTAAAAAGGGCCCGAGAAATGAACATCATCATTTATCTGAAAATTCTTAATTTCCTTTGTACGGATAAATATATCAATTTTTTTTCATAATTTTCATTTTGATCCAAATCGCCTCAGTTTTAAAGTGCATGTATGACCTCGGAAACTTAACAGTTGCCGCCGTTTTGGCATTGTAAACATAAAAAGCTTGCTTTAAGTCATATATTTCTTTTAGAAAACATAGAGTAATTGCTTAAAAAATTTTAATCAACGATGTATCTATCCAAAACTTATGTAAAAGTGACATTATATTCCTTGTTCAAATGTTTCTTCTATATTTCACCTTTGAAAAGGATCAAAAGAATGTCCAACAGTTTTTGACTTATTCTGATCAAATTAAAAATAGTGTTACTTAAGACGTCATATACTGCCAAAGAGTGTGAATAAATAGTTGTATAAACTCTTCAAAAAATTTACATACGGTATAATGTACCTGAAATACTTTTTAAAAGAGCCAATAATAGGGCCGTATTTGACTCATGTCATATACATTATATAACTCTTCCGTTAAAAGTTAAAAGTAAATTATTTTTATTTTTCTTTGGCATTATGTAATGCTTATATGCCGAGACAAATTCTGTTTAAAAAAATATCAGTGATGTTTTGAGGCCCGTTAGGGTCGAGAACTATTTGATATTTTTTCATACAGAAATGTTTAAGACATGTATCGTTCTTAAAACACTGTCATTGAATTTCATTGTTGATTTACCTGAGACAGTGTCATTTTGAAGGATATCAGTACTGTGACCACTGTTAGCGAGGCTCACTAATATTGGACTGTCACAGGTATACTGCTGGTACAGGTATACTGTTGGTACAAAGGAATTACAGCACAACAGTTTTTAAAGCAGACATATACTTTGGCTATTTTTACCCAGATTATTTATTTAGCGCAACAAAACTAATAAACGTTATCCAATATTCATGCCCTTATCGGGTAGTAGCTTGTTTGTGCATTGGATTTCATAAGGCTGTGCAACCACTACCTTTGACTAAATAGATATATCAATTAAAGTTGTTTTAATTAGCTGTTCATTCATGAACATTGTAAACTACGAAAGCCTCTTAAGAGAGAACAAGAGGCATTAAGACCTAAAATTTGCCCAATGCATTGATAACATTTCATGGTTATTTTTTAGTAAATTATGACCTGTTAACCCTATTTCAGCCATATTTTAAATGAATAAGTACATTTCTGTCATTTTGAGGGAAAAATAGGGAAAAAGCCAAAAAATCACTAATTTCTGGATTTTTTAAATATCTTGTCTTTTCAAAATTATATCAGATAATATCTGGTGATTCCTACTACAATAAAACAGAACAAGTCATAGGAAAACATAATCTTTACCACAAAAAATGACTAAAACTTCAATTTTGAGATAAAAAGGTTTTTTTTATATAAAAAAAGATTTAAATGTTATATGTTATATACCAGTACCTTTTGAATAGAATATTAATGTACTGTATGCATGTGTATGCTTCTTTTATATGGTATTAAAATGAGTGTAGAATTCAACACAATGAAGTCAAAGAAAAAACTGCAGATAAAAATTAAATGACCAAAATCTGAATTTGCAGTAAAAAAAATTAAATTCAAATATTAATGTATGCACAAAAACACAAATATTGCTCCGTAAAGAAAAGAAATCATGTCATATTTTTTAAAAATCAACCATATAATTTACATGAAAATAAAAAAAAATTAATTAACAAAATTAACAAGCAGTTTTGGGGGTTGGATGGGGTGGGTGGGGTGAGGTGGGGGTGGATGGGCTGTTAGTTAAATCCTTGTCCGAGCCATGAAGGCTAAAGAGCCGGTGCTTATCCCCAGTATCTGTGCATGGTGCTAAATGGATGGGAGTCATAAACTTCCCCTGAACGGAACACCAGTCCACCCCAGCAATTGCCAGTACCCAAGTTCAGCTGGGTGGAGTGAGACAATGTAGATTAAGAATTTGGGGGATTTAATGGGACAATATTTGTTTAATAATTTATCATGACATAGTTCATCATTCATTACCACATATTAATCACAACGTTAACCTCTTTTCTTAACATGACTAAAACTCAATTTCATAATAAAATGGTTTTTTCAATAATAAAACAATTGATACTTCATTTCAATGAAGGTGAATTCTAACATTCACACATTACATATTTAACAAACATAACCACCACTGACTAATGTTCATCACAAAAAATCTTAAATTTTTGCATATTTTTCTCCTTGTTATAATTTTATAGTGCATGCGTTAGTAAATTACACATCAGATAATTGATTAAATATTTCATAATATAAAACAACTTTTTATCTATAAAACTTATACTGTTGAGTGAAATAGTATAATAGTTCTTATGAAAATATCCCAGATTTCTAAATCATTAAACAAGAGGCCCAGAGGCCACATCCCTCACCTGAGTGACAAAAGCTTATCAAAAAAGCACTAAGTGTACAATATCAGTAGAGTAGATCTTGCACAAAAAGTTGTGGCCTCACTCTACCCCCGGGGACCATGATTTGAACAAACTTGAATCTACACTACCTTTTAGGATGCTTTTACACAAGTATCACCTTTTCTGGCCAAATGGTTTTTGAGAAGAAGATTTTTTAAAGAAACATGTACCAACAAATTTTAAAAAATTCTTAAATATCTCCCTTTGAGGGAAGGTGTGGTCCTTCATTTTAATAAACTTAAATCCCTTCACCTAAATAAGGATGATTTGTGCAAATTTAGGTTGATATTGGCTCAGTGGTTCGGGAAAAGAAGTCGAAAATGTAAAAGCAGACAGACAGACGGACGCCAAACAAAAAGTAATCAGAATAGCTGAGCTCACTTAAGCTTTCAGCTCAGGTGAGATAAAAAAAGGAACAAGGAATTTCATTGACTTAAAATCGCTGTCACTTTTATGTTTCACTTTTTTAACTTTTTTAACTACCCATAATTGCTGAAATCACAGTCCTGAGTAGCTCTTCCATAGAGAGTGTGTGTCTTTAGTAATCAAGGTATCAAAAAACTGACCCCATCAACTTTCACACCAGTGCGACATTGGCTGTACCACACATGCATTAATTAAGTAATGGCTCAAGAAAAAAATGTTTAAACCATATAAGTTATTGTGTTCTGAAATGTAGTGACTATCCATATCGGTAGATCATCAAGATTGTCATAATTTACCATGTCAGATGATATCAATCACTTTCATAGTTTGTGTGCTGGGCACTGTTTATTCCTTTGCAAGCTTTAGTAAGAAAAACAGCAACAATCAGATCACTGAGATTTCATTCTGCAGCATTACTTCATGGGATCTATGTCACCCTTGTATACGTGTTTTCAGAATTCCCATAGCTCTCTTGAAGCTCACCATTTGTCAAAGATGCTAAATGCTAAATACTGAATTGAAAAAAAAATCAATTTTTAAAAATTTCATGTTCATTTTATATTCTTATACATGTTCAATTATAAATGTGTTACTTAATGATGTGAAATGACAATCATTATATACGATACGATAGAGTAAACAATATATACATGTACGTTTATTTATTTTAATCATTTGTGTGTGTGTTTCGGATTCCTCAAGAGGCCGAAAAGCTAGGGCAATAGTAGAGAAGGTAAATACTAAATAGTTAATTGGATATTGATTTTGTTACATTTACATGTATGTAAAGAAAATGTTTACCAATTACAGTAAGAATGAAAGAAAGAATTTCAATAAACATGTTACAGGATATTACTTGTATAAAAATAATATTACCATGGGTTGGGTTCTAAATAATTTAAATGCAATAAAGTATAAAATGTAGATCTATTTTAAAACATAAAAATAACAGATTTCTTATAAAATACACTAATAGCAGTTGTGTACTAGGGTATCATTTACTCAAAACACAAATTAACATAGCCTTGGTATTAGAGGGCAATTTGATAAATAGACTGAAAACATGATTTTTTGATTGTTAAATGAATATTCCATGTGTCAACCTATTGTCGTAATGCTATACTCAATCAGCTAAAGCTGACATTCAATCAACAGTTGATCAAAAGCAATTTAAAATGTAACCGTGTTCTTACTTATCTTAGTTTTCATTGTAAACGGAAGCGGTTTCATGAACGATATCGATATCCCTTTCCTTTAAAATTTTATTACATTTTCAAACTACTGACTAGAAATAAGACTATAGCCAAATGTATCCCACATGGTGTAGTTAGCGATTACTGTCAATCATGCACGTTTTTGATTGCTCGGTCAGCTGTCGATCTCGTAAACATGGTTAAGAATGCAGATCAATTACAATACCTCATTTAAATTCATAATCCATAGTGTATCTTTAAGTCTTATACTATTTCCACACATTCTTACCAGTTAATGAAATGATTTTGCCTTCATATCTATTGCTGTCGTCCGACTTTCACTTTTGTTTACGTCTGCTGTGTATAAAAACCGAAACCGGAACCGAAAAATTCGCCCATCGTTAAACAAAATAATTTATTTTTTTAACAGTGGCCGCATGCAAACAACAACAAAATATTTTGAGAATAAAATTCTTTCGTTATTTTGATTAATCTGTTAAAATTTTACCGTGTTGTTTGCATGCGGCCAAATCTAATTCTTGTTGGGAATGTGACCATTTCATAGGAAATACGCGATATCCGGAAAATTACTCAGATCAAAAGAGGGATAACTCTACTAAAAAAACATCGGTGACAATTTTGCGAATATATATTGAAAAATATACATCCCATCAACAAAAAAATCAAATCATGTCAATGATTGAGCTTGTTTGAAATTTTTAAAAAATATTGGGCAAATAATATATGCTTACTGCCCCTTGTTCTTTGTCAAGAAAACTTCTTAATACATTGCGAATACATAGTTTCTTCTGCGACAAATGGCGTTATGAAGAGAAAACTAATATGCAAAGGCTTTTTTGTAAATGAGTGAGGATATGATTATTGATTTCAGTTAGATAGTCATGCAATATATGAGATATCTTATTACAGTTTTATTCTTTCAATGTCAGGAAGGCATTATCAAATAGAATTTGGTCATGTCGTGAGTCCTTTAAATAGGGAAACAGTTAAGATATATATGCATTCATTAAAACAAAAACAAATAGGGAAGAGAAAGGAATCATGGACATTTTCGAATCCTTTTAACTCGTGTTGAATGTTCTATCAAATAATTGTTTGTACAATCAAATCCCTATTTTCCATGCATTTACAGATTTACCTTCTGAATTTTGTTACAAGGGAAGTATCTTCTCTGTTACATGCATTGGGTTTGGGATATATATATATATATATATATATATATATATATATATATATATATATATATATATATATATATATATATATAAACTCCTGAAGATTATAATGAAACCGGTAGAGTTTTGAATCGGCTTTCTGTTATTTTTTATTATTTATTACTTGTGTGGATTAACTTTACTCATTTTGGATTATTTATATATATATATATATATATATATATATATATATATATATATATATATATATATATATATATATATATATATATATATATATATATATATATATATATATATATATATATATATATATATATATATCGGGCATTAAGACGACAATTACTATTTATCTAGAAACATCTTAATATAACTGTTTGAGAATAAAGAACAATGGTTGACGGCAAAGTGAAAAAAATCAAATTAATTGAAAAGCTCAAATCTTTATATTTTTTCCATTTAAAAAGTTGACTTGAATAAAAGTCTACGACCGGGCAAAAATGTTTGAAAAAGGTTATATCTGTAAGAAAAAAAAGACGTTCAGCCGTGAGGTATACCGGTTCGACCCGGTCTATTTAACTTGAAAAAAGGCGACTTTTTCTGTCTTTGTCCCTCCCCTATAAATGCATGAAAGGAATATTATACATCGCCCACGTGTTTCACGTGTGCAATCGGTTGTAACCGAATTGAAGGGTTTTTAAACCGGGTACCTGGGTGACGCAGCCTATTTACAGGTGTTGAACTTAAAGGAATATACTTATTCATACCTTTGCTAAGTACAGAGTTAATTTTTCGGATTATCATGACAGGCAAATGTACAAGGTAAAATATTTTGAAATTAAAGAATTACAAAAATACTATATACGAATATTAACGAATTTATAAATATTACAGAATTTTCAATTTAAATATTAATTATATATATATATATATATATATATATATATATATATATATATATATATATATATATATATATATATATATATATATATATATATATATATATATTATCTGTTGCTAAAACACAATGCATTTTGAAAAGATAGAAACAAAAATGCTTTAATTGTGTTTCATTTCATTTAAAAGACGCAATGGCAAAGAACGACAAAGGTCTGACAATTTTTAAATTGTTTATGAATTAATATATTGGATTGATGTAAACACAATTACAATATAGCACCGTTTATAAAAAAATTTTAAACCCACCAAAAAATTCAAAATCACAATATGTTCAAAATAATGTAAACACTTCGGACTTCATAATTATCAAAAAAAAATATATTAACATTTCTCATATATTTCAACTATAATAATGCCTTAAAAATGATTTTACCATGTTGCATATATTAACAGTGAAAATATTAATAAATTAATGCCGTTATTCTACGCTGTCATTCTGTTGATAGACCGAAATGTATATCATGTGACTCATTTAAAACGGGTTATTAGAAATTTGTTTTGTACTTTTTAGAGCATTTAAAAAAATAGAATTTTTTTTCTTGCATCACTGTTATGCAATTGACTTATACAGCGTGATTTATGTGGAATTTCTATATTTTAGTAAAATAATGAAGCAAATTATCAAATCCTTTTACTGTTATTCACTTAAAATACACCACATATACCTTCAAGTAATATAACATGGCTAATTTCTCAAATATTGTTCCGCGTTTTCATAAGATTCATACACCTGTTTTTAACTGCGTAATAGAAACAATATGATTAATATGCTTTTGTAACGGATTAATGCCATATCCATAATGCCTCTAGTTACACTGCTTTATGAAATGCAATATACGCCTGATGTAGTCTCGGTGTAAAGTTACTGAACTAGATTAAAGTTAGGTCTGAAACATGGGTCGTTTTAAAAAAACGAGCCACAGGATGGTTGGTTGAATTGCGATATCCAGGGTCGATGTAGAGTATGGCTTCGTCTTTGTTTCGCCTTATGATATTTTGGCATTGTTAATATTAAGTGAAAAACACTTATTCAATAAAATCAAAAGAACGTGTGATAGCGTGTCGATTTGTTCACAGTACCATTTTTTGGGCTTCAGAAAAGATTACCTCTCAAAAATTTGATTGCATATATTTTTTGAAGCTTTAATATTTACTTTGTTATATTTAATGATATTAACAACAATAGAATGAATAGACAGACATATGTATCACACCTTGGTTAAATCTCTCTGTGCTTTTATGATCTTCCGACCCACCGTCATAAATGTAAAATTAAATTGAATTCTAAAGGTTACTCTCTAAAATCCAGTCAGGGTGAACGCTACGAGGGGGTAAGTGGTGCAATAATACCACTTTGAAGCCGCCACACACACTGTGCACACAAAACATTAAAAAAAGAAACTGGTTGATTTAGGGAATGTATAGATTTTGGCGACAACGGCATGATCCACACATTTGTCTCATTTTGATATTTATAAATTATCAAAAATATTTTTTATGATACTTTTGTTTATGTTTATGCCAATTATCTCAATATTTAATGAACGGATTTGTGTGGATGTTATTCTCCACTGGTATGGTCATTAATAATTGATGTCTGATATGTTGAGGAGTAGTGTAGCATGCATGTGTTTTGAATAAGGCCGTAAAATTGAGAGCCAACCTCACAACAGTTATATTATTGGTTGTAAATCCGAAGTACATGTAGCATGCATAGCAGCGTGCAATATTGCAAGGATTGCCAAACAAGTTGACATCAATTTTAACCCCTGCATAGAATTTTGTATTTCTGGGTCGTTGGTGTGTAACCAGTTTCAAAAACAGAATACAGCATTCAAAATCTTTATTATTGTTGAACACCAAATTGAATGTCATTTATCTTTTGTGGTCTTCTGTGGTCGCCATTGTGGTTGTTGTAAAAGGCTCTTGTAGCTGTTCTACAGTTTTGTTTGATTTGTGAACAATGCTACGGGGACATTTTCAACTTATCCAGATGTTCTGCAGATAACTTTCTTGGCACTAATAGCATGGTGCCATTTTTTTTTATTTTTTTTTTAATTTTGCATTAACAATTGCATATAGATAGGATATAGACATTATATAAGAATATATAATATAAATATATATCTTAAAATATTTTTTCTCATTAACTCGTATGTATCTATATTAGTGGAGCCTCAGTTATCCGGACGCTTACCAAGTCCAATCGCCCGGAAAGGTGAAGCGTCCGGATATCTGAACTGTGTCTTTCAGTTTCATTAATGATAATGTATCTAAAACTAATGGCTCCCAGTGTAAAAACTGTTCACTTTATTTTGCCTTTCATACTAAATAGCGACAAATTCGAGTTGTCTGTTGATATTTTAAAAAAATAAACTTATACCGTCACTGATATAGAAAAAAACCGCTTTATAGTGTTATTTTGTATGATAAAAAAATATTCGGACAATAATTATAACTGGATCTAAATCAAGTGACCCCAAGTGTGAAATGTGCTCATTTACGTTATGTGCTATTACTATCTACCAGTATTTCTAGACACGCCAATTTCCAAAATAAAATTACAAGATCCACCAAACAAGGCATTTGTGAGACAATTCGTTTTAAAATAACTTTTGAATACGGGTAATAAACAGCAAACCTATGCAAAACTTTCCAGTTCTCTTGATTTAATAAGCACATTTTTTTCTTTGAAATAATGGGATGTTGGAAAAAAGCGAGCGATTGCACTTGACAGGCGCACAGGTTAAGATACGCAAGCCATGTGCTGTTAAGCATGACTTTCCTATCCAGCCACCAATGTTGGTAATTTGAAAGTGATTTGGGAAGTCGGAGTTTATACAAGCTACAATACTGATCAGACCCAGACTTACACCGGAGTAAACTTCAACTAAACCCGTTTACTCATGGGGTTCACTTGGAGTTTACTCCGAGTGTACTTTTTGAAAAGAAAAGTGCATTTTTGAGTCCCGGTAAAATGTTATCTCAACTCATCTTTTGAAGTTTAAACCAATCATAAGAATCAGCAGGTTTTAGCGCTGAATTTAATGTACACAAAAAGCACTAATTTAATAACACAGTAGGGGTCAGTCGACATTCGTGATTTTATATAGTTAATCGAGGACGGGCATTCAATTCAAAGCCTTTACTATCAGCCTCACTGTGTACAAACTTGTGAAAAGACGAAAAATACATGATACATTAAAAAAGAAACTCCTTGAAAATAAGACGTTTGTACAGCATTAGACTGGTACCTTAAATATGAAATATGATTATGTCAAGGTTTTTCCTATAGCAAGTGGCAGCAACATGTATGACCTCCGTTACCCATGCTTGAACTCACGTAAGAAATACATTTTTAAAATACAGTAGTCTCATGGGTTCTATTCAAGTAGTCTTGTCAAATGTGTTCACCGTTAAACACTGAAGCGCGTTGAATCGCTTTCCGTCGACGTTTTGTGGTCAGGAATGTTTGTTTGATCACTATGGTACTTGTAATATGCAACTTCAAAGTTTTATTCGATTTTTGTCTGACCTAAAATAATGCATAATTTACAATTCAGCAAACGTGCAAATCAGTCAGTCAATAAAATAATGTCGATTTATATGTCTCCTACTTCTTATTTAAATAGACACAATTCAAATAGGTTCGGTACGGATTTAGATTATCTATAGACATTTAAAAATTCTCAATTGTTAAAAATATATGCTAATTTTGGTAAGATTATGCGAGCATATAAATCAGAGGTATCCACCAGTGCTTAAATATCATGGAAAAACGCAATTTGTTGATATTTTCTTCATAAACACGGCACTGAAAAGGGGTGCATTCTCTATTGCTTTAGTGCACTTCTTCTTTGTGTCAAGTCGGGGTTTACTTTGGGTCATTCCGGGGTTTACTTTGCTTTTACCCGCGGTTTGCTTTTGTTGTCCTCTATATAAACATTGAAATGTGAAGCAGACAGGTCTTTCAACGTCTCTTATCTAGTTATCTTACAGCCTAAAATACCCATCCCTTGTATATTTCAAATACAGATGTAGCAGTCTGCCTCAAGGATATACTTTTGATCGAGGTTAAGTCTCTTGGTTTACTCTAGGTCTTCTCTAGGAAACATCGGAAGTTAACTCTGAGTTTATATATATTTTACTTTTTGATAGGTTTGGTCTGATCGGTACTGTACTTATTAAGGTCTAGCACGTACAAATGGTAAAACTGAACTGACATGCATTATCTTTTTGTTGTATTAAGTGGGGTTAATTGAATATGATCGCATGACCAACCCGTATTTATATCCCAATAGACATAAAAGAGTTACATCGTTTCCTTATAAATGGTGACAGAATTAATATAACATATACAATGGACATGTATGTTCCACCCAGCTCTATATTTATTCCACAAATCTAAGACTAGAATATCAACGTTGCATGTATCTAATACAAAAACTATTATAAATGTTACGGCGAGGCGTCAACAGGTGCAACGCATAGCATACACTTAATTAATAAAATATAAGATATTTACTCTAAGTTGATTCGATTGCGAGTCAATGAAAATATTTCTGCTTCGGAAATGATTGTACCATATCATTATCCATAGAACTCAATGTTCAACTCAACACCAATGACTCGTTTGTTATTTTTCATTTACAAACATATCCTTTGTCTCGTCTAAAAGTTCATTCCAAGCACTAACAATTACTAAAAATATTTACTAGTTACCCATAGCGTTTATAGGTCGACTTTGGGCTTGTTTAAACCATACAGCAATCAGCACACACACAATACGGATAAAAACGGATATTACATGTAAAACATAACCATTAGACAGTCAAAATTAATCAAATTTGTATTATAAATGCTTTTATTTACAATAATTCCAGCTCTCAAAAATGACGCCTTATTCCTATCTTAACACCTCTCACTTCTTTACTTTCTGTAGTACATCTTCATTTTATCATTGAATTCAATTTTTCCGTAAAACTGAGCAGAAGACACTTATATTTCAGTTGTTTTTTTAATAGAAAACTATGTCCGCAGCTGTCGCCCACTATGAAACTCACATTATAACTCTAGCATGTGAAATCACATAAAATATATCAATTTTGTTATTTGGGACGTCTGTGAACACAATTTCCTTTTTAAAAAATGTGCCGTTTTCATCAATTTGACGAAATCTTAGAAATTTGCTTAAATATTGAAATGATTATAGTTTTTTGAAACAAGATAAAAGAGTATAATTTAGTATTTTATATACATTTAAGATGGTATATGTGTATTTTCATCAGATTTAAACAGCTTTTGAATTAAAGGGCAAATATTGAAATAAACTGTACCTTTTTTTATTTTATTGAGATGAATTGATTGCGCTACCAGAGTGACGCTAGCGAGAATAATCTTATTTTATAAAATCAGTAAACTTATTCGGCTTATTCGGCTTTGCACATCGAAATTCGTCCTATTTAATTCATCATATTTTTTCTGCCTTAAGTAGTCAGTGTCAACTCGTAAAAGATATTCGGTGAAATTAGCCGCTGGGCATTTGAATCAAGCATCATGATTGGTCAATGAGAGCAATTCCGAATTAAGCCGGATGGTAGATGAATTTACACTCTCCATCCGATGCTTAAAGAATAAAGACACTCATTTTAAATGTTCATGGATTTGTTTTTCCTTTCTATAACGTTAACTTGAATGTTATTTAATATATTTGCAATGATTTAAGTTTTCATTACATAAATTATTATCTTTTATCTATTGCTAGGTTGATAGAATTCATTTTGTTTTCTTTCAATCAAGAAAATTGGTGAGTTATATTTCTTAATGAGTAATTATGATCTTGTCATTTATAATCTATAATATTATGGTTTTTTTTAAACTATGAATGATATTTGATATCATTGCAAATTGTGTCAATTCATTTCAAATGTTTCATTTGCCAATTAAGATGTAGAACCCTGTGTTATGACAAGTATTTCATTTTAACCAAACTAAAAAAAGGAAAAAAGTCAAGATTTTTATGTGTTGGTGTAAGGGGGTATTGTGTTAGGAAAATTATTTTTCATTGACGGTAAACTGACTGTATACTGTAAACTGAAATTTCCAAATTCACCTTGTGAAGGTCTTCCGTTCATAAAGGAAGACCTAACTATAATTCTTGTGCAAAAAAAACCACGGCATCCTAACATCCAGACATGTCTTAAACTTATTAGAACCCGACACTCTAAATAAAGCATTTGGTCAATTACTTATATGTCATAGTTAGTTAATAGTGTTTCGGCGGTATTAATAGCACATGTCATTTTTGAATTGTAATAAGGCACGCCTCGTCAGGAGTTCACCTTATGCATAAACCAATTGATCTCTTTCAACTGTTTTTTTCTTCTAGAAGCTAACTTTGATGCTTAATATATTTCTTTTTTCACCAATGTATTTTCAAATTCTTCAGGTGTGATAACACACATGCAACACGATGTTGTCATATCATATTTTACTTCATTAAAATCCCCATCCGGTTTAAAAATGTTCCCCTTTATTTTTTTACGTACCTTTTTGTCAAGTCTTAACAATGACTGGCAGTCTCAAAGATTGGCTGGTTTGAAAATAAGTACCAAAAAAAAAGTGACAGATACTATTCGTTTGTTACATAAATGCAAATAAAAGGAGTTTATAGGTATTGAAATTAAGATTTGAAAAGATTGAGAAAAAAATCACGTATTTTTCTTGTAGTTTTCCACTTAGAAATAATTTGTTATGTGATGCAATTTTAAAGTTATGGGTCTCACAATGACTTTTCTTCAGTACAAAGAGAAATGATCTGGCTCCTTACATAAGGAAGTTGAGTTTTCTTTTTTAGTGTCAATATCTTGTAAAGAAATACATTATTGAGGCAATGTTATTAAAAAAACATTATCAGATTTCATCCTTAGTTTTGAATTTGAAGTCTGTTTAATTATATAACTAGTTTTTGCGTAAACATTTTTAACCAGTTCAGACTATTTTCGTGGGAATGTGCACGTTTTATAATTTATGAAATGGCTTCTAGTAAATGCATTGATACATGAAAGGCGCAAAAATGATAACTCATAAAATTCCCAAATGTTTTTATTGATATATAAATTTTCCCTTTATGAAAATGATCCTCTTGAATTAGTTTACTCGTTTGATTCAAAGCTGTGCATTCCATGACTCAGGTAATCGATTGCTAGCAGAGTTGCTAGCTGTATATAGGTCGTCGCCCAGACGACGGTGCATGTGCCTGTAGAGCTGGACGTACACATGTTTAAATGCCCCATTGATTTACTGTAACGAAGACATCGTAAGTTATTTCATTACTGGAAGATGTGTGAATAAGATATTTTAATACATTGTAATTAAACTAAATTTTCCAGTAATACACGACTGTCCAATCATAAAGTCCACCACTACATTATTACGACCCTAGTACTAATTTAGTAAAGTTCATAATGGTTTATATGGAGCGTTATGGTATCTAATTTATTTAGATTATCGAGATTATGTTCCAACATGCACACAGCTGGCGGGTGCCCTAGCCAAGATGTTACCGGAATGTCTCTTCCTCTACATGGGTGTAACCCGTGTCCCAGTCTGTATAAAAAGAGGAGGCAGAAAGACAGCTTCCAGATGACTACTCTTTTATTTAGATATAACAATCTGATATGGCATTTTAACAATAAATATTTATATTATTTACAATGAAATTTATAAACATTAATATTCGTTACAAAAATATCTGAAAAAATTGCCAGATACTATCCGTTTGTTATATAAATGCAAATAAAAGGAGTGGTATAGGTGTTGAAGTTTAGGTTTGAAAAGATTGAAAAAACAATCACGTATTTTCCTTCTAGTTTGTCCACTTAGAAATAATTTGTTATGAGATGCATTTTTAAAGTTGTGGGTCTCACCATGACCTTTCTTCAGTACAATGAAAAATGAGCTGGCTCCTAATATAAAAAGGTTGAGTGTTCTTTTTTGTGTCAATATCTTGTAAAGAAATACATTATTGAGGCAATGTTATTAAAAAACATTGTAAGATTTCATCCGTAGTTTTGAATTTGAAGTCTGTTGATTATATAATCAGTTTTTGCAGAAACATTTTTTAGCCGGTTCGGTCCATTTTCGCGGGGATGTGAACGTTTAATAGGTTATGAAATGGCTTCTAGTAAATGACTGATACATGAAAGGCGCAAAAATGAATACGCATAAAATTCCCAAATGTTTTTATTGATATGTAAATTTCCCTTTATGGAAATGATCCTCTTGGACTTTATTTTACTCGTTTGATTCAAAACTGTGCATTCCGAGACTAAGGTAACCGATTGCTAGCAGAGTTGCTAGCTGTATATAGGCCGTCGCCCAGACGACAGTGCATGTGCCTGTAGAGCTGAACGTACACATGTTTAAATGCCCCATTGATTTACTGTAACGAAGACATCGTAAGTTTTTTCATTACTGGAAGATGTGTGAATAACATATGTTCAATAAATTGTAATTAAACTGAATTTTCCAGTAATACACAACTGTCCAATTAAAAAGTCCACCACTACATTATAACGACCCTAGTACTATTTTATAAAAGTTCACTAGGGGTTATATGTAGTGTTATGGTATCTAATTTATTTAGATTATCGAGATTATTGTTCCAACATGAACACAGCTGGCGGGTGCCCTTTAAGCAAAGGTGTTGCCGGAATATCTCCTCCTCTACATGGGGTGTAGCCCGTGTCACAGTCTGTATAAAAAGGGGTGACAGAAATACAGCTTCCAGATGACTACTCTTTTATTTAGATATAACAATCTTATATTGCATTGAAATGCTTATATGGAGGTACTTTATAAATGTGTAAAGCATGAATTAAAAAATACTATCTATATACTAAATCTATATATGACAGTTTGTTAATGCATTTTTCATGTTAAACGATATATCATATAATAATGAAGAAATTATTATTCAAAGCTTAATATATTTTGCTTAGTCATCGTATTGTTTAATTTTTAAAGAAATCAGTCACTTCAAAAGACATTTGAAAATGTTTGATTAACTCGTCTTCTTTGGATTAGATTTGTGTCCTTTATACATGTAAATGTACAGTACAACAGTTATAAACAAATATAGAACTACCTTGGTTGATCCATTTGAACAAAACAGGATGACAATACAACATAACTCGACCAAATCATCTATAATTATAAACTTTATTAAGCAGATTTTGAATTGAAATATTCTCGAGAAGAAAGATACAGTGACCCTTTGTTAATAAGAACGTGCAAACACTAATAACCTTTTTAAACTTGTCTATCGAATTACTGTTTTGATACAGCCAGATATTATAGAACTAGCACTGACGAAAAAGGCAAAAATTAGACTAGTTGTCTTGAAAAAAATTACACATGATTTTATTCATAGCGAGCGCAGCTCGCCGGCGCCCAGCGCCGGCGAGCGAAGCGAGCTCTAAGAACCAGTGTGCGCAGGAAAAAGAACGAGCTAAACCTACAGTTCATCAAACAAAATTTTTTGTCTACGTCCCATAATACTCTAATGTTTTCACCCGTGGTGCTATGCCAAAAATGGCCGACTTTTAACTCATAATTTACGGTGTCTTAAGGTTGGAAGACACGTTTAGAGTACTGCATAAGCTTTGGCGAGACTCAAGAGATTTGTTAGTTGCTTCCATACCTTCGTATTGAGTCGAGATACGTAAACAAAGACGAACAAAGTTATGGATGACGTCACAGTGCCCTCGCGCTATATTTCCCGCAATAAATTTAGAGGTGGATCAAACATCTGTTATGCGTGTACTTGCTATTTCAATATAGACTGCGATACCTGTCTCATTGACATATGATTTGTGTTTTTTTTAATATAGAGATTATTTAAATATATACTGGCAAGAGCCATACTTTACTGCCATATCGATTCATTTTTAAGCTAATTGTGCATGCATGTACAGTAGGCAGGTAAGTATACTCTCTTCTCATTATATCGCGGGCTATATATGAGTAACGTTATATCAGTAGGGAGGAAATAAACAATAAGATATCTTGAACTAAATAAAAAGAAATAAAGAGAAAAAATAAACAGTTAAAAAATTTATGTAGATATTGCATATAGTCAAACCATTAAATTTAAAAGTGGGAAATTACACACCTACAAACAGGAACCGGACACACACACCCTCTCTCTCTCTCTCTCTCTCTCTCTCTCTCTCTCTCTCTCTCTCTCTCTCTCTCTCTCTCTCTCTGACGTTCGTTGAACCTAAATAACACTAGGTTGACAATGATGCAAGGTATGTGTAGTTCTCGCCAGAACGGTAGCACCGTAAAACATATTAATTACAATATAAATTGTGTGTGGGTATGGGTATCAAAGTTTGACTTAATGTAAAGTAAGAATTCTTCCCAGACATTGTGACATCCCCAGTATATTGTTGTTAATATATGGAAGAAATCCCCCACCCACCCACCCCCACCACACACACACACACGCACTTTTAAAGCAATGCGACTTGCTTGAATATCATTCCCTATTTCCTATGATTGGCAAATTAAAAAAAATGTATCTCACTTGATTTTGCATTTTGATATAACAAATACAATTTAAAAAGATGCAATTATTTGACTTATGTACATTCCTAAAATAATTTACATCATTGAAATAATTTAATTTCAAGTGATATGCATTTAAATGCACTAGAGCGAGGAAAAGACTACTTTCTTCTTTATTCTGCACGTGCCATTTATAAAATTATGATCAACAGCGTAAATTAAACTTCATTTCTGATAAGATATGCCTAATTGATACATGCATGCTGCCATTTAATAATTTTGTTTAGTTTGTCAATGTTTTTGGAAAGCTATTTCTTGTTCCACGTTAGATGGAAGATAACCGAAACTATATTTAAAAAGTATATAATTTATATTGGATCTTTCATTTTATTTGTGATAAAATATAGTTTCTAACCAACGACTGCCAATCGCACTTTAAAATCTTATTTTTATATACTTTTCCACGGTCAAAAAAGAAGAAATGAGTGCAGGTATGTCAGTACTACTTTCAATATAGAGCATAAAATGACTTTAATTTGCTCAAATTAGTCAAATAAAACATGGCCTCGTGACATTTTAAAGAATCTTCATAAAATCATGTTAGGAAGCAAACCAAAATAACACAGCTTATATTAACTATTGGAATGGCAACTTTGAATCTGTCAGCAATGTGAATGCAAATTCATACATTGTCAATTACCTGTAAATTGTAAATATGGTACTTTTACATTATAGTAAACAATATTTTATGAATGTGTTCACTTAATATTAGTTTATTGTGGTTTGCTGTGGTATTATTGTGGTTCATTGTGGTTCATTATGATTAAGGACGCGCCCGTTACCGGCGATATGTATTATATCTCGCACCGCGATTTGCGTTTTAATTAGTTATTAAATCATCTACAAAGGAATATATTACATGTAACAGCCTTCATTATCAATTTATGAATTATTTAGTACATACAAAAATATAGAAAGGTAATTGAATAAATCGTCTGTGATATAAATACGCATGTTAAAACGCTGTCAGTGTTTATCAATAATGTTGTAGTCTTAGCAATCGAAGGAAATGAACAAACTGTTTATTGATAGATTGCTATTGACAAATGCACAAACTTTCAGACCTGCAATGTGGGGTTTTTTGTGTGTGTGTGTGTGTGGTTTTTTTTTTTTTGTTTTTTTTTTTGTTTTTTGTTTACAAATTCGGTAAAATGTAGACTCAATGACTGCATTCTTAATTCTCTTCAGTTTAGGGTATTTTAAACCATGCATGTATACTATGCATATAATGTGTACATATAAATAGCTATTTAAATAAACAATTTAAGGACATTGTTTCCTCAAGGCTTGAGTTCTCAGATTGGGATTGTTATAAATTCAATATCGTGATTAAAATTTGTTCTAAACGCAACAGTAATAATGAAATGAAATAATTTTGACACAACATTCGATTTTATCATATATATTATAGAATTAGGTTGACACAAAATTGAACTTTTAGCAAAACAGATATTAAATTTTCAGAATTTTATTATTTTACTAATTTTTTTAGTAGTACTGTAATCTTTTACGTTAAGATATTATTTGTTATTCAACATAACCTTGCATATTTTCTGTTGGTTTTATCACACTTTTTCATTTAGATAAGCATATGGCACACACAACAAAACTATAGAAAAATACTTAAAAGCGACAAATGAACCGCATCCGCATTTTGATCATTGACCTCATGAATTTTATGCTAGTAGAGTAAAGTCAATACACAAAGTTTTCAGGCTATAAATATTACAGTATCGTCATCATTCATTTTTTTTTATAAATTGAATCAAAAATGGGTAGGTATTTGAAGACTAATAAAGAAAATTCGGACTGGAATAGCAATAAGAATTGTGAATGAAAACTTAATGCTTTGTATTTATTCAGTACCACTGCCATATATGAACTGTATTTCATTTTTCAAAAATTAGCAATGTGTATTTTTTTCAAAATGAAGGAAGTTTCAATCATAGTGCATACTCTTCACGTTTTTTTTTCTTAAATTAAAAAAAAAATATTCAATGGCCATTAACTCAAAAAGTAGGTCATTGACCTATTTTTTTTTAAATAGTAACACTACCATAACAACTCTGCTACACACAATAGATGGTTTTTCATTATTACCAGTGGGATTTTTTTCTTTTTATAAGTAAAAGTAAGCTTTACGTGTTGTGTTTTTTGGTTGGTTTGGTTTGAACATATGTTATTGCATAAACATATACAAATGGTTCGAACACAAGTTCTAACAACTTTAGGGGTTCTTACCAAAATGTGTTTTTAAAGTATTGATACTGGTTCTGCTTGTCTTACAAAAAGCGAATCTAAGACGAAGTATAGGGATGTTGTTTTAATTTTTGGATTTTAAGTTTTAATTTAACAGCATGAAAAGGTAATATCGGCATTCCAACCATTGAAAAAATTATTTAAATGGAAATGATCAAAATTGCAATGAGCTTGTTTCTAGTTTAACATAATGTTCAATCTAACAACTGTAACTATAAGACATCAGCATTTAGATTATGCATCAGAAAGCGTATCCTTTAACCACTATATGTTATGCAGTAATATTATCATGATAATTTTCAACTTTTAGTGCCTATGGTGTTGGATAGTTATTATTTAATCGATAATACTTTATACAATATACTACATAAATGTTATTTAGTATCATAGCAATTAACCATATCTACGCATGTATGATAATATATAATTACATGAAACAACAGACGACAAGAATATTTTTCGGTCCATCATATCATCATTCTATACTTGAAGGTAGCTAAATTTCTTTTACAACTTTCCATAATTTAGGGACAGCAAATTAAAAGGTTCTGCAACCAAAGTACCTTTTACGGGTTTTAGTCTAATTTTCTGCTGTGTAATTATCATTTGAAAATAACAGAACAATGCTAATATTCTCAAAGATTTATTTACAATTAATCGAAGTACATGCTGGTTAGATATTTAAACAGTGAGGTAAAACGATTGTTTCCAGATTCCTTAAAGGACGCATGCTAAAGTTTGGAGTAATATTACTCCAAACGACATTTAAAGTTCTTCTGTAGATAAAACCTGATAAGGGTTAATACAAAGACAAACTATACTGTCCATGAACAGTGCTCGTAAAAATGAAACCTAAGCTGGGAGTATCATTCCTCCGAAAAAATGTGGATCACTTCTATAGAAATTTAAGGTCTCATTTCGATGTAAAGTCGTTCTACAAAAAAGCAAAACAATCATGTAGTACGATTTATTACGGATGCCTTGAAGGACTGATGCTAAAGTTCGGCGTAACATTCCTCCGAACCACGGAAAAAGCTAAACGACAGGGTACAAATGTAACGGGTTTGTTAAGTTCTCTTGGTACAAATCTAAGCAACGTAGTAACATTCCTCTAGACGGCTTTGTTAAGTTCTCTTGTTACAAAACAAAGTGACGTAGTATTTTTTCCTTAACGACTTTGAACAGTTCTTTTGTAAAGAACCCAGTCGACAGACTATTATTCCTCTGGAAGTCTTTGAACACTTTGCTGTTGGCAAAACCTAGAGAATTGGAATGCTCTGCTTTAAAATATTATGATAAACATGTTCTTGGACGAACAAACATTAAAAAACATGTTCATATTTGCAATAGAAAAAAATACACATATGTATTGACAAAGCAGCGTTCCTCCATGTATATTAACAAAAGGGATGTATTAGATATACCTTTATGAATATATTACAAATTAAACTGGTTTTACTTTATTTATATCTCAATAATACAACGATTTAACACTGAGTCAAAAAAACATCCTATTTGTACTTTCATGTCTGTATAAGCTAAAATAAATGGGTGATCTTGAGATTTGGTAAGTCTGAAATGAAATGAAATAATTTCCACATAGTTTGATCAAGAGATACGTGTATGGATACTTATTTTAAGATGTTATTACCATTAACGCCGTTGTCAACAGAGCATATTGGGCGTGAAAGAAAGTATCTTTCTTAGGACATGTTTATTGGTAATCTGTACATAAACACAGGCCACTGATTAACGAAGAAAATGAAGTAACGAAAACATACTTACACGATAAATTATTATACTAACAATAGCTAATCAATTGAAAGTCCCAACACACAAAGCTAAGAAATTTTACATTGTTAAATGCTAACGATTAGATTTTTAACATAAAATGTATTGATATTTGCATCGTAAACATTATTTATCCTTGGTCAGCTATCAGATGTATAAAAATTGTAAAGAAACCTCGAAATATAAAAACAAAATCTTGCTTTGTACCGAAGTATGAATAAAAAGCTCGTAGTACTCACACTGATGCTGTTGATGAAATGCACCGACGACAATTTTTCCCAACACTATTAAGAACAGTATGGCCAACAAGCCGAAAGAAAGGATTTCAAAAATATGTTCCAAATAATCTACATCTTGTTTGTAGCGTTCGTTATTTGCTAGCTGAACGAGAGAAATTTACGACAAAATACAATAACATATCAATAAAAGTAATTATATCTGAGCCAACGTCGAGGCGCGCTTGAAGCTGTAAGACGGAAAGATTCTTAATAACACATCCATTTCTTTAATTTTGTCAAGCAAAGACAATCTGATAAAACAAGGACATCTCTTTTACTTAACACTATTATTTATCATTTTTTATCCAAATGAGGTCAATGTTTTTTTTTTTTAGGAAATTCAAACTAAAGATTCTAGTGAACATATTATATCTAACAATATTGTGCATGTTTCAAAGACAAAACACGCATGAAGAATAAATTTACATATATCTTTTCAAGTTATTGCCGGGACTTAATTATTTAAATCTTCTTTTTTCCAGATTGAACAGAATCATAGCAAATCATTTTGTTGTTTTTTTTATTAATAACACTAGATAATATCCCGCGCAAGCGTGGGAAATAACGGTTTACATATTATTTGAATTTTTATGTTGAAACATATATTTTTATTTATTTTTTATATACTGTGTCCAAATTTTTTCTATTTTTTTTTTCTCAACCTATTTTTTTTTTTTTTGGAATTTAAAATCAAATGGCTGGATATTAAAATAAGCGGATGGGAATAAAATCTAAACTGAAATTCACCCCCACATCTCGATACAACGTCTCCGTTTTATGCTTACATAATTTATTCATATAGATTAGATGTATTAACACAATTTTTTATATAATATAAATCTAAATGTAGCTATCTTTCAGTGGTATAGAAATGCAACGTGATATTAAAACGCGAATGCATGCACATACTTAGACAAATTCATTATCCAAGGAGTCTGCCCGATGCATGTTAAACTCGTCCTACTTTTTCCGCAATTGCGTCAATTAGTCAACCTGCGTTCTTATTTACCCAGTTCTGGAAAGTTCTTTCTATCAAAACTAAAATCGCACATTCCAAAAACGAATTGGCGCATTTTATTTCAACATTTGTCAAATCTTAATTTCTATGTCATACTATAAATGAAATCCCCGTATATATATTCACACTTACGTATTCATTCAAAATCGTTTCAATGCAAGAATATATTTTGATATACAAACTACCACTGACTTGGATCCGCCAAAGCGTGTCCGCCACATTGCTTTCATTTTTGCTAATTCGGGCTTGTTTATCGAAAATGAAGGTAGGTTTCTAATTAATTTTACGATAACTACTTATCAGATAAAATTCAATTATAGATTACAGACATTATGTGCCCCGTGATGAAATACCAAAGGTGTAAGCACTTACTCTGGTGCAGGCATGTATGAGTTTATTTGCAAAATGCCGTAAGTTAAAAGTATAGATATAACATTTTAACTCGAGTTATAACAACTCTGAATTCGTTTTTCTATGCAAGAAGGACTTTAAATTCGCGCTAAATTAATTTAATTTAATAATCACTGTATGACATTTGGACTCTGATCTTCATCTTTCGATAGAATAAATATTTGCAAACAATATAAATTTTAAACATGTTGCAAAGTGTATAATTCAAATAACACTGGACCCAATAGTCGTCTGCAGATAATCTATATCAATGCACGGAGCGATGAGTTTAAGCACTTCTTGTCTAGGCCGTGAGTCATCTTAAAATTAATCTACCTAAATAGTTGCAATAGTTCAGGAAAAGTCCGCGTTTTATTTGTGCTGTATTTATATTAACCTTTCTGATTGTGTTAATTATTGGTCAAAATAATCTGTTTTGCCAGACAGAATAAAGTATATCTCTATCCTATCGGACTCCATTAGAGTTTATATCTGTTTTATGATTTTCGTATCTGCATGGTCTGTTTTTTTTAAATGTGGCAAGTCAGATCAGAAAACCCCATTTGGTAAATGGCGCATATAGTCTCGTGTTCATCTCTTGATTGCTTACTAAATAGCTGCAGTAATTGACGGTAGATTGTCATCCCCAGCTCTACACGAACTACTTGATTCCTCAAAGCAATCCGTAACGTATTCCAAACAATTTTGCAGACTTTTGAATATATTTAGCGCCTGTGACCTTGCTGAGCCATGCGTATTATGATATAGCGGTAACCTTATCCGTAAAGTGAAATATGAAATAAAATGCAACAAGATACACGTACTATTATAAAAAAAAATGTTTTCTGTCAAATATTTTGAAGACACATCTAGATAAAAAAAAAAAAAGGTTTAAAAAGCTCAATATATTTAGAATTTTTTTTTTCATTTAAATGAGCAATCAGTTAACTTTGAACTTGCAACGACAGAAATTAATTGATAATTAAAACTAAAGAATCTTTCGTGAAAACCTTTACACGTCTTACACACACAAATGGAATCTTTAAAAAACTCATCATATATTTTGGAATAATGCTTTTTGTTGTTGATGATTTGATTACAATGTAACAATAGACGGACTTACCTTTTGATAAAAAAAACCCCCAAAACAAAAACAAAAAACAACAACAAAAAGCCGGCAGAAAACAACTTGAATGAAGGCTTTATACATAAATTCAAATTACTGCAAGTAAACAATTGTAAATATTCAAGGTAATTTAAGATATTGCAGAAATGATTTAAATCTAAGTTATTATCTCTTTAAAAGACGGCGTAAATTTTGAACTTACACTATTTTTTTATTTTAAAATACAACTTTATGACATTTTGCCTTTGGCTGTAAAAACTGGTGTCCAGTATATACAAAATTGGTTTTAAACCAGGCTTTTTTCATTAATGCAAAAAAAGGAGATTGCATCGACCAATGAATCTATCACAGTTTATTTCATTAGAAACTTCTGTAATTTCTTGGACACTCGTGGGCGAGACATCCGATATTACGTAGATACTGCTGGTAAACTTTTGCAAGCGACAACATTTTAGAGAAACAGTCGTTACTATGATGTTGCTAATCTATCTGATATATCTAATCTCCATTAATAAATGATAAAAGAAGAGTATAAATATTTCACATGACTGAAGAGAAATATATAAAATGGTAAACCAGTATCAAATCCTTATATATATGTTCTTATAATTATTTTGCTTTACATTTCTTCCAATTTCTAACAGTTTGATGTGAATGGTCTGCCAGACGCCAGTCTGGCAGTCCAACATGAAAAATTTTATTGTTGACAATAAAAATGCTGAATGACACATTTTGGAAAAAAAGACATTGAACACTGAAGATACTGGGCATGTTACATAATTATTTTGAAAAAGGCCGTTGTTACAATACTACTTACTGTTTGAATATTTATAACTTGCTCATCAACCATGTTTCAGTGTTGTTATTAATCATAGAATAGTAAGTTAGTAATTGCATATTTTCTTAAAGTCAATTTCTATTTTCATTTATATTTTTTTTCAGATCTTGGAGAGCAATTTTTCTGTTCGTTGTAATTATCTCTTGCACCTTGGTATTTTATTTCAACCCGACCAAGTATATTCAGCTTATACATTACGACTCATTATTTAGAATAACTTTGAATAAATTCCCTGGGATAAGTTTTGAAATGAAAAATGAATTGGCCACAAAAAATAAAAATCGGACAGCAGAGCTGAAAATGAAAGTAGTGGCCGCCCTTACGACAACCCCTCCCCCTGGACCATTGAGGGAAGAGTCCTGTGACATTGAAACAGCTTTGCTCTTTTTAAGAATGAATAAAAATTCATCAATCGATAATTACACCGACCCGCTTGCTAGTAAGTATCATTTTTTTCAATTTTAATATCGATATTTTGATGGACATTTTAATATATGGATATTGATAAATCTTGCATGTAACATCGTTCCCTACAGGGATGCAAAAGAAAAAAGTAAAAGATCTGCCTTCCATTTATAAACAAATTCTTTGTTCAGATATTAAATTACCTTTTCTTAATGAACTCATCTTTCAAAGTCTACCTAAGGCTAATATTTTCTTCATTTACAACATATGTATGTCAATCATTTTCCAAACGACACTTATTACATTATTCTTTATAGCTAATGTATGATTAAAGAAAGGCAATGGGATATTGAAAGATAGTCCATACTTTATAGAATGTAGGATAACAATACATGCATACTAGTATGGATGCTATATAAATAATTTGTTCCAAGACATGTCAATTGCTAATATCTAAATTTTCGTTTTCACGTTGATAAAATACCATCAATTTAGTACAATTATTAAACAGTTTACTATCACGTCCCCCCCCCCCCTAAAAAAAGGATTGCCTAATAAAAAGGCGTCTAAAAATTCGAGATGCATTTACTTTTAATTGAAGAGAGCCTTCATAATGACCCAGATTGGAACATGTTTAGCTTTTTTACGTACTAATATGTCATTTCAAAATGTTGATCCCAACCACTGATTGGGCAGTATCTTAATCATTTGTGTACCAAGTTTAAGTATCAAATCATTCATCAACATGTTTGCCAAGGGGGAATGATTACAATCGGAAAATCAATGTGTTAAATATAAACGCGTATGATTTAAAGTTAATATATATATACATTTCTGTTACAATTTGAAATCCACTGAAGAGCCGATCAGGCGAAAGCGCTCTGGATTAAATTTGAGAGAAATGGATTATTGTGTTATCTTTTATTGTGTTAACCTTTTTCTATATATATATATATATATATATATATATATATATATATATATATATATATATATATATATATATATATATATATATATATATATATATATATATCTATCTATCTTATATTTTCAGATGTTATTCCAATTGGAGGATTAGATTGGTTGTTTAACAAAACGGTTCCATGTGTTTTAGATCAAAATATTTTTAATTCTACGAATCATGAGCAATTTCAAACATTCATTTCTTGTTCAAATGAGGCAGTGACAGTGAAAAAAATCAAAATAGATTCAAACTCAAGCGCTCAGATTTTCAAGTTCCCAGACGCTTGTCTCGGAAAAGTGATTTCAACTTCTTGTGAAGATGGTAAACGAGTCCCTAATGTTGTTCATTATATCTGGTTTGGAAACATTGCTTTTGATTTTATCTATTTTGTGAGTTTCTACAGTGTTCATAAATACCAAAAGCCGTGCTTAATACTTCTTTATTACGAGTTTCTACCCTCGGGCAAGTGGTGGGATCTTCTTCGACATATAGTGCATAATATAGTGTTGGTTCAAATGACGCCTCCTACCTTAATATCTGGAAAAAAGATCAAGTTTGTTCAACACAAAGCTGACATCACGCGACTTAAAATATTAAAAGGTATTTGATATTATATAAATAGTGCCTGTTTGGGAGGGTAACTGTTGAAATTGACACCCCAAGGAAACCATTGTCAACCGACGCGAAGCATAGGTTGATAATGCTTTTCGAGGGGTGTCAATTTCAACAGTTACCCTCCCAAATAGGCACTATTTATTTTATTATACTGAATGTCTTAAATTTTAGAGAAAATTTCACTACTTTTATATAGAAATGAAGTTAATTTCACGGCGAACTGTACGCACTAATTCACGCGCATGTAACAATTCGTTGTGTTACCCGTTGCCAAGTGTGTTGCTAACGCTTAGGGTTATAGAACGGATTATCAACTGCGTCTACAACAATCAGATTTCAGTATTTAACATGAAAGTATAATAAAACCTTATAGGAAATTTCTTTTTTATTGATTCTATTTCTGTCTCTCCCATTGAGTATTAATAAACAGCTGTCTAAGAAAATGGTCCGAGATAATAGAATCCCTTGTAGTTCATCATAATTTTATCATCTCTTTAACTCCTCTTTGAACCTTGTTTAATGAATAGAATATCTAGCTGGTATTGCAAGTTAGAGAATTACACAATAGCTATTTGTTAAAAGTGTTGTGTCGTTCATGTTTATACCTAAAAATGTTCAACACTAGAGTATTACGATTATTATGTTGCCTTTTGTTTACTTATGAATATAAGTAACTGTGAAATATGAAAATGTTTTTTACTGCCTTAACGTTGTAAAAAAGAGGAAGTGTTTGTACTTTCAGTCTATTAAATTTTATTGATTATATATTGAATATTCAGCATACAAAAATAATCGACAAACATCACTATTCTTTCCAAGACTTTACAAGCACAACACAATTGCTATTATTATGCTTCCTGTTGTTAACTGATGGGTTTTTACTGTCTAGCTCATAAATACTTGTCAAAATGCAGACGTTTGCTCTTTCATTTTATAAACTGATTTTGATAATGAAATAGTCCGCCTGTTCTTATAAAAACACACACAAAATTAGCAAACGTCATTAATCTTTCCACAAATATTAGAAATGAAAGACAACTTAGTGCCCTTTCGAAGGAAATACGAGTTGTTTAGCAGATGGAATGTTATTGCATTTTGGTATCGCTTTCTTAATTACACGAAATATAAAATCCATTTTAATGAGTTCAAGGTAACAATTCCTATCATGATATATAATGATTTTTTTTCTTCAAAATTTAAACCATAAAAAAGATTCCATAACTATTGAAATATTTTTTAATTGTTTGATATCAACTGTAGGTGACGTTTTCCCTATATAAAACGGTTTGGTTGCCTTTACGTAGTCACTAGCGCCCCGGCTATACATTCTCTAGGCTAATGTTTAATGCCTGTTAACGACACTTTTAATATTTTCCTACATACATATGCTACTTCAGTATAGTATGCATACGCTATAGTTTATATAAAATACCCCCACCCCAAATAATAGTATTGAATATGTAGTGAAAAACTGTCAGGAAGCTTAAAAATGCAGAATGTAGAAAATGTTTATTGCTTGTTTAAACATTCTTTTCAAGTGACCATACTCATCAGATATTGTTTAAAAATCTTTAATGAGATTGCTTTTTTTCAGACACACTACAACTAAATTAGTGTTACTAGATAATTCATCGTACGAAGGCTATGCACTATTTCTAATATCATATCCAACTTATATAATCTTTATTTTTTTAAAGATAAATTATTATAACTATTCCAGAGTATGGAGACATTTACGTGGACACTGATGAGTATTTCTTGAGACCAGGGGATGAATTGAGGAACTCGAATTGCACAATGGGTAAAGCACACGATAGATCCATTGGAAGTGCGCTGATATATGCAGAAAAGGGTGCGTTATTCATTGAAAAATGGATCGATAGTTATAATAACTATGATCCGTCAAAATGGGGAGACAACTCTGTACTTATGGCCGAAAAACTAGCCCAGAAGTTTCCTGATCTCATTCATGTGTTCGAACACCATTGTGCATTCTATCCACATGGATTAGTTTTGTATAACCAGAACTACAAATGGTCGCATAGCTATGGGCTACATATCTATAAAACAGGACACATACCAGAGCTTCAAAAAATAAACTTTGAAACTGTGCGGAATATTAATAATACTATCGGAGCGGTCTTCCGATACATACTATTTGGAAGTAAGGAGCTGTGTTCTAGTTAGTGTAAAACAGACTTAAAACTTGTTAAACTTGTTAAGGTAAAGTGCAAAATACATGTATGTCTGGATTTTTTCTGCGAGGTGCTATATCAGGATTTTGTTATCATGGGGTTTATTTTATTTAAATTGTTGCTGTATTAAGTTTATATCATGAGAATGATTCGTACTAGATACATGTAAACTTACAAAAATGTAGTATCTTTAAAATGAATGAATATTGACATAACATTCAATATCTTTGCAGTATTATGAAATTAGTCTGATATCAAAATTAGCCATGTTTCGAAACAAAACGAAATTCAGGCTATTTCTGTCTGATTCTGCTTTCCATTGAAGAAATATAATATAATAACAAATATAATTTTACTAGTTGCAAGGAAATATAGTTTTCATGGTTTTTTTAGAGAAATTTTATTCTTCGAAGATTTACTTTATTACAATATGAAGGAAATTTCAATTATAGTTTTGAGCGACACTTTTTAAATTTCAAAAGTAATAGTAAATGTCCATAAATACAATAATTATATCTTTAACCTAGTTTTTTGAAAATTTCATGCAAAGTTCTATAGAATATTATATAAGTGTGTTTTTTCATTGTCATCTATGGATTTTCCTTTTGCATTCTGATTATACATCGAGTCCTTAAAGGGGCATAACCACAATTTTGGTTAGAATTATTTTTTTCGATTTTATATTCAAAATGCTTCAGTAAAGCATTTTTAATAGGCAACTAAAATTTGAGTGTCATTCGTCAAGCTATAAGCAATATACAGAGTTTAATGTTCTTTGCAATGTTAGCAAATCTTTTGTTTTCATTTTGAATGTAGAAGTAGAGGTTTCAGTTTTATGCCTGAACTAAATGTGTTAAAGTTCACAACTGTTTATTTATGCTTAAAATTAATAAGAAGGTAGACAAATCAGCTTGAAAAAGATTTTTAACTGGTAAATTGAACGTATATATATAAACAAAAACAGGACATGAGCCTTGTTTTCATTACAAAGAACTGTGAGTCATGTATCTTGCTTATAACTCTACGACTGACTCTCAAATTGAAATGAATGTCTAAAGCATTGTAAATAATGTAAACAGAAAAATACAATTTGACAAAAATCGTGACCATGCCCCTTAATTAATGTCTACTATCTCAAAACGACAAAATTTCATTAAAATTAATTTATGTTCTTTCCTTTGTTATTTGATAAGATATCGATAAAAATTAACAATCAAGTATCAAACATTAACCATACTTAAATTAAGAATAAACACGCAAAAAGTGTGCAAACAAGAAGAACAGTTATACACATGTAATGGGAACTTGTGTCTGGACAAAGTTAAACATTTTGCGCAATTATGACTGAATGTCAATTAATGTATGAACATATAAAACAAAGAGCAATACTGCAGTTTTGAAGTACGTTTTGAAGTACGTTAATTAATGTGAAGGTCATGATCAGTTGCGAATAATGACTCATAATTGCACAATATGTTTTGCTTTGTCCAGAAACGATTCCCATTGCATGTGTGTAATGACTTTTGTGGATGTAATGCATTTTGTGGATGTATTAGGAAGAATAAAAAAATGAAAACGAATTTCAAATTGATTCATTTATTCAAAAAAGGATAAATAAAATGAAATATCATAAGAAAAATAAAAAAAAAATACACTCACACAACACTTCTCAAAATTAAAATACTAGTATGGAATACAACTAAGTACAAAACTAAAACTATTAACAAAAAGAAATGCATAACTAAAAAATAAGTAAATTTAACTTCATTACAGTGTAATTATTTTTATCATTTTGTAGGCTTCTGTATAATGTGGTTGAAAAACGGTGCACTATGCTTTTAATTATTCATTGTATACTCAGCATAAACATATATGTACACACAGTCTTTAGGGCATTGCAAAAATATATAATTGCATTTTTTGTCGAAGATAAACTACATGTATGTGTTCGATTGGTCATATCTATGCACCAACTGTCATCATAATATCATATCTAGTCGTTATTGTTCATTAATCTACAAGATTTCACTTTCATAAATTATTCACTAACTATATGTTGGAAATTTCAAAGCTGTACCTTATGTTGTTCCAGATGTTGCCACACGATCTTTCCTCATTATTAATTTCTGACAAATCACTTATATGAATTAAAATATCATTTTAAAATTAAATTGACTTTCAGTGTCAGAATTCTTTATTACAAAACCACAGGTGAAATACTGACGTTCTGTCAGGTAAAAGTTACATAGCTCTGGCATTCAATCGCCTTTCCCAGTCATGCAACTTACCGAAGGGCATAGGTTCATCATATGAACAATATCTAATGTAAAGAATAAACATGGCTCCTAATAAACTTTATTAAAGAGCTTTTTTCATACTTTCGAAGTATTTCTTGGTCCATTTATATCTAAAGTTATGTTGAAATGATTGCATTTGAAACCTATGTAGCAATTTAATTTTAAATTTTACGATATGCATTTCTTGAAAGCGATAGCTGCGTGCCATCTTGTGTGACGTCGTAGTTGTCAAACGCTCAAACGTTTAGCATAAAATGTGTTATATACCTATTTATAATGAGAATGAAACCTTTTCTCAACTTAGCATTTGTTTAAACATATCAATAAAACTAATGAATGATAATTTCAACTTATAATTTTAACTTTTTTTTTAACGATAATTGAATTAAATACTGCAAAGTTTGTTTCAAAAGTTTGCTTAGTAGTTTGGTCATTTCGTATTCCGTATACCGTAAATCCTTAGTGTTTTTCTGAACAATTGTCTTCATTTAAAACCTTTACTCATTTTACCGATATCAGCAATAAGCAAGAGGCTTACGGGCTTTGGCGGTGAAGTGAATATCATAGCCTAGTGTTAAAACACTACCGGACAAGGCGGGACCAACGTCAATTGGTTTCCCATGTGACCACCCCTCCGCCCCCCCCCCCCGAAAAAAAAGCCCACCAAAAACAAAACTAACTAGTGGATATATTAATTGTTCTCTAACAATTAAAGGTCTTTCCATCTCATACTTTATATGTTTAAAATCCTTTTGTTTTAATAAAACCGAGAAAAAAAAATCAATAAGTCACTATCTCTTACGGTTTTAGAGCAGTAGCGATAACAATCATTTTGCACAAAAGGGGCAAAAAACCCCTAAACTTTATTAAGGTGGGGGCTAAATAGCAACATTTAAAACTGTCTTATAAATTTCAATTATAGTCAGGTAAAATTTTATATATACCACCTTAAACATAAGAGATATTAAATTCATTAAAACAAAGGCTGTCAAATGACCTTGACTTTTGAACCATATGTCCTTTCAATCGGCTAAGGGAGTCGCTTCCATCACATATGATCCAATGTTCAGTGTTTCTATGATTTTGTTTCAAAAGTTCTTGGTGTTCATATTAAATGTTTGAAACTTTCAGGGGCAATAACTGATGGAAGGTAGCCGGGAGTCTTGGACCCTCTCGGTATGAATAGATTGAAAGAGTCTGTAAGTGAACTGAAGACATTGGTTAAAGTTTCAAATCTCTATCTCTAACTTTTTTAAGAATTAGTGATAAGTGATAACAAGCATTTTGTATATTAGAGGCAGTAAGTCTTCTATTATTTTAATGCTGTAGCTCAATGGTCATAAATATTTTGAAATTTCTTAAAAAGTCCTACTACATCCATTAAAGAGTTCCTTCATATCCTCTTAACCTTGACCTTCACCTTTATGTCGATTTGAGTGGCCAAGGTAGACGCTTCAATTCCAAGTGAATATATGTCGCTACATGTACGAGGTATAGTAAAAAAGTTGTAAGTGTTTTTATTGAATGTTCAATACAGTCGATATTTTTAGATTATATTGTACATGTACGGCTTCAAATTTCTCGGATGACATTACCATAACGTTTGTCGTTGGTGATTGAAGAGTCCAGGGTGTTGAAATAAAACAAAAGATATCATTTTTTTAACCTGAACAAACAAATTTAAATATTTCAAACCTATTTTAAACCTTCCTCGATCCTAAAAAAAACCTTTAGCGTGTTGTAAATGATCTTCAGGGACGCCTTTTCTAGAACGATCACCTACGTGAAACGGTCGTCGAATGAGTGTTACAATAGAACACATGTGCAGAGTGCTGTTTTTAAATTCAAACATGTCATGTAAATTTTAGAAGGTTTATAATGTAGAATAACCGTTTATCATATGAAATAATGAACTTTTGAAAAATTATGGTGTTCAAAAGTAAAACAAATTTAAAAGAGAAAAGAAAAATTCAGAGTTGGGTCAGCACATAAATATTGAGTATCTTTTCCGACAATTCAAAATTTCCGCCTTGGACATCCCTTCTTTTGGAAAATTTTCTACATTCACGCATGCTATAAAATATCCAATATACGTAAAATATGAACATGGAAAATGTTATTTACGTGTATATCCATTTTCTGAATTTTATGGTACAAGAACACATGCAGATTCAGATCGGTTTGGGAAAGAACCAAAGAAAAAATGTCTCACTGTTTTTGTTTTTTTTATAAAATGTCAAAATAAAAATAGTTCATAAATGTTAAAATGTCTTACAACTCCCTAATGACTAATTTTGATTTTCCATATTTACGGCATTGCGGGATATATAAAAGCTACTGCAGTTAATTAATAGTAAACACAATTATTTGACCAGAACAAGCTTGGACGTTCACGTCATTCTAAGTGGGTGCTATTGTTTTACACGCACTTGCTGGATCCAGAGTGAGTTTGTTTCGTATCACCGCTGCAATAACATTCCACATTCTTACTGTGCATGGTTCTTTATACAAGTATTCGTTACACATTAAACAAAATTGATGTACTGGCTTTATTTTTAAAACAATTACAATACTGCATTTAATCATGTGTGGTTTACACACGTGTGTTTAGAGAAAATTCGGATGACACAGACTTCGATGTTGAATAGTTTTTGATAGCTTGGATTAATTTTCGTACAAAATCGCTGCATATAGACATTTAGAACAATAAGATATTCCAACAAAGATCAAATTTGACTATTTATTTATTTCCTGTGTATTCCTTTGCTTCCTGTGTATAGAGATTTGCAGCGTTCACGGCCTCTGGTAGAATGCAAGTCCCTGAAATGTTCTTCTGATACAAATTGCTCCTGTAATTTGTAATTATGGAGAAAAAATATTCCAATACTTGAAAAACGTTTGGTAATGTGGCAGTAAAACACATCGATTACTGAAATAAGGCTGAATTATTTTTAGGTATATATGAAGACATACATGTTTTTGGTCAATTTTTTAAAGTTACAGAAAGACAAAAACAATGACAAATATCACTTTTCTCATATTTTATTTTTCACATCAATTATGTACCTACAGGTTTATCCTTATCAATTACACTACTTCACAATAAAATGTCCACATAAGAAACAGGTAGTGTTAATACATTAAAAACAACTGGCTATTTACTAAATATATTAAACCTTGTTCATTCATTTGAAACACATCCCAAACAAAATTGTTGGTAAATGTTATTTGCATTTTAAAATAACGCAAAAAAGTTTAATTTCAAGTCTAAAATTAAAAAAAAATATAAAGCAATTGTTGTTAATGAGAGTAAATATATCAGCAAAAGAAAATACCTTAGTAAATACATTATTCAGTAAAAATGAAACAAACAAATCATGCATTGTACTAGAGGTTTTATACTTTTAAAATAAACAAAACGACACGATCTTGTCCTACACAACTTTTTAAAAACAATACATACATACATGTGCATTTTTTAAAGTATTTTTTTCAACATCGAGTTCTAAGCATTGCATAGTATATGTTCGCCATGTTTATTGACCTTGGTCTCTTTTTTTCCGGGACAGCTAATGATAATTCAGGAGCTGTTTTTTATTTCCCCCTTTTAAACGTACGACAGAGGAAGACTCAGGTGACATAGATATGTTATTAGGAACATATCAGCCTTATTGTTTGATATTTAACATTTTGGAAACATTTCCAACAATCATTAGGCATTTTCGGTTTATGTTGAACACTACATTAGACGTGCATGACATCTATAAACCACCATAACATTCGGATAAAGAATGGTGAAACTAACAAATACTTAAATCTTATGCGAATTTGTCAAATTTAAGGATACAGAGTAAGAAAACAAAATTAGAGATATGCGTTTTGCAGCCTCAGGAAAGCCCAGAAATACCTAGATCTTTCAAACCAACAGTTTCTATGATGTATTACGTAAAGACATCTAACCACAAATAGAAAATATCATTGGCACAATCATAGTGGTCCTTTTTTCTTTTTTATTAAATGTTAATCGAGAAAGTGCACAACATCCACATGAACAAAGTACCGAATCTTCAAAAAAAATTAAAGACACTCAGAAGTACTTAGATCTTATGGTCAATTGTTGCCAAAGGAGACTCAATGGGAAGAATCTCGTCATACCTTCTACACAAGATAAAATAGATTGAAGACGGTATCTGTAGAAGTCGTACCCGGGAGAACCTGAACCCTTGAAAACTCGCGCCTTCATGACAGATGTAGGGTACAGGTCTCAAAGAGAAGACTTGGGAATACATGAAATTTATTTAATTCCTTTAAATAAAACCATTCTGTGAAACAAACGAAAAAGACAAGCATCCACTATCTGTTCCGTCAAATTATTGAAATGATTAATTAAACCAAAAATCATATGTAAACAGAAAAATCAGTGTATGACCATAACTATCTCATGTTATTTTTATCTCTTTTCAGTAAAAAAAATAAATTGTAATTATTTAGAACTTATATGAACTTCATAAGAATATTGGTAAGTCGTATTGCTTCATAATTGTTTTTCATTTTTAGAAAACAAAAACATAAAAGTAAACAATGAGATGTAAGACCTAATTACTTCGCACGAATGACGAATGTACTGATTGCTTCGCACGAATGACGAATGTACATTACATCTACAAACCACCGATACATTAGAATGATAAAATTTAAATCAAAGGCTCTCGGGAGTACTTAGATCTTATTGAGAATTGTTTCCCAGACACAGTTGTTCAAAGAAAACTACAGTCACAGTCATGTGTTTTGCAAGTTAAAAAATGATTTAAGATTAAAGATACTCAGAAGTACTTAGATCTTATGGTCAATTGTTGCCAAAGGAGACTCAATGGGAAGAATCTCGTCATACCTTCTTCACAAGATAAAACAAAAAGATTGAAGACGGTATCAGGAGAAATCATACCCGGGAGAATCCGTACCCTTGACAACTCGGGCCTTCATGACAGATGTAAGGTACAGGTCTCAAAGAGAAGATTGGGAATACATAAAATTTATTTTAATTCCTTTAAATAAAACCATTCTGTGAAACGAACAAAAAAGACAAACATCCACTATCTATTCTGTCAAATTAATTAAATGATTAATTAAACCAAAAATTATATGTAAACAGTAAAATCAGACTATGACCATTACTATCTCATGTTATTTTTATCTCTTTTCTGTAATAAAAAACAACAAATTGTAATATTTAGAACTTATTTGGACTTCATAAGAATATTGGTAAGCCGTATTGTTTTATAATTGTTTTTCATATTTAGAAAAAAAGAGAGAAACATCAAAGTAAACAATGAGATGTAGGACCTGATTACTTCGCACGAATGACGAATGTACTAATTGCTTCGCACAAATGACGAATGTACATTACATCTACAAACCACCGATACATTAGAATGATAAAATTTAAATCAAAGGCTCTCGGGAGTACTTAGATCTTATTGAGAATTGTTTCCCAGACACAGTTGTTCAAAGAAAACTACAGTCACAGTCATGTGTTTTGCAAGATAAAACATGTTTAAAGATTAAAGATACTCAGAAGTACTTAGATCTCATGGTCAATTGTTGCCAAAGGAGACTCAATGGGAAGAATCTCGTCATACCTTCTACACAAGATAAAACAAAAAGATTGAAGACGGTATCAGGAGAAATCATACCCGGGAGAACCCGTACCCTTGACAACTCGCGCCTTCATGACAGATGTAAGGTACAGGTCTCAAAGAGAAGACTTGGGAATACATAAAATTTATTTTAATTCCTTTAAATGAAACCATTCTGTGAAACGAACAAAAAAGACAAACATCCACTATCTATTCTGTCAAATTATTTAAATGATTAATTAAACTAAAAATCATATGTAAACAGAAAAATCAGTTTATGACCATTACTATCTCATGTTATTTGTATCTCTTTTCTATAAAAAAAAAACAAATTGTAATTATTTAGAACTTATATGGACTTCATAAGAATATAGGTAAGCCGTATTGTTTTATAATTGTTTTTCATTTTTAGAAGAAAAAAAACATCAAAGTAAACAATGAGATGTAGGACCTGATTACTTCGCACGAATGACGAATGTACTGATTGCTTCGCACAAATGACGAATGTACATTACATCTACAAACCACCGATACATTAGAATGATAAAATTTAAATCAAAGGCTCTCGGGAGTACTTAGATCTTATTGAGAATTGTTTCCCACACACAGTTGTTCAAAGAAAACTACATTCACATTCATGTGTTTTGCAAGATAAAAAATATTTAAAGATTGAAGACACTCATAAGTACTTAGATCTTATGGTCAATTGTTGCCAAAGGAGACTCTATGGGAAGAATCTCGTCATACCTTCTACACAAGATAAAACAAAAAGATTGAAGACGGTATCAGGAGAAGTCATACCCGGGAGAACCCGTACCCTTGAAAACTCGTGCTTTAATGACAGATGTAAGGTACAGGTCCTGGAAAAAAAAGACTTGGGAATACATAAAAATTGTTCAATTCCTTAAAAGAGAAAACCTTAAGCATCCAAAAAAGTCAAAGATCCAATATCTGTTCTCTCAATAATAAAATGATTAATGAAACTAAAGATTATATGTTAACAGTATAATTTGTTTTTGATTATAACTACTTAGTTTGATTCTTATCACTTTTTTCGAGACCAGAAGTGTAATGATTCAGCATTGTTACGGACTTCATATGAATATTGGTAAGCCGTACTGTTTTGTAATTATTTTTTTTTACAAAAAAGAGAACCATCGTATAAATTAAACATTGAAATTTAAGATCTGATTGCTTTGGACAAATGACGAATGTACATTACATCTACAATATTAATCCACCGATTCATCAGGTTGATAAGAAATTCAAAGGCTCTCGGGAGTACTTAGATCTTATTGAGAATTGTTTGCCAGACACGGTTGTTCAGAGGAAACTACTGTGTTTTGCAAGATAAAAAATGTTTGCTGACGTAGTACGACCAAAGACTTTCAAAATTTTGTTGAGGATTTACTAGACATCATAACCTAGAGCCCCACCCCACCTACCCCCCCCCACACACACACATGTTATGGACTAGAGAGTTTGTTTGGTTGTTTTTTTTAATTTGACATTTTTTGCATATTTGGTCCAGCTAAATAATACCCGGGGTGGTATAGTCATAGACTATATATTCTAGAGACGTTCCAAACCAACATTGGTAGCAAATGGACTTGTAATTTTTACAAAATCAATAAAACAAGAGGCCCACAGGCCTTTACGTTCACCTATACATTACTCTTCATATTGACATGTCTGAGATTCTCATGTTTACATTTTAAGCTTCGTTTCGAAGTGTAAACCCTTATCTGAGACTCCTCTGATTGTTACCCTGCATGTATTACTTAATGTTTAAAACATATTCATGAAAGAAAATAAGGGATGAGAGGCAGGGTTTACAAATGTAAGAGTCGGACGAATCTCGAATTATCTATAATTTAGCCAATTGTAAACTTTTGGTCATAAGACACCCGCAGTCTTGTAAAGGTCAATCTTCTGTAATAGTCAGTTTCGTTTATAATGCACACCAAATGCAAATGCAACTGTCCTATGGCACCGCAGTGTATTTCACAATTGGATATTAGGATATTATGAATATAGTGCATGAGATTATCTCCCATGACTGTGATAGTACAGAAGAAAATATTAATAATTTATTCTTACTATGTGACCATATTAGCCCAACCGTAGGACCTGAATCTTTGTCTTAAGTCATTAAGTCATTAATTAACGTAGAGGGGTCCATGGGCATCATAACAATACATTAAGTTTTTTCTCAAATCTATGTTGAAGTAGAGAAAAGTTTACATTTTTACTATAGGGCCATATTGGCCCCACCCTGGAGTCTGAACCCCTGACCCGGTGGTTATGAGTTTTACATTTTAACAGCTCTAGAGATTTGTGGACATCATAACAAGGCATTTACTTTTTTCCCCATATATCTAGTAGTAGAAGGAACAATTTTGAAAATGTTGCACTTTGTTTGCTTATTTGACCCAGTCTGTGAGGTCCTTGGAGTAATGAATCCATTAATATCACAATTTAGATCCCTCTTACCATAGAGATGCTTCATATCAAACATGGTAACAAATGGTTTTCAAGAACTTAAAAAAAAATAACTTTTAAACCTACGATGGAAAACGCAAGAGGCACCGCGACGGACTAAGACCAACTGCAATATGCCACTTAACGCCTGAGTAACTTAGGTGACATAAAATAGAGTGAAATTGTAAACGGCAAACGCATGAGAATGGATGCAGAATTAGGTGACATAAATATGTTATTAGGAAAACAAGAAATCAAGCAAGCGTCAAATGGGCCGCAAAAAATATAATTGTTAAATGAATCATCATTGGTTGTTTACTTAAAAACACACCACAAAGAAGAAAATAACGAATTGGTTGCACTAATTTTTATGGTAAATTTTATTACCGGTATATTTTCAGCAACACTTTATGAAGTTTAACAGTTTACTATTATTATTATTAAGAATCAAGTTCGTTACTGACGGTAATTGTATGACCATTGCCATAGAATGAAGGAATGAAAAAGACAATGATTTATACATTATTATAATACAAAGTTCAACTCATCATTATTCTCTTAAATATTATGTATTTTCAACCACTTTGATTTTTTTTTTTGTATTGTATTGAATTAAAACTTAATGCATTAGTTTATAAGATTTCAAGGGACCACATATCAAAACAGAAATGGGTTAATTATTTTAAAGGCACATGTAAGATTATGCGCATCCGGTAGAATATGGACAATTTTAAAAGTAAAAAATAAGCCGATTTTTTTTTTTTGATTGGAATTATAAATCTTATCTACACTTTAGTTTATGACGATAAACATGATTTTTTAATTGCATGAGGTTCTCAAAAGAATTCTAAAAAATCAAGTAAATTTTCAGGTCAATTAAAATGTGCAGTTCTTTACCATTTGGGCGTAAAAATTGATATGGATGTCATTTTTCTACCACATTTCACATGGAAATATAATATATACACATAAAAAGTCATTTTTTTTGACGCAGCACATAGAAATTAAAATATATCATTCATATAAAAGTTCATATAATTCAGGTCTTTAGTATTTAAGGTCTTAAGTTTGTCTCGTATACCGATCCCTATACATTGTTTTGAAAAGAATGAAAAACTCCGAAATTTTCCGAATATACTACAGTCCTTATTAAAAAAAATGCCTAACACTGCAGTATTTGACCTACTTTGCATTTACAAGTAAAACAAAAAAATGTTAATATTTTTAAAAGGCATAAAGACATGTTTCTACATGCAGATTAACTTTTAATTCATAAAAATAAGCATCATATTAATTCTATACAAAAAAAACTATCCCGCAGAAACGCAGTTTCAGAATTTAAAGGTATGTCGAATAACAGACCGCCTTCTGTCGTCCCGTTATAACTGTGTGGCTAATGTGAGAGGACATGGTACATGTATAAAAACATCTTTTATCCGTTTACATGTGTCCTTGGTGTTTAACAGCTAAAAGCACATTGCAATGACTCAACACTTAAATAGAGCATGTCTTTTAACACAAATACACTACCATGCCTGATCGTATACTCTGTAAACTTATAAGTTTCCTTTAGCAAATTATGTTGACATTTCATGCTCCTTTACTTCAATTTATTTCCATGGGCAAATGATAATCACTTAACTTAATTCATACATTACTTCCTCTTTTATATATTTTAGCAGGATGTCAGATGTCTCCGATTGTGCTGTCAAGATATGGAACTTGACCTGCCCACCTAAAAAAGGTAAGCAACTAATAAATTAGAAAAAAATGAAAAACTAAATAATTTAAAACAGTAGAATACAATTATAACTGTACGTTTAATTCACAATCATGGTAATTTTCCATTGCCCTTACATTTGTTAGAAAAAATCCTCTTTTTTAAAGCATGGTGCTCATCAACTGTCTTTGTTCAAGTTTTGGAACACCTGTGAAAAATAAGAGATACATTTATCTTTTCAAAAAGATAACTTGCATGACAAATCCATCTATCAATATGTTAAATTGACATTAATTTAACCTCATTAGGATATCATTAGATAAAAAATGTCCCATATTTGTTAACTTTCAACATAACTTCAATGTTTATATGTTTTCATAGATAAATTAAAGATGACGGCATAGGACCTACATGTTTTAGCATACCCCCTGCAAACATAATTAGTGGGGGATATATAGGAATCACCTTGTCAGTCCGTCCGTCGGTCTGTGCAAAATTCGTGTCCAGTTTTTATCTCTCTTACGGAGAAACATTTGAAATTCATACTTTACACAAGATTGCTAATGACCTTGGGATGTGTTTGACCTTAAACAAGATCATTTTTGCAAGGTCAAGGTCATTAACATGAAAATTTGTGTCCGGTTTACATCTTTTATGTAGAAAAATTAAATTGTTAATGACCTGAAGATGTGTCATGACCTTGACCATGGCAATGTCAATGTCATTGTTTGAAAAATGCTTCATGTCTGGGTCGTGTCATGTCTTGTATCAATTGAATAATTAGAGGGTAAAATGTGATTCAAAGCTTGCTTGGGTGAGGTCACATAAAATAAATTGTTAGATCTCATCCCAGTCTGCTCCGTTGAAAATGGTCCGTCCCAAGTTATTTTATCTTTTCTTTTTTTTAACATTATGTGGAAAGAAATCGAGCTCTGAATACCAAAAATTAAATTGCTTGGGTGTGGCCACATAAAATTAATTGTTAGATCTTATTCCAGTCTGCCGCGTTAAAAATGGCCCACCCCAAGGTATTTTATCTTTTTTTTAAAATTATGTGGAAAGAAATCGAGCTCTTAATACCAAAAATTGAATAATAATACTAATGCCCTTTATTTAAACAGGATAGCACAATTAGCTTACAAAAACTAGTTCACAGTGTGGTCCTTAAAACGTACTAGTATTTACAGAAAGCAACTTCATACAGAAACTTTTTTTTTAAATAGAGCAGTTGTTCTTGGTAGAACATTGACGGATAAATACTTGAGTTATGATTTTTTTCTTAGCAGGGGGGGGGGGGGGTATCATTTGTGAGCTTGCTCACAGTACCTCTAGTGAAAACTACAACAACAACAACAATCAATCTGTCCATCGTCAGGGGCAAGAAAGACAACCCCCCAGAACATTTTTACGAAAACAAAAACCACTGATAAGTTATTTTGTTGTATCAATTCTCATATTTTACCTGTTCTGTTATCAACCATTCATTCAATGACACCATCTGGTATTTATTCCGTTATTTTATATACATTTAGATAGTGTAACTGCGTTGCTAAAGGATAGTTTATTTTTTTATCGAATTAATGTGATGCTTATTTTTATGAATTTAAAGTAAATTTGCATGTAGAAATATGTTTTAAGCCTTGAGAAAATATTACTTATTGTTTGTTTTATTTCTAAATGTAAAGTAGATAATAGACTGTCGTGTTAGGTGCGTTTTTAATCCAGACTAAAGTATATTTGAACAATTTTGGAACTGTTCATTCTTTTCAAAGTAATGTATCGAGATCTGTATACGGGACATACTTAAGACCTGAAATACTAACACTACTGGCTCTAAAAACCCCTGTCCGTATGAAAATCCACTGTCTTCCCCAGTCATCCCGTGTTTTCACTGTCGTTCCATGTACATTCCCTATGTGCCACTGCACAGAGCCCCTGTATACCCTGGCATCCCCTGTGCGCCCCTGTACACAACCCCTGTGTGCCACTGTAAGCCCCTGTCACCCCCTGTACACCCCTCTCATCCCCTGTAAGCCACTGTATACCCATGTAAATGCCCCTAACATCCCCTGTACGGTCTTTAACTGCTCGCTAAGTAAATAAATAGCTTTTAATTAATTCGGAATTTTAAAAATTTATATTTAGCATTCATGTGTTAGACGGTGCTTGTTTTTCTTTGCATTTCATAGAGGGCAATATTATTACAAACGTGAATAATTTTGATTCAACATTGACACAAATCAAGATATACATGTATACCGATAAACCGCTCATTTTATTACATGCATTTAAACAAATGACCGTGTTATGTAATTTGTAAAAAAAAAAAAAAAAAAAAAAAAAAAAAGGAAAAAGAAAGAAAGAAAAATAAGTGGAGGAGTATGTGAAATCTGCAATGTTCTGTGCAATGTAACCTGACCGAGATAAAGCGCATAATAACACAACATGATCAGCACGTGCAGATAACCACACACCGATCGAAATGATGAAATGATCACCAATATTTTGACTGTTTTGACCAGTGTAATGATGCATAGAATTAAACAGCCTTTATGAAGTTCATGTAGATCGCGAATAATTGCTGTCAGTATTGTTTTTTTTATAAATCATGAGAGAGAGAGAGAAAGAGAGAGAGAGAGTTGATTTTTTTTGGAAAGGGGGATTAGACCGGTCCATTGACACTTTCAACTTCTATCAGCTAGTGTGCATTTTCCAGTTTAGTTATTTATATGCATTATTGTATAGAATTGTCCACATGCATATACACTGTTGAGCAATGATACCGTTAATGAATTATTTAATGCATGACTGTATGTAAATGCCGGTAACGGGGTACCATTTAACTATACACACATGCATTATCTTAAACAATGGTCAGGGTTTCGGATCAGAAAAATGAAATATAAATAATAGCAATATACAGTTTTAATTAATATCACTGTGCCAAATAATGTTTTGAATTTAAAGCTCTTCAATCTTTTCATGTTTGATATTCTCAGAACTGAAAAAGTGAAATTTTCAATTTCTTGTTTCTTTCTTTGACAGACTGGGAAAAAGGTCATAAGGGTTATTTAAATTATTGCATTATTGTGTAGCATTACCGAGCATCCAGACCTGAGGACGTGTGTGTATATACAAGTACACGTATGTCTGTCACCTCATTGTTCTTAATCTCGCTACCGTGCACTGCAAATTGTAAAGAAGGGCTGTATACAGTATATAGCTATCATATGATCACTGACCGACCATTCAGATCTGAGGAAGTGTGTGTATATATACATGTACACGTGTGTCTATCATCTCTTTTTCCCTATCTCGATACCGTGAACTGCATATTGTCAAGAAGGGCTGTGTACAGTAGCTATTATATAATCACAGACCGAGTGAAATAATGTCAACATCCTCTCCTTTGAAAACTGTAGCTTCAATCAGCTAGTATGTTAATCATGTGTCTTCAAGTTTTTTGATCAAATGATCTGGTGAAGTATAAAACATTGATGAATTAAAAATCAATTTGACAGCTCTAAGTTAATCTAAATAATTATAGAAATTTGATTATGAAAATTAATTTGGATTGCATGTTTACTTATTAGGAAATTAATTCCCGGGTAAAATATATAATTAATAAATTTAATTGAAAATCAACCCAAACTCTCTCTCTCTCTCTCTCTCTCTCTCTCTCTCTCTCTCTCTCTCTCTCTCCTACATGTATACAAAACACATTTATATTTTCTGACCTTGGCGGGCAATTAATTAAATTATCTTTGATATCATCCACTTTGCAGTAAAAAGAGTTAATATGACAATTAGAGTTTGGAAATTAATGAAATTGATTGTTAGGGTAAATCATCAGTTTAAATTCAATTCAAGTGTCCAATAAGCCGGTCAGAAACGTATTGAACAAACATGCTAAAATAATTTCTTAGGCAAACTTATATAAGCTATTGAAACTTTATTTTGCTATGCACGGGAAATTAATAAAGGTATAACCAAGAACTTGGTTAAAAAAAAAGAGGAAAAGTGTACTCTATCGTCACATAGCTGATTATGAATTCTACATTCCAACTGATTTGGTTTTAATCGCTCATATATGTTTAGATGTATACAAAATCAAAAACCTTGTGCCGCGCTTGATCTTAGTTTCTAGTGTGTTGTTTATTACCAAGAATCATATGATTCATAGGATTTTAAAAGATATTCATAAGTAAATTGTACATATATCTGTAGACAATTTAAAAAAATGAATAATTCACTCTATGTTGTATTTGTTATGTCTGTTTTTCAAACATTAGGGAGTTGCGATGTTCCCGAGCTCTAAAGGACTACATGCCCTGAGGGCTTGCACACCTAATATAAAAAATATTTCCCGCGCTCATCTGAGGTTTACCACCCGGTGCATCTCAAATGTTTAGTTGCTAGCATGATTATTGAAGTATCAAAAAATTATCAACTAAAACATGTGATTTCTAAAATTACGATAACAGTGTGTCTTGTGATTCGGCGCTGTTGTTGAGTTCAAGTATTGACTTATAGCTCAAAATATAACACATGTGATTTCAATAGTTGAAATAAGACGATAATATTGAAAAAAAACAACAGTCAAAAGCCGTACAGGGGATGTCAGGGGCACGCACAGGGGTATACAGTGGCTTACAGGGGATGACAGGGGCGTACAGGGGGTGACAGGGACTTACAGTGGCACACAGTGGGATGTGTACAGGGGCGCTCAGGGGATGCCAGGGTATACAGGGGCTCTGTACAGTGACACACAGGGGAGGTACAGGGGATGACAGTGAAAACACAGGGGGTGACAGGGGAAGACAGGGGATTTTCATACGGACAGGGGTTTTTAGAGCCAGTAGTGTAAAGACCTGAACGGCATGAATTTATTTTAAATAATATATTTGAATTTCTATGTTCTGCGTCAAATAAAATGACTTTGTATGTGTATCCAAGGTAATAATGATGAGTTGAACTTTGTATTAGATAAATGTACAAATCAATGTGTTCTCCATTACTTTATACTACATATATGGCGATGGTCATACACTTACCGTAAGAAATGCTTACAGTAAATAACGAACTCGGTTCCTAATAATAATAGTAAAATGTTAAACTTCGAGACGTGTTGCTAAATATATATTAAAATGTCCATAAAAAATAGTACACCCAACTTTTTAATTTCTTCTTTGTGGTGAGTTTTTCTGATCACATTTTGTCTGTCGTCCGTGTCCGTCTGTCTGTCTGTCTGTCCGTCTGTCCATAAACTTTTCACATTTTCAACATCTTCTCAGGAACGAACTACTGGGCCAATTTCAACCAAACTTGGCACAAATCATCTCAAACGTGATTCATGGTTGTGATAATTAACCACACCCTTTTTCAAGCGGAGATAATTAGAAATTAATGAAAAAATTTAAGAAATTTTCAAAACTCTTCTTCTCAAGAACTATAAAGCCAGGAATGCTGAAACTTGTGTGGAAGCATCCTCACGTAGTGTAGATTCAAAGTTGTGAAAATCATGACCCCCAGGGGTAGTGTGGGGCCACAGTGGGGGGGGTCGAAATTTTACATAGGAATATATAGAGTAAATCTTTAAAAAAATATTCTCAGAAACTAATCAGCCAGGAAAGCTGAACTTTGTGTGGAAGCATCCTCAGGTAGTGTAGATTCAAAGTTGTGAAAATCATGACCCCTGGGGGTAGTGTGGGGCCAAAATGGGGAGGGGTCGAAGTTTTACATAAGAATACATAGAGTAAATCTTTAAAAATCTTCTTCTTAAAAACTAATCAGCCAAGAAAAATGAAACCAGTGTGGAAGCATCCTAAGGTAGTGTTGATTCAAAATTGTGAAAATCATAACCCTCGGGGGTAGTGTGGGGCCACAATGGGGGGGGGTCGAAGTTTTACATAAGAATATATAGAGTAAATATTTAAAAACCTTCTTCTTATAAACTAATCAGCAAGGAAAGCTGACACTTGTGGGGAAGCATCCTCCGGTAGTGTTGATTCAAAGTTGTGAAAATCATGACCCCGGGGGTAGGGTGGGGCCACAATCGGGGGTCGAAGTTTTACATAGAAATATATAGAGTAAATATAGAGTAAATCTTTTTCTCAGAAACTGATCAACCAGGAAAACTGAAACTTGTGTGGAAGTATTATCAGGTAGTTTAGATTCAAAGTTGTGAAAATCGTGATCCCTGGGGGTACGGTGGGACCAAAATGGGGGGTCAATGTTTAACATAGGATTATATAGAGTAAATCTTTAAAAATCTTCTTCTCAGAAACTAATCAGCTAGGAAAGCTGCCACTTGTGTGGAAGCATCCTCAGGTAGTGTAGATTCAAAGTGAAAATCGTGATCCCTGGGGGTAGGGTAAGGTCATATTGAGGAGTCAAAGTTTAATATGGGAATATATAGAGTAAATCTTTAAAAAGCTTCTTCTCAAAAACTAATCAGCCGGGAAAGCTGAACTTAATGTGAAAGCATCCTCAGGTAGTGTAGACAACTGGGCCAATGTCAACAAAACTTGGCACAAATCATCTTAAACGTGATTCATGGTTGTGAAAATTAAGGGCCATACCCTTTTTCAAAGGGATATAATTAGAAATTAATGAAACATTTTAAGAAATTTTCAAAACTCTTCTTCTCAAGAACCATAAAGCAAGGAAAGGTGACACTTTTGTGGAAGCATCCTCACGTAGTGTAGATTCAAAGTTGTGAAAATCATGACTACAATGGGGGGGGGGGGTCGAAGTTTTACATAAGAATATATAGAGTAAATATTTAAAAACCTTCTTCTTATAAACTAATCAGCAAGGAAAGCTGACACTTGTGGGGAAGCATCCTCCGGTAGTGCAGGAAAACTGAAACTTGTGCGGAAGCATTCACAGGTAGTGTAGATTCAAAGTTGTGAAAATCATGACCCCGGGGGTAGGGTGGGGCCACAATCGGGGGTCGAAGTTTTACATAGAAATATATAGAGTAAATATAGAGTAAATCTTTTTCTCAGAAACTGATCAACCAGGAAAACTGAAACTTGTGTGGAAGTATTATCAGGTAGTTTAGATTCAAAGTTGTGAAAATCGTGATCCCTGGGGGTACGGTGTGACAAAAATGGGGGGTCAATGTTTAACATAGGATTATATAGAGTAAATCTTTAAAAATCTTCTTCTCAGAAACTAATCAGCCAGGAAAGCTGCCACTTGTGTGGAAGCATCCTCAGGTAGTGTAGATTCAAAGTGAAAATCGTGATCCCTGGGGGTAGGGTAAGGTCATATTGAGGAGTCAAAGTTTAATATGGGAATATATAGAGTAAATCTTTAAAAAGCTTCTTCTCAAAAACTAATCAGCCGGGAAAGCTGAACTTAATGTGAAAGCATCCTCAGGTAGTGTAGACAACTGGGCCAATGTCAACAAAACTTGGCACAAATCATCTTAAACGTGATTCATGGTTGTGAAAATTAAGGGCCATACCCTTTTTCAAAGGGATATAATTAGAAATTAATGAAACATTTTAAGAAATTTTCAAAACTCTTCTTCTCAAGAACCATAAAGCAAGGAAAGGTGACACTTTTGTGGAAGCATCCTCACGTAGTGTAGATTCAAAGTTGTGAAAATCATGACTACAATGGGGGGGGGGGGGTCGAAGTTTTACATAAGAATATATAGAGTAAATATTTAAAAACCTTCTTCTTATAAACTAATCAGCAAGGAAAGCTGACACTTGTGGGGAAGCATCCTCCGGTAGTGCAGGAAAACTGAAACTTGTGCGGAAGCATTCACAGGTAGTGTAGATTCAAAGTTGTGAAATCATGACCCCCGGGGGTAGGCAGGGACCACAATGGGGGTCAAAGTTTTACATAGGAATATATAGAGTAAATCTTTAAAAATCTTCTCAAAAACTAATCAGCCAAGAAAAATGAAACTAGTGTGGAAGCATCCTCAGGTAGTGTTGATTCAAAATTGTGAAAATCATAACCTCTGGGGATAGGGTGCCACAATGGGAGGGGGGGGGGGGGTCCGAAGTTTTACATAAGAATATATAGAGTAAATATTTAAAAACCTTCTTCATATAAACTTATCAGCCAGGAAAGCTGACACTTGTGGGGAAGCATCCTCCGGTGGTGTAGATTCAAAGTTGTGAAAATCGTGATCCCTGGGGGTACGGTGGGACCACAATGGAGGGTCAAAGCTTTACATAGGAATTTACAGAGTAAATCTTTAAAAATCTTCTTCTCAGAAACTAATCAGCCAGGAAAGTTGAATCTTGTGTGGAAGCATTGTCAGGTAGTGTAGATGCAAAGTTGTGAAAATCGTAATTACTGGGGGTAGGGTAAGGCCACAATGGGGAGTCAAAGTTTTATATGGGAATATACATGTATAGGGTAAATATTTAAAACCCTTCTTCTCAGAAACTAATAAGCAAGGAAAGCTGAAACTTGTGTGGAAGAATTCTCAGGTAGAGTAGATGCAAAATTGTGAAAATCCTAGTCCCCAGGGGTAGGGTGGGGCCACAATAGGGGGTCTAAATTTAACATTGGAATGTATTGAGTAAATCTTTAAAAACCTTCTTCTCAGAAACTAATCAGCTAGATGATTCTGTATAATTGTTATAAGACTTTGGCCCTAGGACAATTCTTTATCCTCACAAGAAAATTAAGAGTTTGATGAAGTTTTATATCCCATATATAAACAATCGTTAAGGATCTTTTCGAGAACTGCAATACTCAACATGTGCTATGACTATAAAATAATCCTGTTAGAAAGGGACTAATAATTATATACATAAGAATATCCAGGGGGAAAATGAATTTTATTTATACAGGATCTACATGTATTATTGTATATTGACCAGATAGTTTGTATCATGACTATATTAAGCTGATTTTATCATACCTATTTTTCCTCATGTGATCGATGTGGCCCATGGGCCTCTTGTTCACGTAAACAACCAATGATGATTCATTCAAAAATTATCTTTTTTGCGGCCTATTTGATGTTTACATCAATATGTTTTCTTCTTCCAAAATTATTGTACACATACCAAACCACAATATTTTGGCTAGCCAATCTTTAATTTACTGATTTAAAAACTTTATAATTGTCTTAAAAAGTCTTAAAAACTGGTTTATTACTTTTTAAATAGCTAAAAAACTTTCCTTACTCTTTTAACTTCTTAATAACATTATTTTACAATGATTTATAACATTATTTTACATTTTGATTAATTGTTAAATATGAATAAGCAATGGACGATACCTTCATTAATTGACTGTTACAATCCTTTACCTATACTCTTGTTAAAGGTTTTCATGATATTTTTAATTTGGGGACCACACATCTAACCATTTAACTTCATGGCATTAAGGACAGAATAATGATGCATGATTTTTTTCCCCAAAACTGTGATAGTACAGAAGAACCATGAATTTTACAATTCTGGTAAAGGGCTTCATGAACATTATTACCATTAATTTTACACACACACACACACACACACACACACACACACACACACACACACACACACACACAACACACACACACACACACACACACACACACACACACACACACACACACACACACACACACACACACTGAGGATTAAGAACATTTTTTATAAATTATAGATTTAATATTATTTTTACTGAATGACCATCTTGGCCCCACCTAATGGGGTGAACTTCTGTCTCTGGGGTCATGAATTTTACAATTTAATTAGAGGGATTCAAAACATTATAACATGCATTTAGTTTTTTATCAAATGTATATGGGAGTAGAGAAGATTCTCTAATATTTAATTTATTTTTAGTAACTGGCCATTTTGGTCCCACCCAAAACATTTGTAGCCAGGCCCTAAAACCCTGACCCAGGGGCCATGAATTTCACAATTTTGGTAGAGGGCTTCATAAACATCATTGCAATGCATTCAGTTTTTCAACACATGTGTAGAAGTTTATTTGGCTCCGCCTATGGCACTCGGGGTGGTAGATCCATGAACTTTACATTTTTTTATTTATATATATCTAGTACATGGATATTGTGATTTTAACGAAATGCACGTGGATTTTTTTTTCAAATAATCAATCAATAATATTCAGTAGTCCTAATCATCCTGAAATATGGGAGTCGCTTTTCTTAAATTATACAATGTAGCAAATCTAGATTTGTGTAAACTGTAATACAGGTATACATGTAGCACTTCAACACTTGAATATTTACCCAATTTCTTGTTGACAAAACCTATTTGTAGCGAATTTTAATCGGTGTCGTCAAATATTCAGAACGTTATGTTGACTTTGAAATAACATTGCATATATTTAATTGTGATAAGTTCAAATACTAATTAATCAAATTAAACTTGGAACAGACACAGAAGCATTCAACTGACTCTACATGTAGTTTCTGGATTTTTGTTTTCAGTAAATTGCCGTAACCAAAAAGAGGCCCATGGGGCCACATCGCTCACCTGAGCAACAATGACAATGACTTTGTGCCATATTGTGCCGTATGGCCCCTCGGTAGAATAACAAAAAAAAATCTGTAAAGTATCCGAATTTTACACTTATTTTTGCATACAAATTTAATATGAAAATCCCTTGTGCAAGATAAAAAACTAAACTTTTGTTAGGGGTACACTGTTAGAGTTAACTTCCGATTTGTTTTAATTTCGTGCTGCCCCCCCCCCCCCCCATTTTATAAAGCGGTCAGAATTTAAGAGAGCATATACCTCAACTACTTACTAGTCATTGTATTCTTTTAATATATCATATTAGTTACTGCATTTTATTTCTTTAAAAATCCTATATTTGAAAAAAGAAAATTGTACCTAAATGCGCTCAATTCCTCAAATTAAAAACATTCAAAACTTTAATTGGTCTCCCCTATTATAAACGAATGTTGTTTACGTGGCATGAGCTCGTGTGACGATTTATAATCTTATGTCAGGAATAAGGAATCATTTTTTGAGTATTATAAGGTGATAATTTTGGTCGGGGCGTGATCAAATCCAATAAAGCCCGAAAGGCTTTATGATACATTTGATCACGCCCCGACCGAAATTATCACCTCATAATATTCCTTATTACTTATATTTATATAATTTTAAGCCATCGTACAATTTAATCTTTAACTATAAATAAGCAAACCCCGCCGGCGCCTCAATTTGGCGTCATTTGTATTATTGGTTATATAGTACAAAATCGATACCTAGTGTTATCACAGACAAAGACACTGGATGATGTAAATATACCTGAATAGCCCCATAACCTGAATCCACTCGATTGCAAAATATTGTCACGCGATATGTTAAAGAGCTATTATAATCAATGTTTTGAATATTTTACTAAGGCCCACTCATTTTTTTTCATTTTTGTCTAAAAAACAAATGGCTACAAATCAGAATGATTTTCCGCTCTAATATTTTCTTAATGTATCCCCGTAAAAGAAATGTGTCAGAACTTGAAACTATTTTAACGGTGTCGTCTATTTTACTCGTGTCTGAAAACTTATCAAAATTGATAAAGAATTCATACAATTCATCGTATAAGGAAGGGGCTTCAGATATTAGTTAATGTCTAATGATCAACCAAAATTTCAGCGTCAATCGTAGAATTATAAACAAGACACAGAGCCCACAATTCTGCTAGGTTTGAGTCACTTTTTGTTCACTTTTGTGAGATTATTACATTCAACAAAGTCTAGAACATTCCATTCAGACGAAACGTTCACCGCTTCAATGCGCTTCATTGTATAGTGTGCTTTTAAATGCAAGCTATTAAATATGATGAACGTTGGAATTCAAGTTCATTTGAGGTCAAGTAGAAGGTTTTGAAACATTGCTAGTATATATTTACACTATACGACCATGTTGGCCCCGCTCTATATTCAAATCCCCAAAACCCCGAGGGACTTAAAAATTTAAATCATGACAGGGGGTTTTATAGCTTTACTAATTATGCATTTTCTCTTCAGTGCCAGTAAGAGTAAAGGAGATAATTTTTAAACAGTATACATGCATTTACACTAAATGACCATTTTGCCCCCCACCCCCGAATCATAACCCTTACCCCGGGGGATATGAAAATTTAAGTTTCGGTAGACGGGTCCCTGGTCTACTAAGATACTGAAAACCAACTGCAATAAGTCCAAATAGGTTTTAGGTCACTTGCATCAATCAGGTGACCTAAAAAGTCACTGGATCAGAGTTTGGCTTTTAGATGTATGGGTTATGGCACTGAAGCGGCAAGGGAAATCCCCTCTGACAATGGAATGACATGGCTAGAATTTACAAAAGTATTGGTTTTTGCCTACTGACTCACTTGCAGTATTCTCTAAAAGTTGTGTACTCATGATAGACAATTAGATTCTCCTGCATTGCATCATTTCTCATAGAAGAGGCAGATTTCGCATCCTGAATGTTTTCGAAGAATATTGACGTTTCACTTCACTGTTGTTGGATAGATTATTTACAATTTCTGGTGTTGTTCTTTGTATTCTTGCAATTTCTTGAGCTAATCGTTCGTAGTCATTATTGTAAGCCATTGAATTTGACTTTTTGGCACAATCACTGGGCTGAGTTTTCGCGGATCAGGTTGCGTCAATAAAATAACTAAATATGTATAAATTTATACAATAAATCAAATAAAGCTTGTAAAGTTCTGGCAATCGAACAGCAAAGCATATTTATCCTCATGTGCGAATTGTCCTTCATCAAAAATCCTACATGGTGCCTTGGTCATGGAAACACCTGCAACAGGAGGATAATAGGACTAATGAAAGGTTTGTGATAGAAAAAAAAATCGCTACCTAGACTTCAAAACTGACAAAGAATTTTATTATTATTTCTATCATAACGAAAATACTACAGAAATTGGTTAAAGTGCATTGGCTTGACAGATAACGAATAATTGTTTATATTCATAGAAAAGTGGGTAATTAAGTCCAGGGATGAACCTGTCTGCGCCGGGTCAGAAATTATAAATAAGATGCTACGGCTAACCACGGTGCGACATACCATTAGTATGGACTTGAGTTCATGTACTTATAAGGTTCGGAGATTTGAAATACAATATCTGTGCGTATAAAAAAGGGGGTGCGGGGAAAGCAGCTCTCCATTATTATTCTGGAAGCTGTCTTTTGCCTCCTCTTTTTGTGCAGGTAAGATCATAATTAGATACTTGCGCGTTTTCAATAAAAGTTAACAGAAATGATTTAGTGGGTTCAAGTAAATATAATTTTTTATTTCAGATTTTTTGTAATCAATGTTTATTGTTATTCATTATACATTATATTATATTGTTGAGTTTAAATTGGAATGAATTGTTATATCGGAATAAAATAGTAGTCATCTGGAAGCTGTCTTTTGCCTCCTATTTTTGTACATGGAAAAGGGCCACTTCCCAGGTAGAGGAGGAGATAATTCTGGGTTATATACGTAGCACAGGCAACGCAAAATGTCTGGCCAAGGACGAATAAGGTCCTAGAGGTTGAGCGAAATCATAGTACGATATTTCTATTTAACTCTGCTTTACAAGACACAATTTGCTTAAAAATCTAATTTTATTTTACAATAGTTTACTCGACTCTTCTTGTGAAAAAGGAAAATATACACAACACAGGATATGGAAATAAAGATTACATACGACTCTGCATGTGAATATATAGAACACACAAGACTACATATGCAAATAAAAAACCGCCCGACTCTGCATATACGACGCGGCATATGGAAAATAAAATATTTTACAGTAACTCTGCAAGTGTAATATCAAATGCCATGTACATGTAGGCACATTTTACATCCAAAATTTACATCCCCTTGCATGTTCACTTGCAAAACGTTATGGGTAAGCTTTTGGTTTTCTAGTAAACTTTGATATTTTTGATATACAGACCCAGGCCGAAATGTGCTACTACATGTACACCTCTAAAACGAACCGTACCGTACCGTGCAAGAAAGAAACCATACCGTTCACAAACCGTTCACAAAGCGAACTGTACCCTTCACAAAACAAACCGTCCCGTACAAAAAGTGTGCGAGATAATTTATGCAAGATCCGCCCCAAAACTGCCAAAAACTCCCTACCGCACCGTGCATATGTGTGCAACTTCCATATACGGTTAATTGACTAATGTATTTTGATGGATACGGAGGGAGATAATCGCTGATCAGATAAATTCAATATTTTGCCAGATTTTTTTATAAGAGAATAAATTACACATGCTAAAATTTACCAATGTTATTTTTATTAAAACCGTTACAAAACTGTTTGAATTCAATTACCTATCTCAGACCTTTATCATTTCTTTGGTTTTCAACGAAACTTGCATCGCCGATTTCTTAAACATTGTAAATTTTTAATGTTCATACAATTCGTGGTAACACTATTTTGATTATTTTCATGAAATGTCATAATCATTGTGTACATACTGGACTTTTCATAGCATTAAGTGATTCAAGAGAGAGAGAGAGAGAGAGAGAGAGAGAGAGAGAGAGAGAGAGAGAGAGAACTTGTGTGTTAATTATCAGGTTTATCTCTGAACTTTAATATTTCGCTGAAGGTTTCTTTAGACAGTCATTTGAGCGGGATTTTATTTCAGGTCTCTACGTGCTTCACCTGTCAATCAGTTTAAGTATAACAGCACAGGCCACGCCTAGAAAGAATAATCTTACCGTGACCAGGCTACGCTCAGGTCACATTAAGAATTCGTCCCATATGCTTGCAATGTATCAGCCGCGAAGCGGATCAGCTTTGTGTCGATTTTAAGTCTGTTAAAAATAATCTGCAGAAGAAAAACACATTTTTATACATTACAAACCTTTTTGAACATGCATATTCAGTTTAGTCCACAAATTATCCATTTAATGAGTCGTACCAGAGCATTTTGATAAAATATGCGTCGGAATTTCTCTACCATTTTGTCGGAAATCGCACTTGGAATGTCTTGGATTTTATCGTTAACATGGCGACAGCGAATTTTCAAACGTGATTAAAAGTAGCAGCGATTTCGTTGCAAAAACGGTTAATGTGGTAAAATGGGATTATAAAGGAGCAACATTGTAGGTATTTGAGACCAATCATATGAAAATTTAGGCAAGATACAGCGCGATATAATTTTTTTATTTGCTACGAAGCGAGTATATGGGACGAATTCTATCTTTAAACCGGGTCCGTAGGACATCTGTCATTTTAACGATAGAACATTCTCTCTAAGGTCACGCCATGCGCCGCGTGCTACTTTGCTCCTCCTTTATAGCTAGAAGAAAATTATCAAATGAAAACGTTTTAGTTTTATGTTTTCTTAAATCCTTTTTAAAAGAGTGTTCCTATTTGAAATTATTCAACAATATTTCTCTTCCGACTTCATGGTTATAACTGATGTCCTTACGATCAGAGTCTCTTTCCCTCGCTGTGGTATATCTTTGTTACTAGATGAATTCTTAATATATTTGTTTATTTGTTGATTTCCGTGACTATTGGTTTTCGTTATTCCGTTACATTATACATGTACATGTAACATATTTCTTACGATATTCACACACCTGGATACACACAATAAGTTAATAGCTTTAATTTTAATTGCGATATTTATCATTTTGTTTGACAAGTGTCCGCTCTTCACTGTATGCATGCGATTTAGCTGACGTTTTGCAAATGCTGACTTTCCTGTTTATATTTCATTTACGTTTTTACTTACATACCTGTTGTAAACAGGACACGGAAATCAACAAATGTTTCTATACATGTACTTGTTTTAAAGTCACTAAATATTTCTAATCCATTTACAATTGCTAGATGTATGAAAAATTGCCACGACTTTATTCTGATATTTCTTTAGTTTCCTTTGTCGTTGTCTTGATTTAGGCTAGTTATTATTATTAAAAGCATTTTTTAAAATGTTTATTCATTATGCTTATTGGTTTGCGTTTTTTATTTTTATTTTATTTTATTTTACAAATTGCCGTGTTTTATTCTAAAACAACAACGAGTGTTTTCTAAAGCACTGCAACAATGCGTTTGAATTGTGTAACTGATTGTGCGTGTGTTTGTACTTATAGGTTTTATTTATTAATATACAATCCTCGAAATAAAGAACCAGTGCATAGCTGAAATCAGTACCAGGGATTTAGCGTTATTTATTCATACAAGATCCTGCGACATGAATTAAAACGTTTCGTTCAAAAGGCAGCGCGATCGTGAGATAGGTGCTTAATCGTACAATTTAATCTTTAACTATAAATAAGCAAACCCCGCCGGCGCCTCAATTTGGCGTCATTTGTATTATTGGTTATATAGTACAAAATCGATACCTAGTGTTATCACAGACAAAGACACTGGATGATGTAAATATACCTGAATAGCCCCAAAACCTGAATCCACTCGATTGCAAAATATTGTCACGCGATATGTTAAAGAGCTATTATAATCAATGTTTTGAATATTTTACTAAGGCCCACTCATTTTTTTTCATTTTTGTCTAAAAAACAAATGGCTACAAATCAGAATGATTTTCCGCTCTAATATTTTCTTAATGTATCCCCGTAAAAGAAATGTGTCAGAACTTGAAACTATTTTAACGGTGTCGTCTATTTTACTCGTGTCTGAAAACTTATCAAAATTGATAAAGAATTCATACAATTCATCGTATAAGGAAGGGGCTTCAGATATTAGTTAATGTCTAATGATCAACCAAAATTTCAGCGTCAATCGTAGAATTATAAACAAGACACAGAGCCCACAATTCTGCTAGGTTTGAGTCACTTTTTGTTCACTTTTGTGAGATTATTACATTCAACAAAGTCTAGAACATTCCATTCAGACGAAACGTTCACCGCTTCAATGCGCTTCATTGTATAGTGTGCTTTTAAATGCAAGCTATTAAATATGATGAACGTTGGAATTCAAGTTCATTTGAGGTCAAGTAGAAGGTTTTGAAACATTGCTAGTATATATTTACACTATACGACCATGTTGGCCCCGCTCTATATTCAAATCCCCAAAACCCCGAGGGACTTAAAAATTTAAATCATGACAGGGGGTTTTATAGCTTTACTAATTATGCATTTTCTCTTCAGTGCCAGTAAGAGTAAAGGAGATAATTTTTAAACAGTATACATGCATTTACACTAAATGACCATTTTGCCCCCCACCCCCGAATCATAACCCTTACCCCGGGGGATATGAAAATTTAAGTTTCGGTAGACGGGTCCCTGGTCTACTAAGATACTGAAAACCAACTGCAATAAGTCCAAATAGGTTTTAGGTCACTTGCATCAATCAGGTGACCTAAAAAGTCACTGGATCAGAGTTTGGCTTTTAGATGTATGGGTTATGGCACTGAAGCGGCAAGGGAAATCCCCTCTGACAATGGAATGACATGGCTAGAATTTACAAAAGTATTGGTTTTTGCCTACTGACTCACTTGCAGTATTCTCTAAAAGTTGTGTACTCATGATAGACAATTAGATTCTCCTGCATTGCATCATTTCTCATAGAAGAGGCAGATTTCGCATCCTGAATGTTTTCGAAGAATATTGACGTTTCACTTCACTGTTGTTGGATAGATTATTTACAATTTCTGGTGTTGTTCTTTGTATTCTTGCAATTTCTTGAGCTAATCGTTCGTAGTCATTATTGTAAGCCATTGAATTTGACTTTTTGGCACAATCACTGGGCTGAGTTTTCGCGGATCAGGTTGCGTCAATAAAATAACTAAATATGTATAAATTTATACAATAAATCAAATAAAGCTTGTAAAGTTCTGGCAATCGAACAGCAAAGCATATTTATCCTCATGTGCGAATTGTCCTTCATCAAAAATCCTACATGGTGCCTTGGTCATGGAAACACCTGCAACAGGAGGATAATAGGACTAATGAAAGGTTTGTGATAGAAAAAAAAATCGCTACCTAGACTTCAAAACTGACAAAGAATTTTATTATTATTTCTATCATAACGAAAATACTACAGAAATTGGTTAAAGTGCATTGGCTTGACAGATAACGAATAATTGTTTATATTCATAGAAAAGTGGGTAATTAAGTCCAGGGATGAACCTGTCTGCGCCGGGTCAGAAATTATAAATAAGATGCTACGGCTAACCACGGTGCGACATACCATTAGTATGGACTTGAGTTCATGTACTTATAAGGTTCGGAGATTTGAAATACAATATCTGTGCGTATAAAAAAGGGGGTGCGGGGAAAGCAGCTCTCCATTATTATTCTGGAAGCTGTCTTTTGCCTCCTCTTTTTGTGCAGGTAAGATCATAATTAGATACTTGCGCGTTTTCAATAAAAGTTAACAGAAATGATTTAGTGGGTTCAAGTAAATATAATTTTTTATTTCAGATTTTTTGTAATCAATGTTTATTGTTATTCATTATACATTATATTATATTGTTGAGTTTAAATTGGAATGAATTGTTATATCGGAATAAAATAGTAGTCATCTGGAAGCTGTCTTTTGCCTCCTATTTTTGTACATGGAAAAGGGCCACTTCCCAGGTAGAGGAGGAGATAATTCTGGGTTATATACGTAGCACAGGCAACGCAAAATGTCTGGCCAAGGACGAATAAGGTCCTAGAGGTTGAGCGAAATCATAGTACGATATTTCTATTTAACTCTGCTTTACAAGACACAATTTGCTTAAAAATCTAATTTTATTTTACAATAGTTTACTCGACTCTTCTTGTGAAAAAGGAAAATATACACAACACAGGATATGGAAATAAAGATTACATACGACTCTGCATGTGAATATATAGAACACACAAGACTACATATGCAAATAAAAAACCGCCCGACTCTGCATATACGACGCGGCATATGGAAAATAAAATATTTTACAGTAACTCTGCAAGTGTAATATCAAATGCCATGTACATGTAGGCACATTTTACATCCAAAATTTACATCCCCTTGCATGTTCACTTGCAAAACGTTATGGGTAAGCTTTTGGTTTTCTAGTAAACTTTGATATTTTTGATATACAGACCCAGGCCGAAATGTGCTACTACATGTACACCTCTAAAACGAACCGTACCGTACCGTGCAAGAAAGGAACCATACCGTTCACAAACCGTTCACAAAGCGAACTGTACCCTTCACAAAACAAACCGTCCCGTACAAAAAGTGTGCGAGATAATTTATGCAAGATCCGCCCCAAAACTGCCAAAAACTCCCTACCGCACCGTGCATATGTGTGCAACTTCCATATACGGTTAATTGGAGATAATCGCTGATCAGATAAATTCAATATTTTGCCAGATTTTTTTATAAGAGAATAAATTACACATGCTAAAATTTACCAATGTTATTTTTATTAAAACCGTTACAAAACTGTTTGAATTCAATTACCTATCTCAGACCTTTATCATTTCTTTGGTTTTCAACGAAACTTGCATCGCCGATTTCTTAAACATTGTAAATTTTTAATGTTCATACAATTCGTGGTAACACTATTTTGATTATTTTCATGAAATGTCATAATCATTGTGTACATACTGGACTTTTCATAGCATTAAGTGATTCAAGAGAGAGAGAGAGAGAGAGAGAGAGAGAGAGAGAGAACTTGTGTGTTAATTATCAGGTTTATCTCTGAACTTTAATATTTCGCTGAAGGTTTCTTTAGACAGTCATTTGAGCGGGATTTTATTTCAGGTCTCTACGTGCTTCACCTGTCAATCAGTTTAAGTATAACAGCACAGGCCACGCCTAGAAAGAATAATCTTACCGTGACCAGGCTACGCTCAGGTCACATTAAGAATTCGTCCCATATGCTTGCAATGTATCAGCCGCGAAGCGGATCAGCTTTGTGTCGATTTTAAGTCTGTTAAAAATAATCTGCAGAAGAAAAACACATTTTTATACATTACAAACCTTTTTGAACATGCATATTCAGTTTAGTCCACAAATTATCCATTTAATGAGTCGTACCAGAGCATTTTGATAAAATATGCGTCGGAATTTCCCTACCATTTTGTCGGAAATCGCACTTGGAATGTCTTGGATTTTATCGTTAACATGGCGACAGCGAATTTTCAAACGTGATTAAAAGTAGCAGCGATTTCGTTGCAAAAACGGTTAATGTGGTAAAATGGGATTATAAAGGAGCAACATTGTAGGTATTTGAGACCAATCATATGAAAATTTAGGCAAGATACAGCGCGATATAATTTTTTTATTTGCTACGAAGCGAGTATATGGGACGAATTCTATCTTTAAACCGGGTCCGTAGGACATCTGTCATTTTAACGATAGAACATTCTCTCTAAGGTCACGCCATGCGCCGCGTGCTACTTTGCTCCTCCTTTATAGCTAGAAGAAAATTATCAAATGAAAACGTTTTAGTTTTATGTTTTCTTAAATCCTTTTTAAAAGAGTGTTCCTATTTGAAATTATTCAACAATATTTCTCTTCCGACTTCATGGTTATAACTGATGTCCTTACGATCAGAGTCTCTTTCCCTCGCTGTGGTATATCTTTGTTACTAGATGAATTCTTAATATATTTGTTTCTTTAAACATTCATTTGTTGATTTCCGTGACTATTGGTTTTCGTTATTCCGTTACATTATACATGTACATGTAACATATTTCTTACGATATTCACACACCTGGATACACACAATAAGTTAATAGCTTTAATTTTAATTGCGATATTTATCATTTTGTTTGACAAGTGTCCGCTCTTCACTGTATGCATGCGATTTAGCTGACGTTTTGCAAATGCTGACTTTCCTGTTTATATTTCATTTACGTTTTTACTTACATACCTGTTGTAAACAGGACACAGAAATCAACAAATGTTTCTATACATGTACTTGTTTTAAAGTCACTAAATATTTCTAATCCATTTACAATTGCTAGATGTATGAAAAATTGCCACGACTTTATTCCGATATTTCTTTAGTTTCCTTTGTCGTTGTCTTGATTTAGGCTAGTTATTATTATTAAAAGCATTTTTTAAAATGTTTATTCATTATGCTTATTGGTTTGCGTTTTTTATTTTTATTTTATTTTATTTTACAAATTGCCGTGTTTTATTCTAAAACAACAACGAGTGTTTTCTAAAGCACTGCAACAATGCGTTTGAATTGTGTAACTGATTGTGCGTGTGTTTGTACTTATAGGTTTTATTTATTAATATACAATCCTCGAAATAAAGAACCAGTGCATAGCTGAAATCAGTACCAGGGATTTAGCGTTATTTATTCATACAAGATCCTGCGACATGAATTAAAACGTTTCGTTCAAAAGGCAGCGCGATCGTGAGATAGGTGCTTAATCGTTTTATAATGTTTGAATACATAAAGGGTACGCAGGTTTGTTTCTTTTTTATTAGGGCACTCAGACGACACACTGCTCAACGCGTTATCAGCCGAAGTAACACGGAGAAACACATTTCAAATGACCTTTGTGTTTAGGAATGGATATGTGAAAGGCACACACGCTCTAGTTGCTTTTAAACACAGCACGAAGACCTGGCCTGGCATTTGATATAATCATGTTTACTTTGAAGAGAAAAATTTCCTGCCGTCATTTCGCAAAAGATTATTTAACGGGGCGGACAAAACATTTTTTGTTGATGGATGAAAACGTAAGCAGCACGACATGTAATTAAGATGCTAGTTTATGTTATCTGCAATGTTTTGACCCCCCAAAAAATGGAAATTGATACTTTTTGTGAACTGAAATATGTTGGACAGTAGATATAATGTTATAATTTGTGTTAGTGAAATTTAAAGAAATGATTTTGATATGATGCTATGCAACTTGAATCAGAAAAAGAAATAATGATAAATATTGAAATCAATATGGATAATTCCTTATTTAAACATAATTTATTGAGTAATCAAATGGATTAGGCAACAGGCAAAGCCTATATTAACCCTCTCCAGAATACAAAGTCAAGAAGTGGTGTTATAAAATAATCATAGAATTTAGAATATAGTATAATTTACCAGTTTACAGAGTGATATATTATTGATATTTTTTGTATACAAGACAAAGGATAATTCGATAATAACAAATAGCTTCCCTCTTGTTATATGATTATAAATTGTAATTTAATTTGTTGTTTAGCATATACATGAACACATTCATTCCTATACATTTATAAGCCATCACCTCATTCATTCATACCGACAGACAGACATAGAATATTGGTGTCATGATCCAGCCCCTTTGAAAGAAACAGTAATTTTAAAAAAAAGAACTAATAAGTAAAAAAAGTCAAAAGCGCTTAGAAGCTATAATATAACTGTGAACATAAGAAACTATTTTACAATTTAAGTTGTATGAAAACTCAGAACTACCACAAAGAATATAATTAATATGAAAAGGTACACTAATGTTATTAAATTGATTAAAAAGTTTAACTCTTTGTTGAATGTATCTTGGACACTTAAGAAAAAACTGTATATAACCTTCAGATTCGGACCCACAGTTTGAACATTGACTATCATCAATTAAAAAATAATCCTTAAATAAATGAGCATTTAAATTGCTAGCTTTATTCCGTGATTGACATAAAATAATATTTTCTTTCCTATTGCCAAAGTGTTTGCAAGTTTTGGGTATATTTTGGTTTTTGAGTTTTGACTTAAAAATTGATAAAGATGATGAATGTTTTATTTCTTCATCAAGATTATTCCATAACTTAATTGTAGACGGAATAAAGCTATTGTAATAAGAAGTAGTCAAGCTAGTGGCAGAGAGTAAAAATTGCCATTAGACCTAAGATTATATGCATGTTCAGTTGGAAAGTATGGTTGAATTAAATCTAACAAGTACTGCATAGACACGATGCCTTTGGTAAAAAACAAAAACAAAAATTCAAATTCAAAATGGCCTCCCAGTTTAACGTATCAATGTTTAACAATAAATTGCTTTAAAATATCGAAGTTGCCTGAAATGAAATGCGATTTACATCCTTATAAATGTAGACGTTGAAGTTCATTTTTTTGTTCTTTTTGTAAAATATCACAGACAAAGCTTCTATTTCCCTTTGGTTAAACAAACGATATTATTATTAAATCGATAGAATGCCGTTACAAGATATTTCTAAGAGCTTTTTTCAAAATCAAGAACATAATATATGTAAAAACTCAATATATTCATGAATACCAATAATGAACGCATCCGAGTATTTTAAGTCCCTAGTTGTCCTTTATCAACACTAGCTGTTGACCGACGTACTGTATAGTTCTTAATTTAACCTAAGAAAGTTCTATCATACTTTGTCCATATAATTCAGTAGATCCAAACGAAAGTTAAGAATGGTGTTAAATGTAAGGTGACAATAAACTTACTTGATTTCAGCTTTGTTTTAAGCTGAATCCGTCCTACTCCCCAAAGACCCGTCTACCTCTTGTTTATTAAACCCTTGAACAGATCGGGTAAACTACCCGCTATGGAAAGCATTATTTAACACGTGACAATATTTGTGTCAACCGAATCAATCGCAAAGCATGACGGTCTACTACGTGTTCAAGTTTCAACAGACACACGTGATTTTTGTCTATTTTATACACAATATTAATTGCTTGTCGGGAAAATGTACAACAAAGGTAACAAAGGAAAGATTACGTACCATAGACTTTGTTTCATGCTCACATTGAAAGATACCTGTTGTTTAAGTTCATCAATTGCGGCTTCAATAATCAGTCAATACTGCCGGTCAAAGTATTTTTGCGATGATTCAAAAAATTTCGTTTTCCATTTGAAATGATGAACCAGTGCATAGCTGAAATCAGTACAAGGGATTTAGCGTTATTTATTCATACAAGACCCGGCGACATGAATTAAAACTTTTTACCTCAGGAGTAAATAGCAAATTCAAAAATTCAAAAGGCAGCGCGATTGTGAGAAAGGTGCTTAATCGTTTTATTTTGTGTTAATACATAAAGGGTACGCAGGTGTGTTTCCTTTTTATTAGGGCACTCGGATGACACGCTGCTCAACGCGTCTATTCGGTTGTTATCGGACATTCGGTGGACAACAATTTTTGACAGCTGAACAAATTGATGCAAATGATTACCGTGGAGATATAAAAAGAAATTTTTACTGTACAAAAATGTATACGGATTAGAACTAAAGCGCCAGAATATCTTATTAGAGTATATATGAGTCTTGGAAAAACTTTAACTGTGAAATTTGCTATTTTTCACAAGTTTTTGTACAATACAATTTGTTTTATTGAAAAAAAAACACAGTGTATGAAATATTCAAGTTGAACTGAAATCAACCAAAGTAACACAGGGAAACTAATTTCAAAAGACCTTTGTGTTTAGGAATGGATATGTTAAAGGCACACACGCTCTAGTTGCTTTTTTAACCAGCACAATTAGTTTCCTGGCATTTGATATATGTTTCCGCTGAAGAGAAAAATTTCCTGCCTTAATTTCGCAAATGAATGAGGTTATTTAACGGAATGGACAAAGCATTTTTTTTTAGATGGATGAAAACGCAAGCGCGACATGTAAGACGCTAGTTTATGTTATCTGCAATGTTTTGAGCAAAAAGAAATGGAAATTGATATATTCTGTGAACTGAAATATGGTAGACAGTAGATTTAATGTTATGTGTTATAACTTGTGTTAGAGAAATTTAATGATTTTGATATGTTGCTATGCAACTCGAATGAGAAAAAGAAATAATGATAAATATTTAAATCAATATGGATGATTTATTTTCAAATCTAATCAAATTTAAATGCTGACAAAAACTAGAAAATTGTTTTAAGGATAAAGAAATCATGCTTCGAGAATTGTGAGGAGAATAAAAACGGTCAAGAGGGATCAAATCCAATATAGCAAGAAAGGCTTCATGACAGATTTGAACATCCTGACCATATTTAATCACCTCAATACATTCAAAGATTATATAATTATCTTATAAATTTATAAATTTCAAGCAGTTGTACGATTCAGTATTAAAATAATCATTGATGCAAGTATTCGATTATACATTACAAACTGGAAAGGTTGTGTTATCACAGAAAACACACTTGAAAGCGTAAATTTACTTAAATATGTCTTATTCTGCTTAAAAATATAATTATTGATTAAATGAAAAATAAATGTAAAGGAACATAATAATTAGTAGGAAAATTGAATTAAAAACATCTCATGTTAGTCTATTCCGATTTAGTCGAAAAAAAACTTTTAACGGCAAATAATTATTATTTAATCCAGCATGGTTTTTAAACATAATTAAAGTGTGCTAATTCCAAAAAAAAAATGCTGTCCATCATGAATATGGCATTAAGTAGCTCAAAATGGCGATTTAAAAATGGCGGACAACCAAGTGTTATATTTTTTTCTTAAATTCTTTTCATTATTGACAAACAGTAATGAAATGATCCAGCTTAGTATTAAATCTAAAGTGTGCTAAGTTTGAAAAAATTTGCTGGCCTTCCCCAAAAAGGTTTAATTAGGTCAACATGGCGATGCAAAATGGCAGATACTCAGATTTTGTTTTCCTTAAAAAAATTTAAACTAGGGAAAACGCATAAAAAACAACAATAATTCAGTCCAGCAAAGTTATTTTTGCAAGTTAATTAAGGCGTGCTTAGTCTAAAAAAATATGCTTGCTATGACAAAAATGGCGTTAATTAGGTCAAAATGACGGTCAAAATGGTCGACAGGCAAATTCTATAATTCTCTTAAGTCTTAAAAATTGAGGTAACAAACGATAATAAATTGGTTCAGCATAGCATTTTATCATAACTAAGGTGTGCTGAGTCAAACAAAATATGTTGATCGCGATAAATAGTTAAAAATGGTGGACAGCCAGTTTCATCATTTTTCGACTCACAGTCTCTTTAATGGAAAAAATAACAATACAAAATCACAAATTTGTCTAGCAAACATATTTATCATAACTAGGTTGTGCCAAGTTTGATGAAATTAGTTAATCTTCATGAAAATGACGTTAATTTTGTCAAAATGGCAATTCAAATTAGTGTTTACTAGAAGCCAAATTTCATTAATCTCTATATAGACTACTAAAGGCGTCTTAAGTGGGAAAATGTGTAAATATCATAATTTCAATACTAATGATGTAACTGACAATCAAATTTGAACACTTGTATAAATAGAAAAAACTCCATCGGCTTTTTATTTGGAAAACAATTTTCTGTTTTCCCTTATTAAGCTACAGAATATAAATATGTTATCTATACAATCTTTTTTTGAATGATAAGATTGATTTGAAATTTGCAAATGGCTTTACCCGGGAAGTAGGCACGTTTACATTCACACATAAAGGTTCTGCAACCTGTGGGGCAGTTGCAAGGTATCAAATCTATGAAAGCGTTAGGCATAAGATCTTAAGGTCATTAGTTCCAGCAACAAACAATATTTTTATCCAATCTCGGCTGGGCATTTTAATATGTGCATGCTTATATATACCTGTCTCCCTATCATTACCTTGGTGTGAGTTTGTTTCATAAGCAACGTAAGGCAAATCCTAAGTTGGGACATATTCTCGGGCTTTGATTTTAGGTAGAAAGAAAATTAAACCTTGTCAGTGGGCAATGTGTCTTAAACTGGTTATCCATATAACTGAATAACTTCTCGAATTCTTCGATTTTCTGGTCAATTAATTACCATATTTATTACTTGTTTCTGTTCACTCATTATGTCGATTTTCTCGATATGCTGTAGAAATAAGAAATTGTGTCACACCATATCAGTGAATTATATGAACCAAGTGCTAATTCAGAGTTCCATAAAAGGGGAACAACATTGACAGGGGTGTTTATCGGCTTTACAGAGGTTCATACATCCATCAGCAAACTTAGTTGTGAGGATATGTTGCAAATTAACACTGGCATGGTCTAGCATAAAAAAGCCTCAACTTTTCCTCTGAATATGGACACGCATTGCTATACTTTCATTTGTCAGCACATTTGGCCAAACACATGTGAACAATTTTGCAAGATGTATTTTTATCTTTAACGAAGACATAGATAGCTTGATTCCTTCTAAAATATTTAAATTGTCCCTAGTGATGTAAAAAGAGTATAATTCTTTGGGTTGCCCAAAACATATTGCGCATACTTATTACTATATATAAAGCTGGACGATATTTGATCTCGGCTCATTTTGAATCACGAGCTTTTCCAGTGTATATGATGATATATTAAACACTGTGCCGGATAATTATGCCAGTGCCAAGGTCGCATTTTTTCACCAACTTAAGATGCAGTTTCGGAAAAATTCATATATACCAAATGGTAGACCATTGTCTAGAGAGTATAAAACCACTTTTGTTTTTGGTGTTTTTCACCTGACAGGTGAGATATTCACCTTTAAAAATTAATACCCCGTAGGAAAATGATAATTCCCATAGGAGAATTGATTCTCCGACAGGAAATATTGCCAATCCTATAGGATTTTTAAAAAGTCCTATAGGAATTGTATTTCCTATAGGAGAATGGTATTTCCTGGAGGAATTTGTAGTTTTCCTATAGGATATTAAGTTTTCCTATCGGATTTTATCAAATCCTATCGGAATTGAAATTCTTGAATTCCGATAGGAAATTTCGAATTACCTATAGGAATATTGTTTTTCCTATGGGAAAAATTGTTTTCCTACAGGAATTTATTTTTGAAAGGTAAATATCTCACCTGACAGGTGAGATACAATGATAACAAAGTTGGTTGTTAACTCTTTAAGCAATGGTCTATCATATGGCATATTTGAATTTTTCGATATATGCAGCTTAGCCGGGTGCAAAAATGCCATCTTGGCACTGGCATAATTATCCGGCACAGTGTTATTAGTTAGATTTATTTGCTTGAAGGGTATGAAAGGAAGAGACATATACTAGAATAGTTCGTTATGCCGCACAGGGCGAAAAACAATCTTTAAGCAAGTCCTTAAAGGGGGATTAAAGGTGGCGTAAAGGTGGCTTAAAGGATATACAATCTTTAAGCCACCTTTAAGTCACCTTTAAGCTGAGCTTATAGGTCCATAATGTCCAAACTTCTTTCAGTCACCTTTAAGCCATCTTTAAGCTACCTTTAAGCATCTTTAAGTGGCATTTACGCTCCCTTTAAGCTGTCTTTAAACCATCTTTAAGTTCACTTTAAGTCAAGTTTGATCAAACAACATATATTAAATGCAAAAGCTCTTTTATAAGGAATGGGAAGGGGTGATCCGAGTGATGATATAATTTCCAAGGAAGGGGGGGGGTGTTCAAGGCGGTTTTTGATTGTCGCTCCATTAAACACATACCGCTATCATCAACAACGCTCCGATGGACACAGATTGCCGTTAAAAAATTCTTAATAATTTTTTTTTGTTTCAAAATTATTGTAGGGCTGAGCGCAGTCTCTGTATCATAATTTGCGCATGAAATTATATTTAAGTATGTTTGATTCCTATTATAAATTAATCGGTGAAATCTCTCTCTCTCTCTCTCTCTCTCTCTCTCTCTCTCTCTCTCTCTCAGTGCATCCGGTTTTTAAACAAAATAAAGATAATGAACCAAAACTGCATGATTTAATTTAATAATCGGTTGAAGGTATGTATATTTTATTTCAATTTTAATTAAATCTGCTAGATACATGTTAAAGATGAAAAGACTCTCAACTGCCTTTGTTATATCGGGCAGGATATTACTGCTTTGTTTGTCTAGACATAGTTTTGTTCGTTTGTGTATATCTAATTAGAGTCTATTGTTTGTCCAACTTAAGAAAACCCCTGGAACTAACACAGAATATACAAGATATACACAACAGTTGTGTCGTGTGCCCAGGTGCACGTTTGTGTATATCTAATTAGAGTCTATTGTTTGTCAAACTTAAGAAAACCACTGGAACTAACACAGAATATACAAGATATACACAACAGGTGTGTCGTGTGCCCAGGTGCAAGTCAGGGTTTCCAAAGGCGTTGAAATCTTAGTATGTACGTGTATACGATAAGTCTAGTGAATAAAAGTTTATTTACATTTGTAATTCATTTCCAAAGTATTATTTCCTAACTCTGGGTTTTAAAAATGTTACGTCTACAAATTAAAGATACATGTATGTAAGAGTAAAATCTAGAGGCTAATTAATTCCTGTACCGGTGATAATAGATAGGGGTTAATTGTTTAAATATATGTGTAAGAGTAAATATGTCACATACCCGGCCTGGTACATCATACAATTGTATGTACAAGTATATGTATAGTATTACATCATTTGGAATTGCCACATGCAGTAAATACGTCACCCGTAATTGGTAATATTCTTTGTTTTAGGATTGATAGTATGCTCATGTATATAATTAAATGTTTAAACATACTGGAACGGTGCCGTGATCATGAAAACCGGGAAAATTGCGTAGAACTAATACGCTAATAGTTTCAATGCATTTAATAAAAGAAAATATGTAAGTTGCCGTGGCGAAGAGGAAGTGAGGTGTTGCTGGTAAACGAAGGGTCCCGTGTTCAATCCTCGTCTGGGGCGTTTTGATAAAAAAAAAATTCATTTTATTTTCTAGAACAAAAACCGTTTTTAATACCTTTTCTATCATTATCATATAGTTAATATATTTTGTTGGTAAATTAAGCACAATATTGAATTAAAAGATTTTTTATGGCTTAAAGGTGGCTTAAAGGTAGCTTAAAGGTGGCTTAAAGGTGGCTTAAAGAAGTTTGGACATTAAAGACCTATAAGTTGTCCTTAAAGGTGGCTTAAAGGTGGCTTAAAGATAGTCTTTAAGCTGCCTTTAAACCATCTTTACGCTTTCTTTAAGTCATCTTTAAGCAATACATATAGCTTAAAGGTGGCTTAAAGATCGTCTTTAAGCTACCTTTAAGCATCTTTAAGCTATCTTTACGGAGAACTTAAAGATGGTCATTTATCCTGTGCCGTACACTGTTCCTAAGTACCTGCTTGTATATCTGTTATTATATAGGCTTATGATATCGATGTCTTTATAGCCTAAAAACATCAGTTTTATAGTGCAGAAATATTTCTCCTCTCTCAAACTTTGCTTTGTAAGCATGAGTTGTATTTCACAAACTTGCAGGTCGAAGAAATCGGTACATACGCAGCATTGTTAAGGCGTCCCGATGCTAAAATACGGCTGGAAAACGATATTATTTGAATCATGGCAAAAATAATTTTACCGGGAGTATTTCTTTAAATCTATGTTACATTTATTGACATCGATGTTCAACATTATATTTGATGCATTTTTGTGACGTCATATGTACTTCGTAATCACGTGACAGGCGAATCCTAATATTGCAAATGATCTAGTTAAGACGCATCGGCGCAGGTGATTAATGACATTAAATCATACATATTCTTAAGAAAAATCCTTTGTTAAGTCATAAACTTTGAAGTTCTTGCTTGGGAAAGAAATAGATATTTCGTTTATAGAAGATATTGTTGAAACATTCCACAAAATCATCAAAATAATGCACATTTTTACTAATCAAAAGCGATTTACAAAAAAATGGGGTAAATCCGTAGGTTTCCGCAGCACGATTCACATTGGTACTTATATTCTCTACCAATTTTACGTAAAATATTCTAAAATTGTGTTGATCTTTCACCTGCGCCAAGCTGGTTTTACATGCATTAAAATTTCTTCATTCAGTTGTTTACACGTAGCAGGGAGAGTCTCCAAACCACTAGTTTATAAATAGTCTTTAACTTAAAACGAAGCTTTAAAACTGCCGATTATTTGATACTGGTTTTTAATATGAATGAATTCTGTACGTCTAGAATTAACTGCAACATCTATATAAAGGAAACATGCGGTATTATACTGGTTTGATATAATTCACTTTTAACGTTAAGATACATTCCCTGAGAACTATCGACAGGAATGCAGATCGTGACGTCAAAGTTAATTATGACGTCATATCGTATGAAGTACAGACAAGTGACTTTCTACATATAGCATCGGGAAGCCTTAACATGCCCGCGTAAAGTATAATTTTAAAACCACCAGAAAGGTTTAGAAACAAGACGGATATTAAAAAGCATGAACACAGAATGTTTAAATAAGATACCGGTAAACGCCTTAATAAGACAAAACGGAAAAAATTCACAATTTTTAGTAAAATATGGAACTGTTCTTTTTCTTCGTTAAAGTGTTCCAATCTAATTTTTCATGTGCATATTTGTATCAAGTAATACTCAAACGTTTCATCCCTGTAAACGGCTTTAACAGAGAATTATGAATTCTGGCTGTCTGTCATTTTGAAACGCCATTTTGACCCAAATAATGCCATTTTTGTTTAAGTAAGCATATATCGTCAAACTCAGTATACCCTAATTATGAATACAAAATTTTAGTGGACCAGACTATAATTGTTTTAATGCTTTGTATCTTGTTAAAAAACTAAAATAGAAAGTGATGAAATCCCGTAAAATAGGCCATTTTAAATCGCCATTTTGACCTATTTTACGGGATTTCCGTCATAGCTAGTTTATTTCTTATGACTCCGCATGTCTTAGTTATATTGATAAACTCTGGTGGACCAAATTAAACTTTTTGGTCCCATGCTTTTCCCCGTTTTAAGAAACTTTAAAGAAAAATATATGAAATCTGACATAAAAAGCATCGCTTTAGTGGAAACCAGCATGATTATTCAGACTTAGCACGTCTTATTTATGATTTTAAAAATCATTTTAAAAAATTTAATTGTTTGTTTCTCGCTTTTTCACCATTTTTCACCAAGAAATTAAAGGGAAAAAATATAAAATCTGGGTGTTTACCGTTATGAATCGCCATTTTTTAAATAGATAATTATGACATTTTGAAATGGCATATTATTCCTTACTATCCACACCTAAGTCAGGATTAAAAACTTAGCTGGACTGAATATTCATTGTTTGTCTCACGCTTTATGTCCATTTCAGAAATATAAGACGAATTAACAAAATTTTGTTACCCGCCATTTTAAATCGCCACTTTGACCTAAATAACCACATTTGCGGAAAACCAGCATAATTTGTAAGACTCAGCACACATTGGATATGATGAAATACTATTGTAGATCAATTCATTAGTGTATGTCATTATTTTTTCCCGTTGAAGAGACTTTAAGAGAAAAATTTGAAGATTAGCCCTCCGCCATTTTGAATAGCCATTTTGACCTACTTAATGCCATTTTCATGAAGACCAGCATATTTTTTCAGACTCAGCATACTTAAATTATTATAATAAAAACAATGCTGGACCAAAAAATAATTAAAACGTATTTCCAGAGCTCATTTTAGAAATTAGGCCTAGACTATGTTCGAAATAGTACTATTTTTAATAATTTCGAGAATTTATAATGAGACCGGAACAATTACAAACTCGGCGACTTGTTATCACCAGACATAGTACGGTTCATAAAAAGCGCGTGAAAGGAATTGTTACTCAAAACTAGCAGTATAAACTAAGTACAGTTTACACCCTCTGTTCCTTATAAAGGCGATTTCGTTCGGAAATATTGACATTTTTGTAACAAAATTGATTTTTATAATTTTTATACAAGGTTATGTTATTCAGTACTTCTTAATTATTTTTTTATGTATTTTGACTTATTTTTGATAGCAATTTTTAATTTTTTAATTATATGGCAATGCAGAAGGATGATAAATCCGTCGAGTAATTAAAAAAACATGAACGAATAACTTAACTAGATCTGTTCATGTTACGATATTAGAAAGAGTGCAGATTTATGTTCTTCTGATTACATCGGAAAACGTAACTATTCATTTCAAAGTTTTCATTGTTATTCTCATCGACAAACTTATTATCCAAAAGATGAAAAAAGAAACTAGACTAAACATATTACAGCAAACCAAAAAAACACACAGGATGAATGACCATCTTTAAGTCCTCCTTAAAGATAGCTTAAAGGTGTTTAAAGGTAGCTTAAAGACGATCTTTAAGCCACCTTTAAGCTACCTTTAAGCTATAAGTATTGCTTAAAGGTGGCTTAAAGAAAGCGTAAAGATGGCTTAAAGGCAGCTTAAAGACTATCTTTAAGCCACCTTTAAGCTACCTTTAAGGACAACTGATAGGTCCTTAATGTCCAAACTTCTTTAAGCCACCTTTAAGCTACCTTTAAGCCACCTTTAAGCCATTAAAAAAAACTTAATTCAATATTGTGCTTAATTTCCAACAAAATGTATTAACTTTATGAAAGAAAAGGTATTAAAACGGTTTTTGTTCTAGAAAGAAAAACGAAAAAAAAAACACAAAAAAAAAACCGGCCACGGCGAGAATTGAACCCGGGACCCTTAGTTTACTAGCATCACCACACATCCTCTGCGCCACGGCAACTTACTTAAATATGAGCGTTTTTATATCCTATATATCAGTGGATATTGAATCACTGTATTGAATGTGTTTGCTTGAAAAGATTTTGACAAACCATTCAGTTTGTAACAATCAATTATATCTAATTTATAAATTACATGCATGCATGTATTTAGAATGAAATACGGAACTTGGTCTTCAGTGAACAAAAATATATTATACCTAAATTGAAACCGTTAGGTTCACTATAGTAGGCTTTCTTAGTTAATAAATTTAAACCGAGTAGATATACGTTCATCTAATTTATAGCTATAAAAATGTAAGAAAGAAAATGAAATCATTTCTTTTATTAAATGCATTGATACTATTAGGGTATTTGTTCAATTTCCCGCAATTTCCCGGTTTTCATGATCGCGGCGATGTTCCAATATGTTTAAATATTTCCATGTATTTGTATGTACATGTACATGATTTTTAAACTATCAATTCCATAACAAACAAAATTACCAATTACCGGTGACGTATTTACTGCATGTGGCAATTGCAAATGACTTGTACATACAATTGTATGATGTGCCAGGCCGGGTATATTTGACATATTTACCCTTATACATATATTTAAATAATCAACCCCTATTTATGATCACGGGTACATTAATTAATTAGCCTCAAGATTTTGCTCTTACATACATGTATCGTTAATTTGTAGACGTAACATCTTTGAAACCCAGAGCTAGGAAATAATACTTTGAAAATGAATTACAAATGTAAATTAACTTTTATTCACTAGACTTATCGTATACTCGTACATACTAAGATTCAACGCCTTTAGAAACCCTGACGTGCACCTGGGCACACGACACACCTGTTGTGTATATCTTGTATATTCTGTGTTAGTTCCAGTGGTTTTCTTAAGTTGGACAAACAATAGACTTTAATTAGATATACACAAACATGCACCTGGGCACACGACACAACTGCTGTGTATATCTTGTATATTCTGTGTTAGTTCCAGGGGTTTTCTTAAGTTGGACAAACAATAGACTCTAATTAGATATACACAAACGAACAAAACTATGTCTATACAAACAAAGCAGTAATATCCTGCCCGATATAACAAAGGCAGTTGAGAGTCTTTTCATCTTTAACATGTATCTAGCAGATCTAGAGTTAGAAATAATGAAAATTGAAAAAAATTACAAACCTTAAACCGATTAACAAATTAAATCATGCATTTTTGGTTCATTATCTTTATTTTGTTTAATAACCGGATGAACTGAGAGAGAGAGAGAGAGAGAGAGAGAGAGAGAGAGAGAAATTTTTTTTTCACCGATTAATTTATAATAGGAAACAAACATACTTTAATTAGTTTTATGCACATATTAAGATACAGAGACTGCGCTCATACCTACAATAATTTTGAAACCCCCCAAAAATTATAAAGAATTTTATAACGGCAATCTGTGTCCATCAGAGCGGTTCTGATGATAGCGATCTGTGTTTAATGGAGCGACGATTAAAACCGCCTGGAACACCCCCCGCCCCCTCCCCTTCCTTGGAAATTATATTATCACTCGGATGACCCCCTCCCATCTCTATAAAAGAGCTTTTGCATTTAATTTATGTTTTATTGTTCAGCTTGATCAATATTGACTTAAAGGCCACTTAAAGACAGTGTAAAGGCAGTGTAAAGAGAGCGTAAATGCCACTTAAAGATGCTTAAAGGTGGCTTAAAGGTGGCTTAAAGGAAGCTTAAAGAAGTTTGGACATTAAGGACCTATAAGCACTTGCTTAAAGGTGACTTAATGGCGGCTTAAAGGTTGTATAGCCTTTAAGCTCCTTTAAGTCACCTTTAAGCCACCTTTAAGGACTTGCTTAAAGATGGTTTTTCGCCCTGTGACAAATCCAGTGCAATATTACATTTACGGTCCTATAATTAGTGAACATTTTTATACATTACACAAAACACAGTAATTTCTTCTATATATGGAGCGAAAAAATTCAAACATTTATTTACTTAAATGATTTTCTGAATAATTGTACTTAAAATTACTTAACAGCATTCAAGTAAACAAAAATATTCGTAAAATTTGTTATGGCATTGTGTATAATTAAACCAACCAAAACATATTTGGGAAAAAAATTGAAGCGGAGAGTGCGGCTTTTAATAGAACATTCTTTACGCAAATGAAGAATAGAGAACAATTATATATTTGACCTTTCTCTCACATGGTTAAAAGACACCCCCCCCCCTGAAAAAAAGGGGGAGGGGGCGTTTGTATCTGCATAGCGAGCGCAAATTGGAAATATCAATATTTCTGCTGCATCAAAACCATCAGGAGATAATTTCTACGGAAGGTTCTTTTTACAGAAACAGACAAATCTTTGTGTTGAATAAAATTTGATTTTTTTTAATTGAAACTTTTTTACCCTATATTTTTATCATCTGTCACCGAAACCCCTGTAAATGTAAAACACAAATGGGAAGAGAGACTGTCTATAGATATTGTAGAAAACGAATTGGAACAATATTTTACGATTCCTCATAATGTCACAATGAACACAAAATTGATAAGTTTCCAATTCCAAATTTTACTTAGAATTCTCTGCACTAACTCTCGTTTATTTATATCCAAAATATTAGATACTGAAATGTGTTTATTTTGCCATGAAACTAAGGAGTCAACAAGTCATCTTTTTTATGGTTGTCTGCATGCACGAAACATATGGATTACAATACAGGAAAAACTAAAGAACTTGTGCAATATTGATGTATGTTTTAATGAACAAACAGAAATTTTTGGAAGTAACCATGCTGTATTATATAGAGCCCTTAATCTATTGATATTGTTAGCAAAAAGGTTTATTTATATCAACAGATGGAAGTATATTTTATCCTTTACAAAATCACTGTTCGAATACATTAAATACTTAAGATATGTTGACATCTACTCTTCCCATTCATTGAACAAACGAAAAGAAAATGATGTCAAGGATAATTGGCGGATCATCTCAAAAATAATAGTTACTTGAGTATCCAATTTTATTCATCTTTTTATGTTACGATTGTACATATTTTTATAGCTCCCCAAAAAGTGCTAGTTTTTATGGGGTTTTGTTGTTTTTTTGTTTTTTTTTGGGGGGGGGGGGGTGGGGGTTGGGGGGTTGTTTGATTTATTTTTTTAAGTTTTCTATTTCTATGTACACAGGAAGGTACTGGCTCAAGATCTCTTTAAAATTTGACGATTTCAATTATTGTGTATAATGTTCATAAAACTTAGTGACACAAAATTAAACCAAAAAAAAAACATAACATTACAGTACGATTAGTGTATACGGAGACCTATTATTGAAATATGTTTCCACTGAAGATAAAACTTTCCTGTCGTTATTTCGCAAATTAACGAAGCTATTGACCTGTACGGACAAAAACAATCAGAAGAATGTAAGCGCAAGTGCGATATGTAAGACACTAGTTTATACCGACTGCAAATGTTTGATCAAAAACTTTGAAATTGATATTTTTGTGACCTGAAATATGGTGGGCAGTAGATAGTATGTGTTATAGTTTGTGTTACCGTTCAGAGAGTTTCAAATAAAATTATAATGTGACTTTCTGCAATCTTCTTCAGTAAAATGAAAACTGATAAATATTTAATATATAATTCAATATGAATAATAAATGATTAAATTCAATCCAATTAAAATGCTGACAAAACTAGAACATTTTTTATAAGGAATAAGTAATCATACATTGACCATTATGAGGAGATCAAGTACGGTCTATGATGATCAAATCGAATAAAGCAAGAAAGCCTTTATGATAGATTTGAATTCCCCAACCATATTTGATTTTAATCATTACATTCAAAGATTGAATAATTATTTAGTTGACTTAAAACATTTCTACCAATTGTCCGGTTAAGTATTAAAGGGGCATGGTCACGATTTTGGTCAACAATTATTTTTCCGATTGGAATAATTACAATGTTTCAGTGAGGCATTCTTAATAAGCAAACAAAATGTGAGTGTCTTTTGTTAAGTTTTAAGCGAGTAGCATAGCTTACAATGTACAAAGCTTTTGTTTATATTTTGAATTTTGAAGTGAAAATTTAAAATTTAGACTTAAAATATATATGTGTTAAACGTTAGGAACTGTTTATCTATGTTTAAAATGAATAAGAAGATAGAAAAATCAGATTTAAAAAGGTTTTTAATTGGTAAATTGAACTTATGTAAACAAAAACAGAGCACGAGCCTTGTTTACATAATACAGATTTGTGAGCTCTGTAACTTGCTGAAAACTTAAAAACTGACCCTCAAATTTCATTTGATCATTAGAAATGCATTTCTAAAGCATTATAAATATTGATTTAAAAAAATAGAATTTGACGAAAATTGTTACTGCCCCTTAAAAATAATCATTGATAAAAAACATTGGACTATACATGTACATTACAAAATCCATTGGTAGTGTTATCACAGACAAAGACACTTGAAAATGTAAATTTATTGACATATGTCTTATTTTGCTTAAATATTTAAATATTGATTTGATTAAAAATAAATTTAAACGAACATTATTATTATTATTATTATTATTATTATTATTATTATTATTATGAGGAAAATTAAAGAGAAAAGCATCACACTTTCAATAGGTGTGTACATTAATATATTGAAATAATTTCGACAATTAGAAATGAGAAAAGGTACAATTACAAACCCGGGGACTTCCTATAACCATATACACAGTTAGGATTATGAATGGCGTGTTGATTAAATTGCTACTAAAATGGCTTTATGAACTTCGTAAAATTCACAAACCCTGTTAAGTTTAAAGGTTACTTTGTTGAATAATGGATGTTCTTATTTACGACGTTGCTGTAATATTTTAAAAACAGTTTTGTAATCCTGTATTCGTTAAATTGAAGGAGGCTGTTGTCGTTAGCGCTTTCAGATATCTGCCCTAACCTCGTTCCTAAAAGCAATGAAAATGCAATGTACTCTAGCTCGATTTTTTGCCTAAATGGGTCCGGCCTTGTAAAAAAAATCGTTCACCGATTATTTTCTTAACATGTCTAGTGCACCGATATTGCGGTGCCGGAAGGGGGCGTGTGTTGTCTGCTTTACTCTCGTATTTTTTGTTTAACGTAAGCATTTTCTTTGTGTTTCTATCCGTTTACACCCTGGAAGGTTTTTCATCAGATTTGTTTGCGAACCATACAAGTTTGTATCCCGCTGAACTTTTAAAACATTGTTTTCAATTCATTATATTATTGTGTGAGAAAGTTAAATTGCCTATTATTATCAACATACATGTACCCGAACAATCATGATTTTTTGAGGATTCAATGTACACTGAGGGACACTACACTATTTTGAATTATTTCAAATTAGTAAAATATGAATTGCTAGATTCACGTAACAGTGATAGCGAAATGAACCAATTTCACATGACTGGTAACATAAAAAGCCAGTCGTTTTGCACCTAAAACTTTTTTTATCCATTACTGATAATGTTCTAAATTAATGATAATAAAATCACCTTCATCAATATCAACCACTTGACCTCTCCATCTTTATAAAGTAAATCTACAAAGAAAAGATTTATTTATCCCAAGTATAATTACAAATAAATAAGAAGACAATATATGATTTTGTAATAATCACCTTTATAATTTTAATATCAAATTTAGAATATTTGATCCTTTCTTCCAAAAATCATTTAACAACCAAAATAATTATATTAACATAACTCATTAACATTTATGTAAGTTGTAAAGAAGAAAAACAATTCTAGTTGTTGGAAACCGCCAGAAAACTCAAAAAAGCAAAAAAATACAAAGTACATTTTGAAAGGGAGGGGTGAAGGTGGTTAAATGGCTTTGAAAATTTCCAAAGAATGTAAACTGACCGGCGTCCAGTGAAAAAGAGATTACACGCGCTATTGAAACGATGCACCCACAATTTTCCAGCGACAATTATTTTCATGCTACGAGATCGTTTTTCGAAGCCATACATGAATATGCAAAAGAATTTGGTGCTGCACGAGAGATAACTTTTACAAACTAGAAAATAATATTCATTAGGGACATTAGAAATCTTTATTATTTTTTTTTATATAAATAACTGATTATGTGCCAAATTAACGATTACAAAATCATCTTCATCAATACTAACCACCTTATCCCCCATTATGTATAAAGTTAATCTACAGAGAAAATATTTTTGTTGCACTCTGTCACTGTTGTGACATTATTTTTTATCCCAAATAAAATTACAAATAAAACTAGATAACAATAGATGATTTTATGTAATAATAGGAGGTTAGAAATTGGAGGATTCCGAAATGGCCCCCAACCCGTCCTAATTTTACTTCATTTACTATTTTTCTTGAAGCTCGTTGTGATGTTCACATGCCAATATCACATTTCGGATTGAATATAAATTCTTGGCCCCTTGTAATATAATTGAAAACCCCATGAAAATCCTAATAATAATTTTTTGCAGTCTTAGTTGAGTATTTGGATAACATTGACAAATACTTGTCTAGTGCAGGGAGTTTCATAGGCGTTTTACCGAGGCCGCAAACCTTGTGGGTTTGTAATTCTGAAACGTGGGCGCTGGTTATTAGAGTTCTGTGGTCCCCTGAAATGCGATTGCTGTGTCGTACGTTGAATGCTAGTATATTATGTTTGGACTCTGGGGACACGACAACTATGCATGAGGTTTGTTTGTGCAAGAGTATAGTGAAGCATGGCAAGCTGGCCACTGCAACGTTAACAACTATGAGTATACGTGCACGGAAGTTTTTTGCAAGATCTTTTGAAATTGAGGTTGTAACACTTGTCTATTAATGTGGCTCTATGCATGGTTTTAGAAGCATTAAAGGTTGACTTTTGTGTCATGTACATTGACCAGACCTCGGAATCCTCTTCTCCCCATGATGATACTGGATTATGAGCCTAACCTGCAATGAACATCATTTTTTCCCATCCTACTGGTCCTAACACACTGCAAGTATTTCAAAAGCTCTATGGGTTAAGTAGGATGACCACTTAGATAAATCTTAGCAACAGACCACTGACTTATGGTGTCAACCTTTTGGGGGGTTACCATCCTTGGATATCATTTCCCCATATTATATACGATGTATTTCTTTTCATTCCCACCAGGTTTAGGAGGCAAAAGAGATGTTAGATCAATACACTGCCCTGCTATATTTTTGGTTTTATGTTTTATTGCATTGCTAACGTGCATACCAAGCAATTTGTGGACTGATGTAACGGCTATCGGAATATCGTCTGTGCATATGGCATTTGAAGATGATGCTGTTGACTTGATGGTTGTTTCCCCTCCGAAGTGGTTTGCACCGATTCAGAAGGGCTACCATCCATTACACCAAAAAGCCGCTGCTCCTTGGTCTTTGCCCTTTGACTATTTTTGCTTCCTCTTGTCGTCTCAATTCATATCCGTTTGGACTGTCTTGGTGGCATTTCAATCATGCAGTTGATGATACGCAATATTATAAATAAACGTATTTCTTTAAAAAATGTTTGTTAGTTTATCTTCTTATCTCAGAAAAATATCGGAATAGGCATTAACAAGTTGCCCTAGAACACATTATGAAAAATTAACTGGCCTTGTGTAGCTTTTAAAAGCGTCCGATTTCCATCGACCTAAACGTTTAATTTTGCTGTCACTCATACCAACATCAGCAGACAGAGAGGACAGTCCTATCCTTAAAAAATGACTAGTAATTCTACTGATATCCTATTTTGCAATTGATACATGTAATTTTCATACTTGCTTCTGGAATATTTAGTACATAGCAATAAAGTGGCCCCTTTTGTACTCCTCATGTAGTAACGGGGGCAACGAATTGAACTATAGTTTTTGTTACTTGTCGGATGAATTTTAAAATGGTTTGCCATCATGATGCTTATGTGTAATAAATTTGATAGTGATCCTCGCGTGCTCCATATTAATCTAATAAAAAAGATACAACCTTTCCGCCTGGCGTCACTTTTCCCACTCTCAAAAATCAATAAAAGGCCATTGTAAATATTGCTTTGAACATGGCTGATTCAAATGTATTAAAAACTGTAACTGATAATATATAATGACTGAGTTGTGCAAAATATGCCTACGGGTTGAGCACAACAATTTTTGTATCAGAAAAGATGAACATGATCCTTAAGGTTGTAAAGTTTATGAATGTATCTAACAACAGAAAAGCAAGCTATAACGGTTGTTGCCACATAGTCCCTGGAAAACAGGTATGCAATATAATTTACCAATACCTGTTGCTTAACTGGAACCTGAACCAAGAAAACTCATATTTTCTGCGAAATCGTAATAAACAGTCCATACGTGGGAGTAAGAAGTAGTAGAGCAATTTGTAAGGCTTGCATTCTGTTTGTTGCCTTTTCATTCGGAAATGGCAGAGGTACTATTGGAGGTATGAAAGGCTCGCATCTCGTAATTCTGTTTGTTGCCTCTTAATTCGAAAATGGCAGAGGTACTGTTGGAGGTATGACTGGATTTATGTTGGCTCATGGTGACAGTAGTAAAAAAACTGATTTGCCTTCAAACGAGAAAGACAAATGTTGTGCTTTAAAATATATATTAAAATTAAGGAATGTCTAGATCAATGTTCTTACAAGAAACATGAAATATCTGTTCATAGAAGTTTGCTTATTTATAACATTTATAACATGAATCAATGATTGATTGATTTTCTGTGTAAAATGAAACTAAGATTGCACAAAATAGAACAAACCATCAATTCCTCTAAACAAAACTGAGATATTGGGAGAGTTCGATCATTAACTATAGTTAAACCACGGTCAAAAGGAAAACTTACGGTGTGCATGTCTGTGTTCGAACGCACATTGGTCGACCTGTGGTTAAATTTAACACCTTGCATCTTATATTAATCAACAAAAGCAATATTTATTTTAGGTTTTGCTTACGTCCGTCATATTTAAACTACCTTGTCCAGAGTCAGACTAGAGTTTCTCTGTTGGTTTGACTAATGTTTCACTTTAGTCGGATATAGTTATTTCGATCTTATTTAAGTCGAACTACGGCGACCGTTGTTTGTGATCGAACTCGCTCATTTATGAGTCCCTCCAAGACCAAGATCTTTATAATATTCAATATCTTCCTCGCTTTCGAGAAATAGCAGAAAACGACGAACAATTCATAGGTATAAGTAGCTTTTTAGACTCCATTAGAATAGATAAAGACCAAAAAAGCAGATCTTACCGCTTTCAACATTTCCAAAGAGTGTCACCTGACAGGCAACAAGTGTAAAAGTGATTACACACGCTATCGATTTGTTACACGCTGCAATATAACTTTCGTAACATATGTGAAGATGCCAAAGAGTCTGGTATCGTGCTGCATACCAATTGCAAGATATCTATCAGTTTTGAAATATGAAGCTAGAACAGATTTTATCTTTTTTTAGACTTACAAACTCACCATTGATCTATGTCTGACGATGCTTCAGATGGAAATAATATTAATATTGTTTTTTTAATATCCTAATTACACTTATTGTTTAAGTAAGTTTATTTAAACTTTTATATGTTATCTACATTCAAAAAATTTTTTAGTGTTTGCGGCTATATAAAACCATAAAATTCACAATTTTGGTAGAAACCTCCATGTTTATTAAAATCATGCCAGCAGTTCGACTGTTTGATGTCCAGGAGTATAGAAAAAGAGTTTTTTAAGGTTGCCTTTATTTTGATGGTCTGAGACCCATCCCTCAGGCCCCAGTGGGGCAGGGGCCATGAATTTCACAATTTTGGTAGAAAAATTCTTCCTCATCTTAATTATCTACTTATTTTTTTGCTTTATACGCAAGAGCAGAGCAGAATATTTTTTAAGAATCAATTCATTTTCACAATTTTCACATTTTCACATTTTCGCAATCATTAGAGCCCCCACTTTAGTGCAAGGCCCCTTGACCCCGGGGTCATGAAATTTACAATTTTGGCAGAATGCTCAATGCTTTTAACAATCATGCAAGCAGTTTCTGTTTGATTTTCAAGAGTAAAGAGGAATGTTTTTAAAGATTGCATTAATTTTGATGGTTTTAGCCCAACTTCTCATGCCCCAAGAGGAAAGGGTCCATGAATTTCACAATTTTTACTCCCATTCACCCATATATATTGTAAGCCGAATTTGATAAAAATTCATTCAGTGGTTCCAGAAAGGAGCTGCAAAATGTTCAAAAGTTTACGAACGACGTACGACGATGGACTAAAACAGATAACAAAGGGTCATCTGAAAGCTTTTAACACTCATATTACGCAATACCGTTACAATAATAATATTACGACATTGATAACATAATAATAAACAATTATTTTTACAGCGACAGCTGTTTTAAAATATTAATCATTTATAAGTTAAAAAGCGAAGGTCTCTAGGCTCCTAATTAAAGGACATAGCCCTTTTTCAATGGTGTAACGTGAAAGCCCTTGATACTTGCACATCTTATATTCCGTATGTGTTCCGAAAAAAAAATTAAACTTAAAAGTTACTAGGCAAAAATAGTACAAAAAATCGGCATATTTGAAAACATTAAATTTCAGAAAAAGTTCAACTAAGCTGAAAGCTCAAGTGAGCTTTTCTGATCACATTTTGTCTGTCGCCTGTCTGTCCGTCTGTCTGTCTGTAAACTTTTCACATATTCAACATCATCTCAAGACCTACTGGGAAAATTTCAACCAAAAGTCATCCTTAGGCAAATAGGATTCAAACTTGTGAAAACAAAGGGCCATGTCCTCTTTTAAGAAGAGACAATTAGAAATTAATGAAAAATTTTGAGAAATTAAAAAAAAATGATTTTCTCAAGAACCATTAGGCCAGGAAAGCTGGAATTTGTGTGGAAGCATTCTCTGGTAGTGTTGATTCAAAATTGTGAAAATCATGACCACCAGGGGTAGGGTGGGGCCACAATGGGGGGGGGTCGACTTTTTACATAGGAATATGTAGAGTAAATCTTTAAAAATGTTCTTCTAATAAACTCATGAGCCAGGAAAGCTGAATCTTGTGTGGAAGCATCCTCAGGTAGTATAGAATCAAAGTTGTGAAAATCATGATCCCCAAGGGATAGGGTGGGGCAACACTGGAGGGTTGATGTTTTACATAGGACTGTATATAGTAAATCTTTAAAAATCTTCTTCTCAGAATTAAACTAATCAGTCAGAAAAGCTGAAACTTGTATGGAAGCAATCTCAGGTAGTGTAAATTCCAAGTTGTGAAAATCATGACCCCTTGGGGTAGGTTAGGGCCACAATCGGGGGGGGGGGGGTCAAAGTTTAACATAGGAATATATGGAGTAAATCTTTAAAAAATATTCTTCTCAGAAACTAATCAGCCAGGAAAGCTGAAACTTGAGTGGGAGCATCCTCAGGAAGTGTAGTTCCAAAGTTGTGAAAATAATGACACCCCCAGGAGTATGGTGGGGCCACAATGGGGGGGGGGGGTCAAAGTTTTACATAGGAAAATATAGGGTTAATCTTTAAAAATTTTCTTTTCAGAAACGAATCAGTCAGGAAAAATAAAACTTGTGTGGGAGCATCATCAGGTATTGTTGATTCAAAGTTGTGATAATCATGACCCCCCCCCCCCACCACCACCGGGAGTAGGGTGGGGCCACAATAAGGAATCAAAGTTTGACATAGGAATATTTAGAGTAAATTCCTAAAAAATCCTCTTGTCAAACACTACTCCGCAAGGAAAGCTGAAACTTGTGTAGAACCATTCTCAGGTAGTGTAGATTCAACGTTGTGATAATCATGGCCCCCGGGGGTAGGGTGGGGCCACAAAAGTGCGGGGATGTCAAAGTTTAACATAGGAATATATGGAGTAAATCTTTAAAAATCTTCTTCTCAGAAACTAATCAGCCAGGAAAGCTGAAATTTGTATGGAAGCATCCTCAGGTAGTGTAGATTTACAGTTGTGAAAATAATGACACCCCCAGGAGTAGGGTGGGGCAACAATGGGGGGGGGGTTAAAGTTTTACATAGGAATATGTAGAGTAAATCTTTAAAAATCTTTTTCTCAGAAACTAATCAGCCAAATGATTGTTTATAATTGTTAAGACTTTGGCCCCAGCACAATTCTTCGGCCTCACAAGAAGGTTCAGAGTTTGATGTAGGTTTATATCTCATAAATAAACAAATGTTAAGGATCTTTTTGAGAACTGCAATACTCAACATATGATATGACTATAAAATCACCCTGTTAGAAAAGGAACTAATGATTATAAACATAAGAATACCCAGGGGGAATGGACTTTATTTGTACAGGATCTACATGTATCATTGTACATTGTCCAGATAGTTTGTATTATGACTCAATTAAGCTGATTTTATCATACCTATTGTTCCGCAGGTGAGCGATGTGGCCCATAGGCCTCTTGTTTAAGGGTTTATAACTTTGAAACACATGCCATTATTAGTTTCAGAGCCTTTTGCGTGCACATGGTTCGCTATATTTTTGGAAACAGAGAAATAAGTTTTATAACTCTGTACCGGAACATTAAGATATTAAGAAACTGTAATTTCTAATATATCCTGAAAATTTGAACGTATTAGGACAATAAACAAGCGAGATTTGTGAGTCCTGAAAAACGTCTAGAAAAAAAAATTACCAACAAATTTAATACAAAGTCTTTCATTGAAAACGGAAGAACTTAGTAAGGAAAATAAACAAAGCAATAACAAGAAGGTCTTCCGTTGGAAATCTTTATTAAATCGAAAAATTACAAGGTTCTGTGAAACGTCATACATCCAGAAAATCAAGAACGATAAGCGGGGAACAATGTTTTACGGGTGCTGAGATTTTAGAGTTATTTGTCAGTAAAGCGAAGGCAAACAATCTTACTTTATGTACGTATTTGAACATTCGTTTATACATGTACATTTACCAAGCTTTGTTAAACATCGTTAAACATGGCCTTTAAAAAACCATGAAGCTGTCAAAAAAGGCTACGACAGATGGCCTCGTGAAACCATCCAGAAACTTTAGCATTATCCAGTTTAATAAATGATTAATATTTAATCAAATCCTGCGTAACACATCAAAATAATCTATTCTTTAGGCTACTTAAAAAATAAAAAATTATGCAATGCAAATGAATTAGTTTACAATACAAATAAAAATTATACAATGCAACAAGAATTTCTGCAATACAAATAAAAAATTAAACAATACAAATGAAATATACACAAAACATATGAAAACATACAGAAAAAAATCTATTAAAAAAATGTAGATTCAAACTAGAGATACTGTGAGAAAAGTCACAAATGATACTCCTCTCTAAGAAAAAAAAATCATAACTCAAGTATTATCCTATTATAGAAAATGATGGATGCTATCTATTTAACCGTTCATATTTTATCAATAACAACTGCTTTATTATTTTTTTGGAATTGTCAATGCTAATATGAGTACACAAACCAATTTCTATTTAAATTCCATTTAATTTCAACTTAACTGTAAATGCATGAAGACAATTGCATCCCTTTAATAACAAACGTAACTAAAATCAAACGATAATCCACATGTTAAGCAGTAACTTGACAACTTGAATGGTTGGTATACCGAGCCTGATTTTTTTCCCAAATTATTTTGGCATGCAACTTTTTTTCATAAAAAAGATTGTTCTATTTTTGTTAGTGACCTTGACTTTGCCCAAATGACCTTGGGTCAAGGTCATGACAAATCCACGTGTCATAAGCAATCTTTGTGTGAAGTAAGAACTTCCAATGTTTCTTCAGAAGGAAGATATGGACCAGACACGAATTTAGCAGTGTTTTGTCAGTGACCTTGACCTTTCCCAAATGACTTTGGGTCAAGGTAATGACACACCCTTATGTCATAATCAATGTTTTAGTGAAGTAAACACTTCCAATTATTCTCCATAAGAAAATAGTGGACTGGACACGAATTTTAGACGGACGGACGGAGGGAAAGACGAACAATATGATTCCTATATAACCCCCCCCCCAACACCAAACTTTGTTTGCGGGGGGGGGGGGGGGTGTTTGGAAAGTTATAGAATACAATAGAAAATACAAATGGAAATTATCGAATAGTGCAACCTTTGACTAGAGACTAAAGAAAAATGTTTTCACTTTATGCCCATATTGGCTGCGCCCAGTACCGGAATCCCAGTCCCAGAAACCGTGATTTCACAATTTGAGTTGGAACTTTGGGGCCTGAACCCTTGTCCTAGAGGTCATGAATTTTACTAAATAGGTAGACGACATCGTAACCAAGGATTTAGTTTTTCTCAAACATATACATGGAAGTACTAAGATTGAATACATTTACAATATATGACCATATAGACCCCAACTTATGGTCTGAACCGCGGGTAGGTTAAGGCAACTCATAGTTTAATGACCGTCAAAATTATGATTTAAATAATGTTTATTTTTATGAAAACAGCGCTGGATATTAATACCAAGTGAAAGAGTTCACCAAGGTATTATTTTTCTACTTCGGAATCGACTCAATCTTTGAAGCTGCCGTGCCATGGTATCACGTGACAGTTAAAAATAGATCACTTTTTTACCTTAACAAAAAATCAAAAAGTGTAACACTACCCCGAAGTTCATTTGTATGTTTTCTACAATAATTCGATTGGAAATTAGTTCATGTTTATTAGCATTACTGCTAGAATCCTATTGTACATCGCATAAAATAAATATTGTAAATATTTATCGGAAACCCTCTCAACTTCTAAAATTTCATTGAAAATACTACGTATTTTTCGTTTAAAACAACAAAGCACAGGATTCTAGCAGCACTTTTCATGTAGTTTAGGTCATATACCGTTAATATTTACCAAAGTCATCTTTCCTAATATCCAGGGTAGTGTTACACTTTTGCCATTTGTTGTACATATTGACAGAGGAAAGGCTTGTCAAGCCATATAAATGTCGATCCCCTTACCTTACAACACTCGCTGATTAAACAAAATATCCATGCCTGTATTATCCTGATTATATTCGAACTGACACTCATCTAAATCTTAGGTATCCGTATTAAATAAGTCTTATTTCGGCATTGTTTACACTGCATTCCGATAATTTGTCTCCCGACATGATCTTCTCTTTTAAACATGCTTGTGACGTCATCAATGATAATTATACGTAATAGAGAGAAATCGAAGATATATTCAGTTAGAAGAGTTTCTAGTGATATTTTATGTCTGTAGTTTTTATTATATAAACCAGAGATACAGTTAAAATCGACATGTTTCTGAGTAAAATATGACATCATGCTGCTTATTGTGACGTCATATCGATTAGAGGAATTTGATCGCTGTGAGTTGCCTTATCATACCCGCGACCTCTCACTCAATGGTCATGAATTTCACAATGTTAGTAGAGGGCTGTACTCAAAGCAATATAATTAGAGGTAGACATCCGATTTTGGCGATATGAAGAGTTAAATTCACAGTGGTTTGAAATCTTTATGTTGTAACAAACTGTCATTGAAATGACGGGGTGTTGAAGACCGTCAAATAATTTAACATCTAAATATGCATCGTGTCTACTGACATATTTTACATACACATACCTGGAATACAAACTAGCCAACTTTCTATAAAACTATAGATACACACACAAACATAACTTATGGATTGCTGATTTCCATGTGCAAACACTGCATGCAGTCTTGTTGTTGTCTCCAATTTCTTATACAAAGAAAACAAATATCTTAGTTGCAATTTCTTCCTGTACATAAGGAATCTTGCATATGTGATTATCAGTTATAAAACATTGCATATCTTTGATATCAAGAAAATCAATTGCTTATATTGCTAGGAAAAAATCTGTCAATTTTAGAAAGGAAAAAAACTATTACCTTTCTATTTAGAGGGATATTATACCTTCAGTAATAAAATGTTTTACTAATTGATATGTAATCTGAAAATAACATAAATATAATATAAATATGTGTCCCAATAATATACTTTTTATTCTGTGGATCAGGAATCACATGTTGAAAAAAGGTTAAATTTTAAAAAATAATGAATCGGAAAGCTACATTAAACGAGAATGCAAGTAAATGGCGCATGTATGATAAGGGGTGTGTACAACGTTGAATTAAATGGAATAAATGAATTATAATTGTTCATTAAAACTACAAATGTAATAATACCAAAAAAATATCATGATATTCATACGGGGTTCATAAAATATTCTCACAGTTATAGTTTTTAAAAGCTATACTTGATTCAATAAGTTCACGGAATTGTGGATGACTTGGTATTCTTAAATTGTACTACAATTTGCATCTTTGTGAGTAAAGTCCTCAGAAAGGTATTTTATAAAATGCAAGAGAGGCATCCTGATCATCCGTAATATCCACATTTTAAACTTTAAATAAGTATCTTATATCGTTCAGAGACTCATCACCATCGTCTTCCCATTGTGTATGTTGATCACTGCATTCCATGTCGTTTGCATGAATACTCTTAATTGTTTCTGGTAATATTGTTTCAGGATTGATACTCAAATTCTTTTTGTAATGGTTATCTTCAATTTTATCATCATTCTGGCTGTATGAATTATCAAACTTTCTATCAATTAAGTCCATCTTGTTCATCTGCTGATTTGTCTCGTCAGCTTCAGCAGATTTCGTGGAAAAGATTATCTGTATCTCGCGATGCCATAATTGACACACTGTCTGTCAAGAGTTTATCATCAGGAAACCCGTCTTTATTATCGTTCGGTAGATTCTTGTGACCAAATGAATTATTCATTTTCCTATTTTTTCTAGTTAAACGCCATCATCAAGTTTCTTCTGATTTAAATTGGTGTCGACTGCCGCATTTCCTCCACAAGAAGCAGTACTAATTGCTTTAACCTTTTCATCTGAATCTGTTAATCGTTTTGCATCATGAAAATTGTCATTACGGTCAGTACTTTTCTCCTTTCCTAATTGATTTCTGTCTTTTATTTCATCAAGTAGACCACTTTTAAACAGTTTGTTCTGCTCTGCACCATTTTCGAATGCCACTTTTTTTACATCTGAATCTTCGTGTGTTGCTGCACCATTGTCATTTGAAGTTTTAAGTTGACTATTTGTATCTTCAATGGACATTTCAGTGGAGATTTCTTCATTTGAATCGTTTATACAATCTTCAGTCCTTTGTTTAGTTGATTCATCTTTTTCTAAAGATGCATTATCTCCCGATTTCTCGAGGTCGTGTATTGTATTCCGTTTTTTTCTCCCCTTTCTTTTTGAACTTTTTATTGATGAACAAATGTTTGTACCATCTATTTTGGGTTTAGGAAACTCTTCATGAAATAGTTGTGGATTTTCACCAAGAATATAATGTTCATATTTTTTAGAATCTGTACTGATTTCTGCCTTTGTAATTGCGGTGCGGGTTTCAGGTTTGATTGAAATGTCCTTAAAATAGTGATTTTCTTTCTCTGTTGTATGACTTAATCCATTTTCAGAATCCCAACTGCACCACAGAAGTTTGTGCTCTCCTGAATTTAGCAGTTCATGTAATGGTTTATGAAAATCAATTAAAAACTTTGCCTCCGACATAGCCTCTAGGATTTTTTCTTGCCCTTTTCGCTTCAAATGTTTGTTTATTTCCCTTGCGAGATTTGATTCTACTTCAGTACAATCTGGTGTTGTTAAAATGTCTCCTAAGTTACACAGTACTGTAAAACCTAAAGCCAGTATTCTATATTCCGTTTGTTTTTTGCTTTTGTTTTTTAACAAATGCAGTTTGCAAGAGAACCCGCATAGTATGTGTACCAAATGCTTTAGAAAGAAGGCTGTTTCTGGTTCGGATTTGCTATCATGGCTTATCTTTTTTAATACGGAAATTTTCTTAAGAAATAAATTTTCAACATGGCTCAAACTGTCCAAATAGATTTGTGGTACAACAAACCAACATGTCCTACGATGACTGCGCGCAATAATGTAAAATGCAGTAGTAAGAAACATTTCACAGAACAGCATAAAAAGGTCACATGGAAAAGGAATTGAATTTTCTTTGCTTATCAAGTAGCAGAAATGATTAAATTCACACACGGCTCTTTTAAGCTCAATCCGCACCAATGAATCAAAAAAATGTTTGAAGGAAATCGACAAATCAGAATGTGATATGTGGCATTCGAGTTGCTCGCCTAAAATATCTTTAAAGTCCAATAGGTTTGCCATCAGTAAAAATCTTATGAAATCAGCAATTCCCCTTTCATTCCATGAATTAATGTTCTCCAAATTTTCCTTAAGGTTTCTTTTTATACGGCTCCTGATAAATCCGTAGTCACGGTCTTGTAAAAACGCAGATACATTTTCACACCGTCTGCTGACACTGGTGCTAAGGAAGACTGCACCGTACAGATCCGATAGAAAAATTTCACATTGCTTTTTTACATCGCAAAACAAAAGTTTCCTAAGACAAATTGCAGCTTTAATGGATATGATGTTGAAATGCGTCATCATTTCAATATTGTTCAACCATTCAAAATGTTTTCGTTTTTCAGCAAATGCAGCAATCAATTTGTTTTTCCAGCATTGGAATTTTGTTTTCAAATATGTTTTGCAATAATGTTCAAGAGCAGGTTTATCGAAACATATTTCAAATTGCTGACATTCTTGCTTTTCTTCGATTATCTTCAAACCAAGCGGAAATTGTCTTGGATATAATTTAAATAAATTCCCTTTATGATAATAAAAGTAAAAAAAAGCACACATTGCATCAAACCTTCCTTGTCCAAATGATGAATCAGGATTTAGGAAAAGTCTTATTTCTGATGCTTTGGCAGTTGGGAGAAATTTTTCAAGATATTGAGTAATTTTTTCTAGTATATCTCCCTTTGATAAATTGCATTTTGTTATCATCCAATCTATGCATTCAATCTGAACGAACATTCCACGGTGCCTGTCGTTTTGAAGCAATTCAAAAGCATTCCTAATATGCTGTTCCAAATGCATCAACTGACCAATCAATAAATGTGCTTTTGCAACAGTAACTGAATTTGAATGATTATGAATTATTTGCTTTAATTTCTCCTCGATTTCGTCGAGGTTTTTCTTCTCTTTCTTATGAAGAGCAATCTGACTCATAATTAATATGCACTGAAATCTTTTTTTTTTTCTTTGAGTGTTGTCTTTCAGGATATGCAATGCATTCTGTACTGCTCCACATTGCATGTAAAAATCTACTCTTTTGTCTTCTGTACCTGCAATAATTATCAATCATTTAAAGTTATTTGGTCCGATTTTATGCGAAACTATATGTAGTCGCTTTTAAACTTGGGTTTGTTTCGTAATTATATTTTATCATTCAAAGATCTCTTTTTACTTCAAATACTAGTAATCCGACAACTGAACTGCTCAATATGAATATCGATCACAGACGACATGGATGTAAAGCATGTTAAATAACATCCTCACCCTAGTCCGAGGTAATAAGTAACAATTAGCGCACGTGTTCTCCAAAGTAGCTTCATTAGGACAACAGATGGGCGTTAAAAGATTAACTCATGAAGTTAAGCAATTTCGGTCATAATTGGTTGTTAATTAATAATTGTGTTTTATCATATTCAAGTTTATCATTTTTAACTGATGTTGAAATAACCACAAGAAACAGGAAACTTATGCCCCGATAATGCACTAATCTATTAATGACAACTGTTATGGCGACCAACACGGAGATGGTGAATACACAGTTCAATCTTTACGGTGAATTATCTGGATAATTGTGAGATTAAAATCACAGTAATGTTTAATACCGTAACACTAACCTTTGGGCCAATTCAGTTCAAATGCTTCATCAAAGAAGTTGTATTTCAAGTACAAAACAAATCGCTCATTTCGACATTCAATGTTTTTTGCAAACTTCAAAAACTGTGCATTATTCTGCATTTTCCCAAAGTAATCGGCAGCCTTTGCACAAATCTTTGAATCCGAGTCAAGCGATTCCGGGATTTTGTCCTTAAAAATAAAAGAAAAAAATATCAGAAACTGTTAAATATTGAATATGACACCACGGATCGTCTAAATAAATTTAAAACTAGTACTCAAAATATTTTTGCAAATCAGGTTTTTTTTTATGAAAATTGTAATCATATTTGTTTATCCAGATTGACAAATGAAAAGATATAAATTTACAGTGAAGTGACAATACCATAAAACTTTGATTTTCATGTACATGTGACACCCTATCTCACGGCTGGTTTGTATTTGTTTTGGGCATATATAATATCAAACAATTATTTTCGCTTTGTCGTAGAAATTCTATGATGAAACAAAAAAAACCCTAACAGGTCAAAGATCCACGGCTGAGCTATGACCAAAACTTAACTTATTGAAATAGTTTATATAAAAAAAAACTCTTATTGTTTGTAATTTTATAAACTATCAATTTAATTTGTACAATAATCTTGAATATACATTTATTTAAAAATCATATTTGATTTTATGTAAATGTATGTTGATCTGTATTTATGATTAACTAAAGCTGTTTTCTTCAAACAATTAAACAAATGAAGTAATATCCATGCATGTACATGAGAGCATGTACATATCATGTATATGTGTATTTCAAAACAACCAGACACAAAGTAGAAGCATTCATTAAAATATTTTTAGACAATCAAAAGACTTTAGATAAATAACTTTAAAAATAACTTTAAAAGAAAAATGTTTATTAGGGTCCCAAACTCTTTATACTGTGAACAAACTAAATTTTGTGGAGGCCAATTTTCGTTGTTTGTGGGTTTTTGCTTATTCGTAGGGATGTAATTTCGTGGTTGCATGGGTTTTCAATTTCAGTTTGATTGACAATTAACACATAAAGAACAACTCAGGAAATTAGTATTCAAAATATAGAATTGCATTGGTTAGTAACTATCCTTTTCTTTTATATATATGCAGCATAATTATTTCTCATCTGGTACACTGGGCAATGCCAGAAAGAGGGGAAAATTTTCAACGAATATTGATAATGGAGATTTATGAATAACATATTATAATGACTTCAAAAGCACGTGCTTATAAACAAAAATTATATAAAAAATGATATAAAAACAAAATGATAGTTATGTTTATCAATACAATATGGTCTTTTAAACATATGTGCAATAAGAACCCACACCCTAATGCTCTATTTGTCAAAGTAACTTTTTTAAAAAAAAGAAAGTGATTAATTTGATTGGAATTTGAAAAGATGATTAAAGAAGGTTTGAAGGTAGGGGTCATTTTTTAGTTTATATTAATCTGTTTAAGAAGAAGAGCTCTATATCATAAAATTGGAAGATATCCAAAGTAAAGTGATAAAATTTGCGGATTTTTTCTCTTGTCACAGGTAAATACATCATAATCTATAATTTTAAGTAGATCCGATAGTTCTTTTGTTGACCAGCGATCCTTCCTAAGTTGAAACGACTCAAATTATTAAACATAGCGTTTGAGAAATTATTGTCTATCAGCTCGTTTGTTCAAAATCACCGTACAATGAACTTTATTTACAAAAAAACGACCCTTAAAAATGTTTCTGTAAGAGACAATCTTTAATAATAGTAATGCGTCAACTTGTGTGAAAAAATGACAAGAAATTGAAATAAATTTTTCAATCTTATTGTCTTTTATTGTTTTTTTATGGACCGACATATCAAAAATGCAAATGCTCATCGAACTTTTAGACATCAGTAACTATAACTAAATTAATAAAATATTCCCAATCTAATATTCACTAATAAAGAACCAGGTTGTTTGACAAAAAATATTAAAAACATAGAAAAAAATGCTCAATTCTTGACTTGACAAGAAAAAGAAACCAAGAGAGGACAAAAATATTTGAAGAATGTTAAACTAAAAGAAAAATAACTTCATGTCGTGAGGTATACCGGTCAATTAACTTGAAACAAACTCAACTTTTCCATCTTTTTTCATCTTTTTCACGCCCCTGATAGTATAGCGGAGAAAACAGTTTCCAACCTCTTGAAAAATATGTGTCAAAGTTAAATCATTTATTTTGTCTGAAAACTTTGGTGATGCATAGAACCAATGAACATGTAAATCTGATGCACTTAATAGACCACGATTTTGTCAATGCAAATAAGGACTACTGATGTGTTTTTTTTAATATATGGATATTGCCCAATAACTTGGTGTACCTGGAAAACTTATAGCTTCGGATTTTGGCATCACGCATGAAAGAGACAAACAATGTACATGTTTATTTTGAGTAACTTGAATATTCTTTGTTAGACATGGAAAATAAATTTAAAAACCTACCGTGGACCGAACATTCAAGTTGCATTTTCCCGAGTTGATTGATTAAATGTAATTAAGAAGAATTTGATGATCGTGGTCATTTTTAGTCTGTATTGATCTCCTTTTAAAGGAAAGCGCTCTGTCTCTCTCTCTCTCTCCCTCTCTTAGATTATAAGAAAATGCCCAAATTAAAAAGGTAAAATATATGGAGTCTTCCTTTACTAGTTGATGGCTTAAGAAATAATATCTTAAAATTTAACGAAGATCTTATTGCTAATTTGTTGACCACACAGCCTCATTAACAGAATCATTCATTATTCTTAATGTAGGATAGAAACAATCCTTTTGATACAAGATTTCCAATATTGGACAAAGCTTTGTCGAGTCCTATACCGTGAATTCTGGCACCAATGTGGAATGTCCCTATCTCATACGAGTATACTGTATAATGAATTATTGTTTTTCGACAATTTATTTTACATACAGAAACAACGTCTGGCAACTCTCTGTTATGACGTTGAAAATTTAGTTTCGGTATATCATTCCGCGTGTTACATATAGTGCAAGTCAAGAGGAGAGCATACGACAATTTTGTTTAACGAATATATGTTAAAGGGCGATATTCGGTATAATGTATTTCTCGCCCCTAATATTAAAGTTTTGTTAAAAGCTTTAAAGTTAAAGTTGAAGATAGTTGAATTCATATTGAAAAAAGTTTTTAAAAATAATCACTTCAGTGACGTCATTAAAAAGAAAAGATGTCATGAAGATTGTCTAATGTTGATAAATTATTGTTTTAGTAACAACATATGGATGTTTTCCGAAGGATATTAGACTGGAAAACATCGAGCGCAGGCTTGCTCAATTACCATTTTTAAGTATGCTGAACAACAGCATATGTAAAAATCGTTTTTCAGCAGAACTGCGCTTAATGTTTCCAAATGCAATATATTTTTTTAAAAGACAATATTTTGTGATAGGATGGTATTTAACTTTCAGTAATTTAAAAATATTCTAGTAATTTAGAAAAAGATAGCTTGAAAATCTGGTAAAGAAAGGGTTAGTGAATTGGAATAGATTCTGCTGAGGTAGATAGTGTAGGGAATGTGATAATTGTGTCAGAGGTACACTGGTCCTGGTTTCACCAAGTCCCCATTACAACAATCCTTAGTTGGTTGGCCTTTAGACCAAATTGGAACAAATATTGTTGGTCATTGCCCTATGACAGGCAATGAGAGTGAATATATCATATTCATTTGTTTGCAAAATTGCCGACATTAGGTCATTTAGCTTACGTCATAGATCATCAGCTAATGAACAATGATGACTAATTCCAAAATTAAAGCTAAAGGCATCCTCTTTACAATGATTAATCAAGATTTTTTTATAGGATACTATTTAAAAATGGTTAAAATTGAAAGCGGATATTTGACCATATTAAATATAGTCCTTTTTATAAGTAAACAAAACAATTACTTCACGGATTAACATATTCTATCATTAAAAATTTCTTACGCAGACAATATCTGTTTACTTTTTTCGGTGTTGTATTATACAGTGTAAGACTGAAAAATCTCAGAACCTAAAATATACAAGAAATATTCATGTACACAAAAAACGTAATACTTCTACACTCACCTCACTTTTCTGGTGTTGCGTAAACTTTTTAAGACTCTCACGAGCAACATCGAAGCGTGCATTATCAACCAATACACTTATCGCTTTTCCAAAATATCCCAAGGTTTCAAGACATCGACTTTGATCCAATGGAAGGATGGCTTTTCTGTACATATCTGCAGCATCATGCATCTAATAATAATTAAACCTACTATACATGTTACCATTGAAATAATAAACCAACACTAGATGTGATCTCTTTGCGAGCAACAAGAGATTTTCCAATTTAATGTATCTTAAAAAGGCTATAGGGATAGCTGTTCTTCGCTATCATTTCATAACACTTCTACAAATTCTATTAAACCCTTTCTATGGATTTCAAAAGACATATTTATTCTAAAATTTAAAAAAGGTCATTTTGATTAAATCAGATCAACGATTCGCTTTTTTAACATCGGTATAAGGAATCAGAAGGACCCCCACTTAAGGTTAATCAGATAAATTTTAATCAGATTAAAAAAAGGAACTAATTATTGTGATTTTATGAAATTTAAACGGAAATTAGTAAAATCCATCATTTTTAAAATAAATCCACAAAGGAAAACACAAAATGCTGAACAAGCAAAACCATAAAATCTGAAATATTTCGGAACTGGAAATGACGACCAAAAAATTAATTGATAGATTTCTTAAAACTTTTCCTTAAACTAAGATCTGAAAGTTTCATCGAAATAGGATGAAGCTCTTTTGAGAAAGCGTTATACAAAAAATATAAGTATGGGAAAAGAAACAAAAATATTAAATTAAGGCCTTTCTTTGAAGCAAAAGAACCTAATAATAGAAAGAAAAACCAAAAAAAAAAAAACAAGAGGCCAATTGGCCTTAACGGTTACCTGACTAGCATATACATGTAACCCATACACAAACTTGTCGAGGAGTCTCAAATATGCATTTAATTAATTAGGTTTCATTCTGGAGTAGAAACAATTATAAATTTGTAATGACGACCACCTCCCTGTCTGACATCATTCAAAAAGAACTGTGAAACCTATAATTTTGACAAGAAACTTAAAGATCTGGTCTACAAAATCATGAATTCAGTTTTCCTTTCAGGTGTGTGGGAGTATAGAAAATATTTTTTAACATTATATGCAATAACATCTATACATCCATTTTGGCCCTGCCCTAGAGTCAAAACCCATACTCCAGGGGACATGAAAATTAAAATTAAAATTAAAAACTTCCTGGTTAAAATAATTATAAGTCAGTTTTTATACAGATGTGTGAGAATAGAGAAGAAAATTTTTAAACTTTATATGCATTAACACTATAGTGCCATATTGCCCCCCCCCCCCCCCCCCTCATGTCCTGAACCCCTGATCCAGGGCCATGAATTACACAGTTTAGGTAGAGGAGTTAGTGGACATCAAAACCATGTATTCCATTTTTTGCCCACATGTGTGGGAGTAGAGAAGAAGATTTTTTAAAGATTTAAATCATTTTTACTAATTGGCCATATTGGCCACACCCTAGAGCCTGAACCCCTATCCCAGGGGTCACGAATTTCACAATTTAGGTAAAGGGCCTCATGGAAATCATAATCATGCATTTGGTTTAACAAGTATATATGGGAGTAGAAAGGAAATTTTCTAAGATTTAATACATTTTAACTATATGGTCATATTGGCCACACCCTAGAGCCTGAACCCCTGACCTAGGGATCATGAATTTCACAATTTAGGTAAAGGGCCTCATGGAAATCATAATCATGCATTTAGTTTAACAAGTATATATGGGAGTAGAAAGGAAATTTTCAAAGATTTAATACATTTTAACTATATGGTCATATTGGCCACACCCTAGAGCCTGAACCCCTGACTTAGGGGTCATGAATTTAACAATTTTGGTAGAGGGTCTTATGGAAATCATAATCATGCATTTAGTTTTTAACAAATGATATGGGAGAAGAGAAGAAGATTTTCAAAGATTTAATACATTTTAACCCTATGGTCATATTGGCCACACCCTAGAGCCTGAACCCCTGACCTAGGGATCATGAATTTCACATTTTGGTAAAGGGCCTCAAGGAGATCATAATCATGCATTTAGTTTTTAACAAATATATTGGAGTAGAGAAGAAGATTTTCAAAGATTTAATACATTTTAACTATATGGCCATATTGGCCAAACCCTAGAGCCTGAACTACTAACCCAGGGGTCACAATTTAGGTAGAGGGCTTCAAGGACATCATGATCATGCTTTTAGTTTTAAACACACACACACACACACACACACACACATATATATATATATATATATATATATATATATATATATATATATATATATATATATATATATATATATATATATATATATATATAGTAAGTTGCATGCATATGTAAAATTATTTTTCATTTCACATTCGCAGGACAGTTAAGGCAACATTTTGCTTTTAAACAGCAGTAAAAGGAGGTTGTTTTGCTTTTGTCTATTCATTTCTGCATAATGAATAGTTCTAAACTATTTTGGGTGTTATTGTAAAGATATAGGTCTCCTTTACTTGACCATGTCTAAATCTGTCGGTCACGTGACTTTTTATGGTCACGTGGGCGTCTTTTAGACAAAAAATCGTCAATGCTAAAATGAGACAAAAAGTTCAAGGGCAAGGCAAAGAAATTTAAGAGTAAGTAATATGGCAACATATTCAAAATTATCCATACATCATAGAAATCAATGCTCATTCAGTTGTAAAGTTTACTAGTTATGTAAATTTCTTTAAAAACTGGCTACTTGTTCCTAAAATAGTGCATTTTTGTATATTTTCATTACAATTACAAAGTAAACCTTCATCTCTCAACAAATGAGCATCAGTTTTTATTAAGAACTCGTAAAAGGGAAGAAAATCATACCAAGTTTAATAATATCTATAGCCGTCTTGCACTTGAACTTTTGCATTTAATTTCTCAATCTAGAAGTCCTCTTAAATCAATACACATTTCAAACGCACAAGTGATCCCAAAAGGGGAGGTAACTCTTTGAGCGATAACTCTTTTGATATAGGCGCGATGTCATTTTATCACATAATCCGAATTAATTTTAGGATATGTTTCAACAGTACATTTTGTAAATGTTTATTTAAACATGATAGTGCTTCTGTTTTATTTATTTTAAAAGAGACAAGATGGTTACGATGAATCGTCCGCATTTCCTCTGTTGTATCATGGATGAAAACAAAAACCCGTTGTGTATCAGTTCTCTTGGTTAACCGCATTCGCGGAGTTATTGGTTTCTTAATATTTTTTTAGTAATGGGAGAAAAATATATAAGAGCTAATTGTACACAATTATTTGAGGGATTAGATGTCAACATAGACAAATGAAGCCCCTGATATTAATAAACTAACTAAATTGTTCTCATAATTTATATTAAAGAATAAGATATGGAGTATTTTTTTCATTATTTATGTGCAGCCTTTGGCCAATGACTGCATATTCTATAGCACTGCTTGGGTCTGTTAATATTATTCTGGGGAAGGGGTTCAAAGGGGTAACTTTATTCTGTTTGCCAGGGGCCAGGTACCATGGTGTTTTACTATGTAAATTGTGAATTAAATTAGAATTTGCCACGGGGACTATACATGTAGATCTGTCCATGTATGAGGCCTTTTCCCATCCCCCATAAGCAATCAACAGTATTCACCTTTGTATTATACACATGTTACACTTGTAATTTAAACACTCATTAAAATTGACTTTTATTTTCATTCAACACATGCAGAATGATTAAGATTAAAGAGAGGGGGAGGGTTAGCATATCTATTCATTCACAAAATAATTTAAATTCTAAACGCTCATTTCTCATTACCGAGAAAGGAAAGAGAGTGTGTAAATCCTGCAACAAGGCGATCAAAAGTCATTTTTGGTTCACATCAATATATTGGATTTAAATAAGTCTGAATTCTCCCATGTGAGAGACTCTCTCTCCCGCCCATTTACATATCATCCCCTTTCCACTTCTCAAACAAAATTATATATATAGAAACAATTATATTTGGTTCATTTGTTTTATTAATTCAAGAAGATAAAGGGACTTTCTGAAATAAATTCTGTGACAACATTTAAACCTGACATATGCATGCAAACTCAAAATTGCAATTTCTTTTTATGATGTCAATGTGTTTATTGTATGACTTCTTAGTTCTGGTCCTCTTCTCTCTTCAAAAACACAGTCTTCCTGTTTCTAAAGTTCAGGTTTTTCTTTTCATCATTTCATCTTGTATATGACACCAGGATAAGGGTGCGGGTAAATGATCACCAATAAGAACATCATTTATGTAAATCTCAAGACAAAGCAGGTACCAGCTAAAATGAAAATTATATATATTTCAGTAAGTTTAACTTGTTATCAAAATGGCTGAAAGACTGAAATGGAGGATTTTCTACAATTTGATAGTAAATGGAATTTATTTATCTTAATAAACATTTCATTATGTTTAGATGTGCATTTAATTTTGCACAAATTCAAATACAGCTTTTCAGTTTGATCGATTTGAAATTATTCGCATACTCACCCCTGATATGTGCATGATAATAGTTTAATCGCACCCCTTTATTTTACCTGGCCTGACCTTAAAAATGCACCTCTCTCTCTCTCTCTCTCTCTCTCTCTCTCTCTCTCTCTCTCTCTCTCTCTCTCTCTCTCTCTCTCTCTCTCTCTCTCACACACACACACACATTGATATTATATAATGCTGGTGCAGTCATGCAGTGTGAATTAAAACATATCATGTATTGTTGATTTGTTGATGAGCAATATTCAAAATTGTAGATTTATAAATAACATAGGTTTATATCAATCATTTTAAAACATTAAATGAAACCATTCGTACTTGAAAATACTTTTTCTAATTGAATTCTCATAGAATAATCAGATTGGTCATTATTTCAATGATAAATTATTGAACTTATACATGACTGTATGTTATTTGCTTACATTTGTTCCAGCCTTTTTTTTCAAATCAGTGTGACACTTTTCAAATTACTCTGCAAATAACAAATTATAATTATGAGAAGCCATACAATTTAATTTACATGCATATAAGGACATGTCAACAGTAATTTGAACATTTTTGTGAAAGGTCTACATATATTATGCATGGATGGGTAAAATGACCAACACTTCAAATTTTATTTGAAAGTTACATATGCACATTCTACACAAACAATACCAGTATATGACCAGGAATGTAGATTCCTCATTTAGAGAAAATCAGATGGAGACATGCAGTCATTTGTTTATTATTATTTGTTGTTTTTTTTTATTACCAATAGTACAGCATCATAAGTATGAACCCAGGTGACAAGATTTCAAACTGTTATGGTAGTAATATACCGAGTTCTAAAAACAAACTAGTAATAATTAAGAATTACTGTGCATAAACATCTTAATTAATATATCAACTGGATGAATGTGTAAACAATATAAATGAACTGTCATGGAAGAATTTTGAACACAGTAGAAAGGTGTTATTGATCAGCTGTTCATCAATTTCCAGAAAATGAAATCAGCATCTTTTAGCCTGCACTGTACTGATTTTCAGAAAATCAAATCAGCTGTTTTCACACAGTCTTTGTATTGTTTACTTACAAATTGAAATAAAAACAAACAGCTGTGTAAAGCTAAATATTGTCAGTACAAGTACTATGAACTGATTCGTGTCGATTGGTGAAAATGATCAACAATTTAACGGACTGGCAATAAAGCTACATGTACAATGTACATTGTATAGGCCTAAATGTAAACAATGCAGTCTCTCCTCATGTTTTGAACGAAACAACACATTAAGTCGATCAGAAATGCATCAACAGTATAAAATCACAATAAAATAGTTATTGAGCTATCTGGTATATTACAAATACACTGTATATCTAATCTAAATACCTGATAAATCATCAAAAGATCGCCATCATCGGGAATACCAGCTACACGTGTTTACATCGTCTGACGAGCGCTTTTGGGACGCAGATTCACACCCATACGACAGATGCGTTATGGAAATTCTTCGTATATTCTGATTGTTGTAAACTTATAAAAACACACATGAGTGATTCGTAGTTATATTTTGCTTATGAAGTATTAAATCAGCCGTATTTTACGCTTAAACTGCTGTTTTCGGTATATATTCTATATATGGTAATACAGAGGCGGGGCGTATATTATGACGTCATAACTCATTATCCCTTCATTAGCATATCAAAACGATGTGTTGCCTTATCTGTCCTGCGTTTTTCAATGTCTTTTCATTTTAATTTTATTGGTATAAGCATGACCTGTTGTTGAATCTTTTTGTCGATAACTTTTATTCTCCTGTTCGAGGTTAAAATGGGTTAATTCTAGATTTGAAATTCAGTGGAATCATTTTATAAAATGTTAAAATCATTTTTAAACTAATGTATGTTTCAATTCACTTGAGATTTTAATAAATCAGTTAATTCCTGCATTTCATTTTCCTTTGTATTTACAACTTGCATCAAAGACATTTTTTGGTTTCTTAGGTGTATATCTTTTAACCTTGAAGACTAAGGACGTAATATTCCCGGAGAGTAATAGCATTATCCTTAACTGTACTTATTATAAGGATAATATTGAACACATAATAGACACGCATATCAGATGGCAAAAACTGGTAGGAGGTGAATTTAAAGATATAGCTGTATTTTCACCACCTGGAGGTTTAGAACCTTTTATTACGAAGGATATGCAGCAATATATACAGCAATCGGACATATCTCATTGCACCAAACACCTTGCTCTCCGCTGTGATGATAATAAAGGAACCTCTTTGTGGTGATAAGGGAGTTTACCAATGTTGGGTGAAATACTTTTCCTATTCCAATGGCCTTTCTCGAATACAAACCAGTCGTTCTATCGTGAAATTCAAAGGTAATTTTTATGTGTTTTATAACATGTATTTAATTTTTAAAGTACATGTACATATCGGTATTCCTTTTATAAAATATTGTTTATAGATTTTTTTTTCATTTAGAGATTAAAAATCGTTAGCTTATCAATATGTATACCCTTGATTGTTTTAGCCAAACCGAGGGAACCGGATATGTTTTTGTTGGTTCCAAATGAGCTAGAAGAGAATCAGTCCATAAACTTACTGTGTACTGTCGCTGATGTCGAAAGTTCACGGGAAACTCTCACGATTTGGAAAATATCTCAAAACAACGACACACCTGAATTGAAATACACATCTGACGCTACATCCGCTAAAACAGAAAACTGTACAGAAATTCTAAATGTTAACGTTACTTATACTGTCACGAGAGACGACAATGGGGCTGTGTTCCGATGTTCATCGCAAAATAACTTCACCCAAAGACCAGGACCAATCATGAATTCGTCAAAGATTTCAGTTATCTGTATGTATACGATTGTTAATGATTACATATTTCCTGGATTTAGGTTTTATCTACAGTGTAACTGTAATATCTCAATTTATTTACTAACGTGTTTTAGTGTAGAATGATATATTTAAGCATTTTTGCGGTATAAGCTACTGCCGTTCAGACATATTGCTTAAAATTATTTATACTCCTTTAAAAATTATTAAATAATCAATGTATTAAGTAAGGATACACAGAATATAACATTATGGGACAGAAGCTAAAAAAATAATATAAATATGTTACCTAAGAGGAAATGAAAATTTATAGTTAATTGAAATTAGCATCAAAAATATTGAATCCATGGGAATAATAAGATGGAATTATCTTTTATAATATTATATATTCATAATAGTTTTTCTATGGTAATACAAAAAAGGAATGATTTTTTTTTAAAATAAATGATCAAAGGTTACATTTTAATATTGCAGACGGGCCTGACGAGTCTGCTATCATTCTGACTCCTTCCAAGTCCTTGTATTTTGTTGGAGATCCCCTAACAATGCAATGCATTGCTGATAGTAACCCGCCACCTGTCTTCGTTTGGAGCTTCAGGCCATACGATACATCTGAAAAGATACTGGTCAAACATTTTCACTCCAAACTTGCCTTTGATAACCTTAAAACCACGGGTTCTGGAACTTATATTTGCACAGCAATCAATTTCGCCAGACCAAAATATCCAAACGCATCCTCCTCTGTGTCTTTATATATAAAACATTCGGGGAGTAATTACAATGGTTGTAAAAAAAAGCGGATATCTCCAAACCTGTCAGCGATATAATAGAGATACTGTGTGTGTCATTAATGTTTGGGCCGCAATTGCAGTAGTGTTTCTTATCATCTTTGTTTCATTTGCAGTTATAACCATACTTTTGATCATAAATAAAAATAATAGATCGACATGCATAACATCTAGCAATCGTGTTCATTCGCAAAGGTACAATTACATAAATATCTTTATTACACCCAATTAAAAAGAGATTTTTAAGAACGATTCACAGAAACCGTTAACTGGTAGTGAGAAAAGAAATGGACAATTATACAGTAAAGAATGCTCTTTGTAATGCTACCTAGTATAAGGAACAAAATTCTGTAAAAAAAAAATATATTAATCGATAAATGAGTTGCTAAAACAGTGTTATGTTTGTTTCAGGGACACATTTCTTTATTTCAATAATGCAATTGTTTCCATCTTTTTCCAGTGTCCCACAAAATGACACAGGGTACCAAACGCACGCTGATTTTGCCAACACTCACGTGTAAGTGTACACATTTAGATTTCTAAATGATAATTAACATTGGGAATTGGATTTCAACCGTCACACGAAACTTTACACCAACATAGTGCGGTCAAGGGTGCTTAAGTTAGAATATTGAATTTAATAACGAATCAATTCAGAACTAATTACCAATAGAAACATACAGGTAAATACTAAATATTTATGCTTTGTGTCATATGCTTAAACCAAGTAGACACTTAAACTTTTTTACTAAAAATGAGTCATTCCTTTCTTAACTTTATACCATGACATATGGTGATTACAAACAGTGTTCAAAATTAAAAGTCCAAAGGAAAATTCAAAACAGGTGCCGAGAAAGTCGGACCTCTGAAAAAAATTTGAGGTATGATCATGTTCCATTGAGGAATGAGCATCCTCTCATACCAAAAATCATCATTAGTAGGAACTTAATATCTTGATTTGTCGAAATGTAACTTCAAAGTGTTCGTTCTTGCACATAAACCAAATGCATATTCCAAAAGGTTTTTTTTTTACTTTCATCGTGTCCATATACCTTAGTTATATTAAAAATAAGTTTGATTTGCAGTTTCCAATAATTAAACTTCTCTAAAGAAATATGCAACCTGCAATAAGTTTGTGTTTTATTTAAGATATTCATCGTTACAATCTCACAAACCGGAAACTGGTGAATATACATCGTTGCAATCCAAGAAACCGGAAACTGCTGAATACACATCGTTGCAATCTCAAAAACCGGAAACAGATGAATATACATCGTTGCAATCCAAGAAACCGGAAACTGCTGAATACACATCGTTGCAATCTCAAAAACCGGTAACAGATAAATATACATCCTTGCAATCCCAGAAACCGGAAACAGGTGAATATACATCGTTGCAATCTCACAATCCGGATATTGGTGAGTATACACCGTTGCAATTCCAGAAACTGAAAACAGGTGAACATATATTGTTGCAAGCTATGATACCGGAGACAGGTGACCATACATCGTTGCAATCCCACAAACCGGAAACAAGTGAATATACATCGCTGCAATCCCACAAACCGGAAACAAGTGAATATACATCGCTGCAATCCCACAAACAGGAAACTGCTGAATATACATCATTGCAATCCCACAAACCGGAAACTGGTGAATATACAACAATCGACAATGTATCGTGATTGAGGAACTAGGTCTGAGAAAACAGATTTTTAATGTACTTCTACCGTGTAATTATAACTTATTGTTTATAGACCTCACTGGATCTTATTTACCGATCCATACTGATGCAATTTCTTTGTTTTTTTATTTGTGTGTGTGTGTGTCTTTTTTTCTTTATTGGACTTCTTTATATGGCTTTGCTTTCACAAAGATATATCTAGCAATTTTAAAATACACATCATACTTTGTATGCAATATATTCTTAGTAGTTTCAATTCTTGCTAAATGAAAATTGAACAAGAGTGGTATCAATTCTTAGTATTTAATTTGCTTTGATACACAGTTAATTTCGTTATTGATTTGATAAATAAAATCAAAAGGGAGAAATTTACCAACAATATTTAGTACAAGAGTTGTTGTATTTTTATTTTTTATTCATTAGAACTGTGTATATCATTAGATTTACAAAAAGATATTCTTTTAACAGACTTGTCACAATTGTTCATATATTACACGAGTGATAAACTTAAACTTAAGTAAAACATGTTTAATATTAAAACATCTGTTTTGCATCAGGCTGAAATTGAGTTAGCTTGCAGGACTTTGCTGTGTCAATTATACTAATTTTTAGGATGGTTGTATTTTTAAAAAAATCAAATTATTAAAAAGAAAAGTTTAAAATGGAAAAAAACGAAATCTGGGATTTTTCTTCAGCAGTTAAATCGCCATGTCCTTCGGTTAATCCTCGACCAGGACAATTCAATACACACCTCAGAATCACCTAACATTATCAGATTCAACAGGAGGTCACATCAACTTTGCTAACAAATGTTGGCTTGTTTAATAGTCTGTTACTATCTTTCTGTTTGTGGCATGCCACTCAATTCCATCACAAAAGTACCTGACCACAATATCTTTCCAGTTTTTTATTAAACTATGAAAAACTCTTAAAAGTAAACACATAAGGTGCTCTGTATTGATACCTGTCTTTCACATTACTATTATCTGTTATTGTATAAACATGTTAAATACTTTCTGTTAACGTCTCAGTATCCTGAAATATCTCCATGCCTTAAGATGGGTATTTTGTTTAATTCAACATAAATAGATCAAAGTCTTATAATTCTGTCATTTTTTTATGTAAGATAATTTTAGATATCGTACAGGCATCTGATGAATATAATAAATACAAATTGTTGATAAAAAACCAACAAATTTTTGTCCTTTATATAGAAGAAAAACTTACTAAATATGGTTATTAGTAGCAATATTAGTATATTTGTCATAGTCTTGCCAAAAAAAATTCATATAAGCCTCTAAATGCCGTATCTAACAGTATCTAAACAAGGTGTATATTGGACTAAATCATGTACGTTGTGAATCATTGTTAAGCTGATAACCGAAGCTTGATGCAATACTTCAGACTACGAAAACTCAATAAGGACTTTGTCAAGTTAAATCTTGTACACCAATCCAAGATCCATTTTTTGTTTACAAAAAGTTCGCTTTTGAGGTACTCCGAGAGTGCTTAGTTATTGGTACATATCATCACCCCATACTTATAACGTCACCTTTTTTGGCAAGCCAACTCTTTAAAATCTTTAAAAATGTTATGTGATATATAGCTAGTTATTCGCTGTTGTCTTCACATTGATTGCATTTGAAATGTTACAAACTACCTACCAATAATGCTACGTTATATTGAATTGAAAAACTTATATAAAATCAAATTGTTAATATGAGCTTGAAAAACACCTAATTTATGGGTTTGTTTTCTCAACAAAATTGTTTCTTTAATTTTCTTAGGCCTTTTGCTTAACAATCTCCAAATCTGTCACCACGTGGCTTCCTTACCTTTATCATACATGTACTTTTATAAATGCAACCATCGCACTATTTGCACCGTTCGTTTTGTAATAGCGACATGTTGATCATATATAATTTTTCGCCCAATTAGGGACAATATGTTAGAATGGCAAATGAAGCATAGTTGTAAGGTGTATAAATATAAGAGTATTTCTAGTAAAATCATTATCAATCAGCATGGTATCCAAAGACGTCGGTCGCTTGCTTGTGCTCTCAGCTTTTGTAGCACTGTGTGCTATTGTGCTGTTTTCTTCAGAGGTCGATGCAAAAGGTAAATATTTTTACATTTCTTTCTTTTTTCTATCTATTTATAGCACTAACTCTTATTTGAATATAAGTGATCCGTAATTTATTCACAAAACATACTCCTTTTTACGCTCGATCGTGATTGCAATTTAGAATTTTTTTAAAAGTTGACTACTTTTTAAAATTCAGTTCCTTTCATAAGTATAACAGTGTATCACTCAATTTTCTAAAAAAAATTTTGTTTGGTTTTAGGATACGGTGATGTAAGTATTTTAAATATTTGTTCAAAACAATAACAATCAAATAAGTGGGTGTTTGATTAACATTTGAAAAGTTTTAAATATTTCAATCTATCGTATTCTTTTTTGAACAAACATTAATCTGCTGTTTTACTGAACACAGGTAACCCAGTATAAAGGTTCTGTGAAACGAGTTGTCAAAGGAGAACGAAGGGGGCATGCTTATGGATTGAAGAACAGAAAACATGGATTCTTTGGGAAATTTGGACGAAGAGGAAGCAAGGAAAACTTCGGAAGAGGTTTGGGGAAGCGGCATAGAGGAGGAAGGAGAGGACGTGGTTATAATTTAAGAAAGGGAAAACGAGGCTACGGTCGTAACCTCAGAAAAAGTTTAAGAAATTATAAAGGTGGAAAACGAGGAAGAGGGCGAGGATATGGAAGGCGATTTGGGGGCAAAAGGAGGGGAAAGAAATACAGGGGCAAGAAAAACAAAGGATCGAAAGGAAAGAAATACAGAGGAAAGGCAAAGAAGGGCTACCCTAAAAAGAAGGATGAAAATTGCTGAGATGAAATAGCATCAGATTGTTACTTTTATAAGATTGTTATGAATACAATGGTAACATGTGAATAAAGAGTAAAATCGGTACAATTGTGTATATTTTCCTTAAAGGATTATCAGTAATGAAAGTATTGTTAGATAAATATCGGGAATCAAGGATAATTTCAGTTTAAAGCACGAGCCTTAGAGTAACCCTGCATCTTATAGGATTTGACTTTGGTCAATTCCCCGATTTTTTAAATCCTAGATGTTCCAATCTAGCATTGGAAAACAGATCAAGGTTTCTTAGAGGGTTCATTAATCATACAAAAAAATTAAAAACAAATTTAACTGTTTTTCGCCAAGGTAATAGCTAAAATGGTAATACACATTTTTTTTTTTTGGGGGGGGGGGTCACGTAAATTTGTTTTAAAACTAATGCTGGGCTTCTGAAATAATGATGTTTTACAAAATATATAATAAAGATTTTTGCACTTCAAATAGTTTATACTTTTACACGAAAGTTATCGGATATTGAAACATGCTATACAAAAAAGTCATCAAACAAATGGCTGTCGTAGCTTGGTTTATTAAAAAAATCAAAAAAAATTACACATTTAACCAATTCGTCTTCTGGAGAGTTTTTTTTAAAATTCTTTATTTACAACTACCAAGTAAAATTCCCTCTACATTTTACGGAAATTATGGTTAATTCATAGCCAATTTTTGTGGCAGTGCCCTTTGCATAAATTAACCTCCGACGTCACTTTTAGTCATCACTGGAAAACAAAAAGCATAAACTTTTCAATTATTTTCGCTTTAATTTGCTTCTATTATTTTTTGATAGAGGCGCTTTAATGCATGCAGAGTATATAGTTTGCTTTTTGATCGATCTAAGCATTTGCAAGATTCTGTGCTCCAAAGTCCTGAGCAGAGAGTTCTGGTGGCGTTATGGTAAGAGTAGTGAAATTGCGCCAAGGCGACCCGGGTACAATCCCTGAGTGTCGAATATTTTTTTCTTTTTCTTTCTTATTTGTTCGATGTATAATATTACTAAGAAATGATAGATATGATGGATTTTACTAGTTTCCGGCTTACTTTTAATAAAAAAAAAACAATGATAGTGCCAGTATTAATATTTGTCGCATGGCCCAACTCTAATGACCACAATTTTCCATTAAATTGCCGTTGGTATATCAATGATGCCTGCACGGTCTTTTTGATTATAAAGTGTTAATTGACTAATCATTGGACCCATCACTATACATGTATACACAGCTAAAAATAAAGAAGAATACGGGGTTTTGCATTTCAACAGACCCGTATGATAACGTTGAAAAATTGTGCAAGGTCTTCTGAGTGACTTCCAAATGGATAAAAGATGTCAACATTTTCCTTTATAAATCTCCGTAAGAAATCTGTTTTTGATCCCGTGAATTTTTCCGATTACAAAGTTAACATGATAACAAGTCAATGAAGTTTTGTTGGATATTTCCCGTTTCATCCATTTCAATTGCATCTCTTAAGGGTATGTGTATTTTTTTTTCTAAATTATCCAAATCTGCCGCATGAATATTTTGGGATCGACAGACTATAGTCCCGATTAAAAAACGGAAAATCTAAACAGGCAACGTCTAGAGCTCTCTATTCGAATTATATGTATATAGTTGCAGGAATGAACATTAACAGCAAAGTAATGCAAACGTTAACAAAATTGCATTGCTAAAAATACAAGTTTCATTAAGTACCAGGTATTCTAATGTTTAATGTATTCTAATGTTAAAATGTCGTCAGTCGAAAGGTTTTCTTTTTTCATCTCAATGATACTGTATCGTCTGTATGATTTAGGATCGTATGGAACACCAAAAACTCAACGTTAATGTTAGTAAATACATCATATTTGAAATATAAAAATACTCATAAAACACACGAAACGCTTTCACTAAATGCGTACGTTAAGCTGAAAAGCCAGCAATACCATATAAGAAAAATAAGTAAAAGGTTATAGCTAATTTGCTCGTTTAATCATGTTAATATTTTACAAATCGTATACATTTGACTCTTTCCGTTTCGTACTCAGCTAAAGCCAATTGAATGCAATGCTATATTTGATAGACATTCATAAAAATACCAATATGACAGTCACATGTTGATTATCATTTATTAGACATGAATGAATAATACAAAGCAAATCGTTTGTGGCCAGTTTATACCAGTCTAAAGCGATAAACGTGGTATGATGTTTTACTTTTTTCGTTCCATTCCGCTTTCCGTTCCGTTTTCCGTTCCGCGTTTTAGCAACACCCAAAAAGAATTTTATTGGCACCTTTAGTGCTTTTTAGAACGTTTAATCGATGGCATTAAAATTAACGTCTAACGATAACCACCTTCATTTTTTAATGAATTTTTCATGTATATATACGCTGGAGTGACAGAGAACAAAAAGTTAGCAATTATTAGAATTGGAGGTGGCTCAATTTTTGCGATATTCTTATGTAGGTCTCCCTCACGAATTTATGTCCTCGATGAAAACAATCTTTGATATAATTAGTTTTCTTAGTGACTTTGAAAAATGGTACATCCACGAAATTAAATCCCCACGAATAAACAATGTGCTGCCTCAGGTTGCAGCCAGTTAACCACACAATATAAAGTTTCCATTCTTTATTATTGGTATGATGGTAAAAAGCTGTAACAAATGAAATAAACAAAATAAGTAACTGAATTAACAGTGTTGTTTACATGTACATAGCCGAATGAATAATCATTAGTGACAGTAACGGGTTTCCATAGAATAAATTTTGGCGCGAGAGTTTACTTACATATAGCAATATAGATATAGTACAATTGTAAATGAAATAGCAATCAAATACTTTCTTTAGAACTCAGATATACAATAAAGATGTTTTAAATTAACTCAGGTTGAAATATATCAATGATAGTGTAGACCTTACGAATAATCATGACTAAAACTTTGACACGATAATTCATCATTTAGACTGTAAACAGCTATCAAGAAATAGATGAAATGCTTCTGCTACACAATTACACAAAAATAACACAGACAATGAACTTACACTGTGGTCAGCAGTGGGTATCTAACAATAATGGTAAACAAAATCAAAACGTTGCAGACCGCAACCATGCGGTTGACATATATAAACCGGAAACAGAAGAGTTCCCCAAACTACGGAAGCCGGGACAGAACACTCCCCACCTGATATCACCAGATATCACCCTTCACTGTTTTCAATTAACAATACCAACTCTGAAACTGGACGAATAAACGAAGATATCTTGCCATCCCTGGAAATGCGAATCTCTGCTTTTCGCACTTTGCCGTCCACACTTGGAAAGGTTTTCACAACTTTACCCATAGGCCACTGAATGCGCGGTGCCTGTTTGTCAACCATTAACACAATGTCATCAACGGAAATATTCCTTGTGTCCTTTTGCCACTTCCTACGTTCTTGAAGAGACTGAAGGTACTGCGCTTTCCACTTGCTCCAGAAGACATCCGCAAGGTGTCTCACTCTTCTCCATTGCGAACGGTACATGTCTTTAGGGTCAAAAACGATATCAAGTTGTGATACTAAGACGTCAGGTTTCTGAGTGATTAAGAGCGACGGACTAAGTGGGTATGGGTCGTCAGGATCCGTTGACAATGTTGCTAGTGGGCGCGAGTTAATGATTGCCGTAACCTCAGCAAGAAATGTCACCAGTACTTCATGAGTTAAATGTCCCTTGATCATAGAATTCTCCAACAACATAGAATCAAGGATACGTCGGGCGACACCTATCAACCGCTCCCAAACCCCACCCATGTGCGAGGAGTGAGGGGGGTTGAAAATCCAGGTAGTGCCATTCTCATACAAAACAGATTTCACCAGTCCATCTTCAACGTTGATAGTATTGATGTTGAGGTCATTTGTTGAACCAACAAAGTTTGTGCCCCGGTCTGATCTTATCTGCTTCACAGGACCTCGAAGTGCGACAAACCTTCTGTAGGCATTGATGAAAGAAGAGGCACTCATCTCTTCAACAACCTCTATGTGCACACCTCTAGTGGTCAAACAGGTAAATAGTATGGCCCATCTCTTGCAATTCGTAACTCCTCCACGAGTGCGTCTGGTCACTATGTTCCAAGGTCCAAAGGCATCAAGGCCCACACATGTGAATGGGGGACCTGGTTGAGTGCGGTCTATGGGCAGATCAGCCATTTTCTGTTGCTCCACATCCCTACGTAGTTTTCGGCACGTTACGCAATTGTACAGAATTGAAGAGATGAGTCGCTTGCTACCAACAATCCAGAATCCTGCGGAGCGCACTGCACCACCAGTAATGTGTCTGCCCTGGTGTCTTGACTTCCTGTGATAGAATTCAACAATGAGTTTGGCTACGTGGTGTCGTGAGGGGATGATAATAGGGTTCTTGTCATCTTGATGTAGTTCTCCTCTATTTAACCTACCACCAACTCTTAAGTATGCCTTCAAAGTCCATATAGGGGTCTAATTTTCTCAGTGAGCTGTTCATGGAAACAATGTTTCTCTCTTGTATACTGTTGATTTCTTCTTGATAAGATTCTCTTTGTACAACTTTGATGACAATTTTCTCTGCCTCTTTGTAAGATGAAACTGATTTTGTGAGTTTACAGGAATGCCATCCTTTACAAGGTCCTTGACCGATGAAACTCTGTGCCACATGCCTTAGTCTCGCAATAGACTCAACGAGTTTCTTCCAATCCAGGAACTCTGAAAATCTGTGTGAGCCCAGTGATACATTTGACGGTACATGGCTGGTCTTCAGACATGTAACAAGTGGTCTTATCTCCTTGTCAGAGTCAGGATCTTGCAATTCATAAAGGTTCTCCTCTGATGAATCACCACAGGTCGGGATGTAGGGGGGTCCCTTTAGCCACATGCTATCTGCCAAGTCTGACACATGAATCGCACGTGTAGCCACATCTGCAGGGTTATTGTTCGTAGATACATACTTCCACTGGTCCGGCGAGGTGATATGTCGTATACGTGCAACTCTGTTGCTCACATATGTGAAGAACCTTCGTGATTGGTTAGAAATGTAGCCCAGGACTACCCTGCTGTCTGAATAGAACCAAAACTTGCTAAGATCGATATCTAACTGTTCAGATATGTATTGTGCAATTTCTGTTGACAGGACGGCTGCACAGAGTTCGAGGCGGGGAATTGTGTGGCCGTGCGAGGGAGCAACTTTAGCTTTTCCGAGTATGAATCCGAGCTCTTCCTGGTCTTTTCTTTTAGCCAATAGGTAGCCCACAGCTGCTATAGCATGTTCAGATGCATCGCAATATACATGGACCTCTTTTGAGTCGCAGCTTCCGAATGACATGTTTGTATAGACCCTAGGTATCTTCAGCTCAGTAAGCAAGCCCAGGGACTGCCTCCATTCATTCCACCAGGTGATTTGTTCATCTGTCAGTGGGGCGTCCCAGTCAATGGAGCTATGGATGAGTGATCTAAGGAACAGCTTACCCTGGACAGTAATTGGTGCTACAAATCCAAGAGGATCGAAGACGCTATTAACGGTGGAAAGTACTCCTCGTCTGGTGGCTGGTTTCAACTCAGGTGATGGGTAGAACAAGAATGAGTCGGTGTCTAGGTTCCAGCTGATTCCTAAACTTCTTTGAACTGGTAGGGTACCCTCACCCATATCCAGTTCCTTGAGTTCTTTGGCCAAGTCTTCAGTGCCAAAGGCCTTCATCACTTCGCGGGAATTAGAAGCAATCTTGTGAAGGTGGAGCCTCCCTTCCTCATGTAGAGCTGAGCGTGTTCTCTTAAGGAGGTCAATAGCTTGAGCCTCGGAGGGTAGAGAGGTTAAACCATCGTCTACATAGAAATCTCGCTGTAGGAAATTTGCAACATCCTCTCCAAAGGTCTGTTCACTGAGATATGCTATCTTCTTCAGTCCATATGAGGCCACAGCTGGAGAGGGACTGTTCCCAAAAACGTGAACACGCATTCTATAATCGACAAGCTCTCCGTTCGGGTCATTCCTGTGGTACCAAAGAAAATGTAAGTAGTCCTTGTGTTCATCCTTCACTCGGAAACAGTAAAACATCTGCCGTACATCAGTCATAATGGCTATTGGTTCACGCCTAAAGCGCATCAACACACCGAGTAGGCTGTTGAGCAAATCCGGACCAGAGAGTAAGACATCATTAAGGGATACGCCACAGTGTTTAGCGGATGAGTCAAATACTCCTCTTATCTGGTTCGGTTTCTTGGGGTGGTAGACCCCAAATATCGGGAGGTACCATCGTTCTTTATCTCCATGAATAGGGGGAGCGACCTCTGCATGTCCATTCTCTAGAATACCTTGCATGAAGGTGAACATGTGTTCCCTCTTCAAAGGATCCTTCTGCATGCTAATATGCAAGCTTTTGGCTCTTTTCAAAGCCTGTACTTTGTTGTCTGGGAGTTTTGGTCTGTCAGAACGGAAAGGTAAGGGTGCTGTCCAATACCCCTCAAAATCCTTCGTGAATTCTCTATCCATTAATCTTAGAAATTCTCGGTCTTCACAAGACAGTCCTGGTTTTTCATCATCCGGAGATTTTTGGAATACAGTGCATCCTAGATTGTCAGAATCTTGAAAGGTGTCTAGAGTGGTGATAAAATGGTCATACTTCTCTTTCACTTCAAAATCGCTATCACAAGGTTTTAACATTGTAGCTCGGCCGTTTCCTAAAATCGAAGTCTTGTATGTATGAACGTCAGGTTTGTGGAATTTACCAATACATGTTTCGCCTATGAGAGTCCAGCCTAGTGCAAGCTTTTGTGCGAACGGAGTTCCTTTTTGTCCTGTGATCTGGGCTTGCACATGGTGTGCTTCAGGTAAGTCTCTTCCTATCAGTAAGGACACTTGAGCTCTATCATCGATTGGAGGGAAATGATGAGCAATTTCGGTCAGATGTGGGTAATGATAGGCAACATCAGATGTTGGTATCTCATCTTTAGAATCAGGTACTTGGTCACATTCAATCAATGCGGGAAGGTCCAGGGTGCAAGTTCCATCCAACGACTCTATGACAAAACCGGTTGCTCTCCTACCATAGGCATCTATACGACCCATGCAAGAAGATAGGGTGTATGCAGTGTACCCATCAACATCAGAAAAGTGCTGGAAGAATGCTGGGCTAACTAATGATTTGTTGCTTTGATCGTCAATGATAGCATACAATGTCAGTCGGTCCTCTGGGTTTTCTTTCCTATATACATGAGCTAGTAGTGTCTTTGAACATGATTTTCCATTAAAGGTTTCTTTTTGGATTTGGGTACATAGTGTCTTTGCGGCTGGTTTATGAGATTCTGTCGTTAGACTTTCCTCCCCACCATGCGAAGATGACGGAGTCATAGGACTAGAGTTCTTAACTAAGGGATCTCTCTCTGAAGACCGGATAGAGCATGGTATCCCTTCTGATGGTCTGAAATCTAGGTGAAGGGCGGTCGGATGCCTGTCGTTTCCACACTCCTCACACTTAATGGGCACTTTACAATCACGGCTGATGTGTGATGTAGATGCGCAACAGCGAAAGCAAATTCTATTTTCTTTCAAGAATCTTTTCCGTGCTTCAAGAGACTTGAAACGGAAGGCCTTGCACTTGTTGAGAGCATGATTTGAGTTGTGTAGAGGACATTTGGTTGTGGGGTCCGATGATGGTTTCTCAAGTGACGTCCCAACGAACTGGGTCTTCAATGCCGAGATTCCAGTTTTCTCATGTTGTCTGTTAGAGGAAAAATTCCTACGGACATGCTCACTGGTTTGTGGTTCATAGATAAAACTAGGATTGTTCTTTGTCCTGCTAAGTTTCCTGATGAAATCAACGAATATGGAAAATGGTGGGTATGGTACGCTATGCTCCTCAATGTACTTCACAGCCACATTTGTCCACTTTTCCTGGAGGTTGAATGGAAGTTTTCGAACAATAAGGGTTACACCGGATGAGGAATCATAATACCCTAGAAGAGAGCTGTACTTAGTTTCTTCTTTCACTGCCTCTATTTCACTCAATACATCTGACAAGTCATACAAAGTCTTAAAGTTCTTGGATGTGATTTTTGCAAAATTGTCGATTTTGCACTTTAAGGCTGCCTCAACCATTTCAGGAGCTCCATACCTCTCATCGAGTCTGTCCCAGATGCGGTGAAGTCCTCTTTTAGGATCACTTGATGTAGAAGTTTTCAAGGATTGTGCACATTTCTGTGAGTCCTTCCCAAGCCACTTCACAAGTAGGTCAATCTCCTCCACTGGTGTAACACCTAGCTCCTCCATTATGTTCTTAAAACTATTTTTCCAAGATGCGTAGGTCTCGGGTTTGTCATTAAAACTTGTTAGACGAGTAAGAAGAAGATCCTTCTTAAGGAGAAACTTTGTAAAATCTGATGAGAGACTGTGAGTGTTGGCTGGTCTGTAAGGTAGAGCATTTGGATCCAGAGACGACATGACGTTGGCTGGAAGTTCTTCTCGTTGTCTGACTTCAGGATGAATGCTAGCTGGTGGGATTGAGGGTGGAATAGGGTCATGCTGAGGGACATCAATCAGATTTCTTACGTAATTCTTAGTCCTTGTATGAGAGTCACTTTCTGGTAAGGATGGCAATGATCTCTGTTCATCTCCATCAAACGATCTCAGCATGTTGACTTCTGCTTCGGCCTCTGCTGCTTCTTGCTCTTTTCTCAGTAATTCCAGATTGGCCTGAGTCTCAATCTTCTGTCGCTCTGCACGTGCTTTAGCTGAGGCGGTCTCTAATGCATATTGCTGCTCAATCAAGGCCTGTTTTTTCTTCAACTCTGCTGCCTCTTTAGCGAATTGTAGACTGACTTTTGCTGCTTCAGCTTTAGCGGACTTTCTAGCAATGATAGATGATTGACTGGTCGAGGTGGTTCCTGAACGGTAGGAAGATTCTGATTTTTCCTCTTTTCTGCTCTGCTTTCCTATGTATGTCTTTAGTCTTCGTTTAGCATTTTCTACGAGTAAATCATATCCTTTTTTAAGAAAATCAAGCCTATGTAATTCGCTGAGGCTGTCTTGGGTTCTGGTTCTTGTGAGGTATTCCCTAAAACTGTCTGTGTATTTGTCGAAGTTCTCAATATTATGGGTTAGCTTCTTTTCCACTTCTTGGAGAGTGTCAAGATCATCTTTGTTTTTGTCTATACACTGGATAACATGATCCACACGATCCCAAAGAATTGACAATTCAACTGTACAATGCTTGACCCTGTCCCTGTAAACATCGGAGGCCTTCTCGGTCAACTGTCTGATTCTGGGTTCTTCAGTTTCTCGTTCATGTTCTGTTTCCGTGTCCATGTCCTCTGTTGACATATTGTTGTAGTTAATGTAGAAGGCTGTTGCGATGTCTGTGTCCTAGTGACGTGACGGTGCAGGTGCCTGACTTTGCTGGATAAGTCTTTTTACTGTGCTGCCTCAGGTTGCAGCCAGTTAACCACACAATATAAAGTTTCCATTCTTTATTATTGGTATGATGGTAAAAAGCTGTAACAAATGAAATAAACAAAATAAGTAACTGAATTAACAGTGTTGTTTACATGTACATAGCCGAATGAATAATCATTAGTGACAGTAACGGGTTTCCATAGAATAAATTTTGGCGCGAGAGTTTACTTACATATAGCAATATAGATATAGTACAATTGTAAATGAAATAGCAATCAAATACTTTCTTTAGAACTCAGATATACAATAAAGATGTTTTAAATTAACTCAGGTTGAAATATATCAATGATAGTGTAGACCTTACGAATAATCATGACTAAAACTTTGACACGATAATTCATCATTTAGACTGTAAACAGCTATCAAGAAATAGATGAAATGCTTCTGCTACACAATTACACAAAAATAACACAGACAATGAACTTACACTGTGGTCAGCAGTGGGTATCTAACAATAATGGTAAACAAAATCAAAACGTTGCAGACCGCAACCATGCGGTTGACATATATAAACCGGAAACAGAAGAGTTCCCCAAACTACGGAAGCCGGGACAGAACAAACAAAAAAAATCAACAATCCACAATAATTGGCCCCCACAAACTTACATGATTTCTCAATATATTTATACATTGTAAGGTAAACACGTGCTATTCTTTGTTTCCTGTGTAAGATGGTGTTCAAGTACACAATTAACCTTTATCAAATCATATGACAAATACATAGTTTGTACAATGACTTTCTTGCTGATTCAATACATAAATTATATCAAGTAAAGTTAGTTCTTCAAAGGTATGTGATTTGATATTGATACACCTTATTTAACAGAGAAAATGTAAGGATAAGTTATGTTAATATTAACAAACGATTTTTTTTTTCCTTTGGAGGTATTAGACAAACATAAAATGTATACTTTCTACAAGCATTTTACATAGTTGAGCTGTTTTTGGAATAGCAAAAATATATGGGATACATATTATTAAGGCCTTTAAAGGGGAATGATAAATCAGTTTCAAGATTTGAAATCAAACTGATTTAAATAATGGTCAATATTTCAATATTTAGAGGTTTTTTACCTTTCCTTTTAACTCTAAAATTTTTTAACTGTAACTTTTTCCTGTAAAAATATTACTTACATGATAAAACTAAAAAATTAACAGCCATTAACCCTTATTGAACCTCTGATATACAAATAGGTGTTCATATTGTTACAAATGAGTCTGATTGATACGTTTGATAAATAGCTTTACTCTTGAGACTATAAAAGGAGGAAAACTAACCACTATCCACAAACCACACTTTTGTCATGGGTAACAGGGAGATTGCTCGCCTTCTTGTGCTATCGGCCTTTGTAGCACTATGTGCTGTTGTGTTGTTTTCCACAGACACAGAAGCAGCAGGTAAAATAATGAGGTTTCATTTCAATTTAGGGATATCAGGCTCAAGACCGTACGCTGATAATAGATTAAGTCAAACTGCTGGTAATAATTCAAATAACTTTCAACTGTGTGTGTATTGTCATCATCAAACTAATGTAAGACCTTTATTTATTTTAATATTCATGATAACTATTTTTTTTTAAACATGTTAGTTTAGATTTTATATTTTTTGGAAAAGAAATAATTGACATGAAGTGTGGGGAAAATAGTGGTCCTGCATAGCGGTATATTTAATGATTCATTAAGACCTTTTCAAAGGTGAACATTAAAAGTTGTTTTATGTTGTTTTAAAAGCACAGTAATACATGTAGTTGAGTTGATTGTTTTTGTTTGATCACTAACGTATTCTTTGATATTATATTGATTCTTTTATTTGTTTCTTTTCTACAGTTATCAAAAAGGTACGTCTTTTGTTTGACATCTCATATCAATCATGAGACTGGACATATTATATTATATAAATAGTGCCTGTTTGGGAGGGTAATAGTTGAAATTGACACCCCAAGAAGACCATTGTCAACCGACGCGAAGCGGAGGTTGACAATGGTTTTCGAGGGGTGTCAATCTCAACTATTTATTTTATTATACTAAATGTTTTAATTATAGGAATGACCTGAATTATACGGTGAACCGTATGCGCATTATTTTCGCGCATGTAACAATTTGTAACGTTAAGTGTGTTGCTAACGCTGAGAGTAAAAGAACGGATTATAAACTGCTTCTTAACCAATCAGATTTCAGTATTTAACATGAAAGTATAACAAAATAATTATTTCATGTGCGATTCAAAACACTTAAGTAAAGGTGGCAGGGGACAGTTTTTTTGATACGGTTCATTGTAGCCAAGGGATGCATGTCTTCGGAACTCTGTAACTAGAATTTCCTCAGTTCCCATTCAGCACAAATACCTTTAATTCACACTTTATAAGACCAATCACCAATTTCTGAAGAAAATTACTAGTCAAAACCTGTAAAATTCTCTACATACTGGTTTTTATGAGATTTTGACCCTTTCATATTTTGCTAATTTTTCATGATTTTTCAGCTTTTTAGACCTCCCCCAGCTAATTCCCTGCAGAGGGTTGACCTTCCGTACCGCGTGCATGTTGCACTATCACATGTCAGAAACTAACCGGTGTATAGTTTACAATGTCCCATCCACCTACTTTTCGTGTTATTTTAACTCCCGTCTGTAACATGCAATTTCACTGTGTAAAGTCAGCACAACAGTCATAGCCGCAGGTTTCGCATTTTACTTCTGATTCTCATGTACCTAACATAAGGGGCCTACATATTGCATATCAATTTCAACAAGAGACACCCCTCTAACTAATGATAATCATTAAAAATCATTTCATGAATTTTAGCAACACTCATAAGCCTTCAAGTACAGCAATTCTCAATTTTACAAAAATATTGACGGGTACTTTATTCGAAACTGTCCCTTGCTACCTTTAACATACACTAACATTCTCTGAAAAGTCATCTTGTCTTAAATTTAAAAAGCTTATGCTATTCTGAAAAAAAGTACACCACATTTTGCCAATTCCATTGAGGTTTAAGAAATATATGGCTATTTAAGTGAACCCACCATTTCCACTTTCCTCTATTTAACACAGATTCACAGGGCTCTCCATAAATAAAGCATCTTTACCTAATCTTTTAGAGGTCAACTGTTGTTCAACCTCCTTAAATAAGAAACCTTATTCAATACTACATACATCTGCTTGATATTATCATGATAAAAGCATCACATCACTTAGAAATACCCTTACATGTATACCCTCCCCCTATCTTTTGATTTTCACAAGAAGTATTAGTTTGAACACTTTAACCTAATATTATGAAACTTGTGGCAGTTTCCTTGAGTCATTTCTTACACATATTTGAAAACAACCATCACTGATATTTAAAATTGATCTTTTTTTGGTAAATTGATGATTTGTAGCATTTTTATTCACAAAAAGTCATGTCGCCCTACATGTGATTTCTTGTTTTCATGAAAAACTAAACCTATAATCATATTTAGTGGATATCTTATATATTCTGGTTTCTAGTCTCCTTTAAACTTTGCTAAATTAGTAAGACCTACAAGTGTGATGTGTGCTTTTAATTAAAATGAAATTCAAACACACCCGGGTACCTGGGGACGGATGAGAATTCCATGAAAAATGTTCAAATTTTTCATGTTTTTCTACATTTTTGATGCATTTATACAATAAAAGGGTAAAAATATGTTGTTTTTTTGTTCATTTCAAGAGTAATTATCATAGCAGATGTTATTTCAAGGTCAAATGTACATTTACATATCCTACATGTAATGGTAATGGAGTCCACTGGAAAGAGGAGGTGGCTTTTTCAATTCTGTAAATACATCTAAAATACCATTTTTTGATAGGAAGGAGCAAAAACTTGAGTTTTTGACATATTGTATACTTTGATAACTGGATTTGTCTACATGTAAAGTTCATTTGAAATAAATATATGCTGTTTAAAAAATATTGGGTGATATACGTCAGGGGGCTTAATGTTATTTCATAAAATCAGACAGCAAAATGGCTGCAAATTCATAAATTTAATGATTTAATTGATAAAAACTGTTTTAAAGTATTTATTCTTATCTCAGTAATTAACTTAAGCCTATTAATTGTCATCAGGATAGGAAATACCTACTCTCTTAGCCAATTTACTCTAGTGGTGGTCATTCTACACATTTAAGAGGGAGTTACCCCCCTTGAATATTTTAGCTAATAAATCATGTAATGACATCTATAGCAAAGAAAATCATCCATTTTCACAAAATGTATTACTTATGGTACAAAATCCACTCAAAATTACACTTAAAGGAGAAATATGAAAATACCATGTAGTCTTGAAGGTGGCAGGGGACAGTTTTTTTGATACGGTTCATTGTAGCCAAGGGATGCATGTCTTCGGAACTCTGTAACTAGAATTTCCTCAGTTCCCATTCAGCACAAATACCTTTAATTCACACTTTATAAGGCCAATCACCAATTTCTGAAGAAAATTACTAGTCAAAACCTGTAAAATTCTCTACATACTGGTTTTTATGAGATTTTGACCCTTTCATATTTTGCTAATTTTTCATGATTTTTCAGCTTTTTAGACCTCCCCCAGCTAATTCCCTGCAGAGGGTTGACCTTCCGTACCGCGTGCATGTTGCACTATCACATGTCAGAAACTTACCGGTGTATAGTTTACAATGTCCCATCCACCTACTTTTCGTGTTATTTTAATCCCGTCTGTAACTTGCAATTTCACTGTGTAAAGTCAGCACAACAGTCATAGCCGCAGGTTTCGCATTTTACTTCTGATTCTCATGTACCTAACATAAGGGGCCTACATATTGCAAATCAATTTCAACAAGAGACACCCCTCTAACTAATGATAATCATTAAAAATCATTTCATGAATTTTAGCAACACTCATAAGCCTTCAAGTACAGCAATTCTCAATTTTACAAAAATATTGACGGGTACTTTATTCGAAACTGTCCCTTGCTACCAAAGTATTCATGTCAGTTATATATGAATGTCATCTATATATTTGTGGTAACATCTTCTTTTCAATTTAACAGGCACAGGACAAACATGTCAGCCTTCCTAAAAAACTAGCAATTCCCTACAAAAAGCAAGTAAGAGGGGGTAACAAAGGAAACTGGAAATATGGTCTGGGTAAAAGAAGAAACAGGGGACGACGAATCTACAGAGGTAGAGCTAGGGGCAATTATCGATTCGGCAAAACAAAGAGATTTCAACGATTCAGAGGGGAAAAAAGATCCAGGGGACTAGCAAGGGGTAAATACTCATTTGGGAGGGGGAAAGGGAGAAACGGGTCACGAGGACTTAGAAAGTACAGAGGCAAAAGTGTTGGGCGGGGCCGTGGAAGAAAATATGGACGCGGTGGCAGTGGGCGTGGCCAAAGAAAGTACCGTGGTCAAGGAAAGGGCCGTGGTCGAGGAAAGGGGCGTGGCCGAGAGAAAGGGCGTGACCGAGGAAAAGGTCAAGATCGATGGAGAAGCTATCGTAAGCGTGGTTAAAAACACTCTTGTTGATGTATATGATACAGGCAAAAAAATGAAATAAAATTTTACATCCCTGCATGGTATCGTTCTTCTTGGATAATCAAAAAAATTTCGTTGATTAAAAGTATCACATCGCAAAATGTAGTTTACTGAAACTCCGAAAATATACAATAGGATCTGGTGCTGAAACTTTCAAAATAGCATATAATTGTTATAACCTCTTCTTTGAAGAAACGGGGTATGACATCCGTTGATTGAGTTGAAGTAATTTTAATATTAAAAGCCTAGGAATACTTATATTTAAAAAAAACGAACACGAAATTGATAATCAAATGTAAATGATCTTATCTGATTTTACAGACAAGTTATTTCATTTTTAAGGTCTTCCGTTTCCAACGGAAGACCTTATAGTTTTTGTACGATTTCTTATTATTATTAAGGTCTTCCGTTTCCAACGGAAGACCTTATAGTTTTCGTACGATTTCTTATTAAGGTCTTCCGTTTCCAACGGAAGACCTTATAGTTTTCGTACTGTTTCTTATTATTATTTTTTCCAAATTTTGTGCACGCGATTTCTCGAAAACTATTCAGCCGATTTCAGCAATTTTTTCACAGATTATGAGTCATGATCTGAATTTTATATGTTTTTGAAATTTTTGTTGTCGTCACTTCCGGTATCGATTTATCGGCCATTTTGTAGTTTTTTTAGGACCTATTTTGTGCAGAGCTGATCTCAGAAAGTATCAGAGATATGACTATGAAATTTTCAGGATAGATAGTCTAAAGTCTGAAGTTGTGCACTATTATTTTGTTTTACGCCAGTGGCGCCATTTCTTGGAGCTCGCCTAGGCACGAAAATTGGGTACGAATTTTTATCCAAAATTTTCATACGTTTTGAACTATATCTTTTTATCAGTTGATATTTTGTAAACACATATATAACAAAAGTGGTAGATAATCATAAGTTCTTTCCAACGAAATCAAGAAAAAGGGGCTGGCCCCAAAAATTAGGGGCCAAGGCACTCTTAAACTCTATTACAAATAACTTAAAAACGATAAAAATTTTGTAATGCATTATAGAAGCAAAGTTGTTGATCGTACCAATATCTATTAGAAAAAATTATTGCCACGCCCATTTATTACGTAATTAGGGATTTTTAGGGGCCAGAGTACTTAGATTTTGACGCAATGTAACTAAAAAAGTAGAAATATTTTGTTAGACATCATAGAAGAGAAAATGTTTGAATTTATGATTTAAATCGATTCCACTTATCAAAACACGAATTTCCGTCCCCATTAAGGATCTAGAGGGCTGGCCCCTAAAATATTCAAACATTTGTATCTCAAATATGATCAACAATTTTGAATGGGTGTAAGAACAAAAAATGTTAGTATTCTTAAGACCTTTTCAAAGAAATCAAGAAAAAGGGGCTGGCCCCTTAAATTAGGGGCCAAGGCAGTCATTAACTCTATTACAAATAACTTAAAAACGATAAAAATTTTGTAATGCATTATAGAAGCAAAGTTGTTGATCGTACCAATATCTATTAGAAAAAATTATTGCCACGCCCATTTTTTACGTAATTAGGGATTTTTAAGGGCCAAAGTACTTAAACTTTGACGCAATATAACTAGAGAAGTAGACATATTTTGTTAGACATCATAGAAGAGAAAGTATTTGAATTTATGATTTAAATCGATTCCTATTATCAAAACACGAATATCTGTCCCCATTAAGGATCTAGAGGGCTGACCCCTAAAATATTCAAACATTTGTATCTCAAAAATGATCAACAATTTTGGATGGGTGTAAGAACAAAAATTGTTAGTATTCTTATGACCATTTCAAAGATATTGAGAAAAAGGGACTTGCCCCTTTTTTTTGGGGGGGGGGGGGGGGGAAGAGACTCGTAAAGTCTATTACAAATTACATAAAAACGATTAAGATTTTGTAATGCATTATAGTAGCAAAGTTGTTGATTGTAGCAATATTCATCTGGAAAACTCATTGCCACAGCCATTTATTACGTAATAAGGGATTTGTATACATTATCTGAAAGTGTGGGGGGGGGGGATAATTCTGAAATAATATCGATTATTCATGGTATGGTTTACAACAAAAATCGCAAGGAAGACCTACTCGTTACTCGTAACGAGATCGTATCTAGTTATTATTATTATTTTTTTTTTTCCACAAATTTTGTGCACGAGATTTCTCGAAAACTATTCGACCGATTTTGACCATTTTTTCACAGAAGATGAGACTTGATGTAAACTTAATACGTTTTTGAGATTTTTCCTGTCGGCACTTCCGGTACCGATATATCGGCCATTTTGTCCATTTTCACGACCTATTTTGTGCAGAGCTGATCTCAGAAACTATCGGAGATATGACTATGAAATTTTCAGGATAGGTAGTCCATAGTTTGAAGTTGTGCACTATTATGTTGTTTTACGCCAGTGGCGCCATTTCTTGGAGCTCGCCTGGGCTCGAAAATTGAGTACGGATTTTCATTCAAAATTTTCATACGTTTTCATCTGTATCTTTTTATCAGTTGATATTTTGTTAAGACATATATAACAAAAGTAGTAGATAATTAAACGTTCTTTCCAACAAAATAAAAAAAAGGGGCTGACTCCTTAAATTAGGGGCCAAGACACTCGTAAACTCTATTACAAATAACTTAAAAACGATCAAAATTTTGTAATACAATATAGAAGCAAAGTTGTTGATTGTAGCAATATTTATCAGGTAAAATCATTTGCACACCCATTTATGACGTAATTAGGGATTTTAAGGGGCCAAAGTACTTAAACTTTGATGCAATATATCTAGAGAAGGAGACATATTTTGTTAGGCAATGTAGAAAAGAAAATGTTTGCATTGATGATTCTAATCGATGCCACTAATCAAAACTCTAAAGTCTGTCCTCATTAAGGATCTAGAGGGCTGGCCCCTAAAATATTCAATCATTTTGTATCTCAAAAATGAACAACAATTTTAGATGGGTGTAAGAACAAAAAATGTTAGTATTCTTGAGACCTTTCGATTGAACTCAAGAAAAAGGGGCTGGCCCCTTAAATGAGGGACCAAGACACTCGTAAACTATATTACAAATAACTTGAAACAATCAAGATTTCAAATATCTTTGGTACCAAGCCTTTTTACAAAATTGATACCAGCGAGATTTTAGTCACTGTAAGTGATTGAGACACAAAGTTTATAAATGATAAGCAATCGATTGAAGATATATTTAACGGGTTTTCTTTTGTCAACCGTCACTTCCAGTACTCACCAGAAGAGTTCAAACAATTCATTTTTTTTCACAAGTTTAACTGATTATCTTTGGTGTTTCATCTTCCATGATTAACAGTAGTGTACACTAAACAAATGTATAAAAAAAAACCTAGCTTTTATTTTCATAAACCTCTTTTGTTCGTCCGTTTTCGGTCTCGAGACAAAAAACCTAGATTCACCAAGATCGCAGATTTGGCAGAGAATATCGATATTTCATCGTATCATATGAAAACAAAATCGGACGGAAGACCTACTCGTTACTCGTAACGAGATCTAGTTATTAAGGTCTTCCGTTTCCAACGGAAGACCTTATTGTTTTCGTACTGTTTCTTCTTATTATTTTTTTCCACAAATTTTGTGCACGAGATTTCTCAGAAACTATTCGGCCGATTTTGACCATTTTTTCACAGATGATTGCCAGAGGTCATAATTCTAGACGTTTTTTTAAATTTTTAAATTTTCACTTCCGGTACCGAGTTACGGCGGATTTTCTATTTTTCTACGACCTATTTTGTGCAGAGCTGATCTCAGAAACTATAAGAGATAGGAATACGAAAATTTCAGGATAGGTAGTCTATAGTTTTAAGTTGTGCACTATTGTATTGTTTTACGCCAGTAGCGCCATTTCTTTGAGCTCGCCTAGGCACGAAAATTGGGTATGAATTTTCATTCAAAATTTTCATACGTTTTGATCTGTATCTTTTTATCAGTTGATATTTTGTTAAATAATATATAACAAAAGTGGTAGAAAATCAAAAGTTCTTTCCAATAAAATCAAGAAAAAGGGCCTGGCCCCTTTAATTAGGGACCAAAAGACTCGTAAAGTCTATTAATAAAAACTTGAAAACGATAAATATTTTGTAATGCATTAAAGAATCAAAGTTGTTAAACGCTACATTATCTGTTTGAAAAGGTCATCGTCAGGCCCATGTTTGGCGTAATAAATTTGGGGAGGGGGTGTTAATTTTGAAATTGTATCGATAATTCGTGGTATCATTTAAAATATAAAAAAAATCGGACGGAAGATCTACTCGTTACTCGTAACGAGGTCGGATCTAGTTAAGGTCTTCCGTTTCCAACGGAAGACCTTATTGTTTTCGTACTGTTTATTATTATTTTTTTTTTCCAAATTTTGTGCACGCGATTTCTCGAAAACTACTCAACCGATCTGAACAATTTTTTCACAGATGATGGGAAATTATCTGAATTTTATATGTTTTTGAATTTTTTGTCGTCGTCACTTCCGGTCCGGATTTACGGTCGATTTTGTAATTTTTTACGACCAATTTTGTGCAGAGTTGATCTCAGAAACTATAAGAGATATTACTTTGAAATTTTCAGGATAGGTAGAGCATGGTTTGAAGTTGTGCACTATTTAGTTGTTTTGCACCAGTGGCGCTATTCCTTGGAGCTCGCTTAGGCACAAAAATGGGGTCAGATTTCGAATCAAAATTTCCATATGTTTTGATCAGTATCTTTTTATCAGTTGATATTTTGACAAGACATATAGAACAAAAGTAGTAGAGAATCAAAAGTTCTATCCAATAAAATCAAGAAAAAGGGGCTGGCCCCTTTAATTAGGGACCAAGAGACTCGTAAATTCTATTACGAATAACTTGAAAACGATAAATATTTTGTTATGCATTATAAAAATCTAAGTTGTTGATCTCTACATTATCGGTTTAAAAGAGTCATCGTCAGGCCCATGTATGACGTAATTAGGGTTTTTATTCTTTATCTTCAATTTTTTTTTTTATTTTTTTTTGGGGGGGGGGGGTAATTTTGAAATTGTATCGATATCTCATGGTATCATTTTATCTAAAAAAAAAATCGGACGGAAGACCTACTCGTTACTCGTAACGAGGTCGTATCTAGTGATACCAAATCCTGCACAATCTTCTACAAAAATCGTTATGTGCATGGCGTTTAAGAGTGGTAGACAATAAGTTGAATAATGTTGTCTGAGGTGGGATTGGAACGCACCTTTGGGTTCGCGGGTACGAATTTCATTGACCATGCAGAGAGTGCAATCAAAACCACTTAATTCATGGACGTGAGAGTGTGTTAATGCCACGGTAAGGACATAAATAGAAAGGTCAGGTCTAAATAATGTTAGTAATTGATTGAACAGTGGGGAACATGTCAGTTTCAAAAGCTGCGATCGGAAAGCAAACCGAAAGTAGAAATCGCGGGTTCAGTTTACACCAACGCAAGGATGTCGATAAACAATTAGTTATGCATTCTGCACATGTATTTCTGCTTTAAAAGTTTTTTTCACGTCGTTTACAAGGATAATCTACTGTTTGAATTAAATGGGATTGATATAATTATGCTTGATAAATGAAGAAATGACGAAACACGTAACATGTAAATTTATTCAGTATAAAATCGATGACTGTAATTTTCACAGTTTCAACATTCAGAAATAATGCATATCTTTTCTGATTTAACAAAATACAAAAAATATACATGCATCTGAATAGTTATACGTTTGCTTACATCCCGTGCACTGTGTACATTTTGATTCCCCGTACAATCAATACGTGCTGTTTGATTTCAGGATTTTAATTATCAATTGTTCATTCTGCTTAAGATTTGGCCGACAATAAGAATGAGGTCCGATGTACATTTACATGAGTTTTTATTTAAAATTGAGTGAAAGGATCGGGAGTTTCAAATTTTTCCCCTACAGATCAAGCCATACACGGCAGCTGAAGATTCAATAGTCATTTTTAGTCGCCTTAAACTCCTAAAAGGTGTCAAAAAGTAACCCCCGGACCACATTTTTTTAAATTGTATTCTCTCCTCTGTACACTAAACCGAAAACATTTTAAAAATCAGATGAATAGTATAAAAGTTACAATTTTTTAAAAAAAAATTAAATTTTTTTTTTTTTTTTTTTTGGGGGGGGGGGGGGTTAGCCCCCTCTAAAACCCTTAATTTTTGGCAGTTTTATTCCCAAGACCCTTTCTAGGTCTGCGCATAACGTTAATCATTATATAGATGAAATATGGAAAGCTTCACTTTTAAACTGTGCGAGAAAACGAAGAACGCGTGATTTCAATATTTTACCTTATTAAGGTCTTCCGTTTCCAACGGAAGACCTTATTGTTTTCGTACTGTTTATTATTATTTTTTTTCCCAAATTTTGTGCACGCGATTTCTCGAAAACTACTCAACCGATCTGAACAATTTTTTCACAGATGATGGGAAATTATCTGAATTTTATATGTTTTTGAATTTTTTGTCGTCGTCACTTCCGGTCCGGATTTACGGTCGATTTTGTAATTTTTTACGACCAATTTTGTGCAGAGTTGATCTCAGAAACTATAAGAGATATTACTTTGAAATTTTCAGGATAGGTAGAGCATGGTTTGAAGTTGTGCACTATTTAGTTGTTTTGCACCAGTGGCGCTATTCCTTGGAGCTCGCTTAGGCACAAAAATGGGGTACAGATTTCGAATCAAAATTTCCATATGTTTTGATCAGTATCTTTTTATCAGTTGATATTTTGACAAGACATATAGAACAAAAGTAGTAGAGAATCAAAAGTTCTATCCAATAAAATCAAGAAAAAGGGGCTGGCCCCTTTAATTAGGGACCAAGAGACTCGTAAATTCTATTACGAATAACTTGAAAACGATAAATATTTTGTTATGCATTATAAAAATCTAAGTTGTTGATCTCTACATTATCGGTTTAAAAGAGTCATCGTCAGGCCCATGTATGACGTAAATAGGGTTTTTATTCTTTATCTTCAAATTTTTTTTATTTTTTTTTTTTTTGGGGGGGGGGGGGTAATTTTGAAATTGTATCGATATCTCATGGTATCATTTTATCTAAAAAAAAAAAATCGGACGGAAGACCTACTCGTTACTCGTAACGAGGTCGTATCTAGTGATACCAAATCCTGCACAATCTTCTACAAAAATCGTTATGTGCATGGCGTTTAAGAGTGGTAGACAATAAGTTGAATAATGTTGTCTGAGGTGGGATTGGAACGCACCTTTGGGTTCGCGGGTACGAATTTCATTGACCATGCAGAGAGTGCAATCAAAACCACTTAATTCATGGACGTGAGAGTGTGTTAATGCCACGGTAAGGACATAAATAGAAAGGTCAGGTCTAAATAATGTTAGTAATTGATTGAACAGTGGGGAACATGTCAGTTTCAAAAGCTGCGATCGGAAAGCAAACCGAAAGTAGAAATCGCGGGTTCAGTTTACACCAACGCAAGGATGTCGATAAACAATTAGTTATGCATTCTGCACATGTATTTCTGCTTTAAAAGTTTTTTTCACGTCGTTTACAAGGATAATCTACTGTTTGAATTAAATGGGATTGATATAATTATGCTTGATAAATGAAGAAATGACGAAACACGTAACATGTAAATTTATTCAGTATAAAATCGATGACTGTAATTTTCACAGTTTCAACATTCAGAAATAATGCATATCTTTTCTGATTTAACAAAATACAAAAAATATACTGCATCTGAATAGTTATACGTTTGCTTACATCCCGTGCACTGTGTACATTTTGATTCCCCGTACAATCAATACGTGCTGTTTGATTTCAGGATTTTAATTATCAATTGTTCATTCTGCTTAAGATTTGGCCGACAATAAGAATGAGGTCCGATGTACATTTACATGAGTTTTTATTTAAAATTGAGTGAAAGGATCGGGAGTTTCAAATTTTTCCCCTACAGATCAAGCCATACACGGCAGCTGAAGATTCAATAGTCATTTTTAGTCGCCTTAAACTCCTAAAAGGTGTCAAAAAGTAACCCCCGGACCACATTTTTTTAAATTGTATTCTCTCCTCTGTACACTAAACCGAAAAGATTTTAAAAATCAGATGAATAGTATAAAAGTTACAATTTTTTAAAAAAAATTTTAATTTTTTTTTTTTTTTTTTTTTTTGGGGGGGGGGGGGGGTTAGCCCCCTCTAAAACCCTTAATTTTTGGCAGTTTTATTCCCAAGACCCTTTCTAGGTCTGCGCATAACGTTAATCATTATATAGATGAAATATGGAAAGCTTCACTTTTAAACTGTGCGAGAAAACGAAGAACGCGTGATTTCAATATTTTACCTTATTAAGGTCTTCCGTTTCCAACGGAAGACCTTATTGTTTTCGTACTGTTTATTATTATTTTTTTTTCCAAATTTTGTGCACGCGATTTCTCGAAAACTACTCAACCGATCTGAACAATTTTTTCACAGATGATGGGAAATTATCTGAATTTTATATGTTTTTGAATTTTTTGTCGTCGTCACTTCCGGTCCGGATTTACGGTCGATTTTGTAATTTTTTACGACCAATTTTGTGCAGAGTTGATCTCAGAAACTATAAGAGATATGACTTTGAAATTTTCAGGATAGGTAGAGCATGGTTTGAAGTTGTGCACTATTTAGTTGTTTTGCACCAGTGGCGCTATTCCTTGGAGCTCGCTTAGGCACAAAAATGGGGTACAGATTTCGAATCAAAATTTCCATATGTTTTGATCAGTATCTTTTTATCAGTTGATATTTTGACAAGACATATAGAACAAAAGTAGTAGAGAATCAAAAGTTCTATCCAATAAAATCAAGAAAAAGGGGCTGGCCCCTTTAATTAGGGACCAAGAGACTCGTAAATTCTATTACGAATAACTTGAAAACGATAAATATTTTGTTATGCATTATAAAAATCTAAGTTGTTGATCTCTACATTATCGGTTTAAAAGAGTCATCGTCAGGCCCATGTATGACGTAATTAGGGTTTTTATTCTTTATCTTCAAATTTTTTTTATTTTTTTTTTTGGGGGGGGGGGGGTAATTTTGAAATTGTATCGATATCTCATGGTATCATTTTATCTAAAAAAAAAATCGGACGGAAGACCTACTCGTTACTCGTAACGAGGTCGTATCTAGTGATACCAAATCCTGCACAATCTTCTACAAAAATCGTTATGTGCATGGCGTTTAAGAGTGGTAGACAATAAGTTGAATAATGTTGTCTGAGGTGGGATTGGAACGCACCTTTGGGTTCGCGGGTACGAATTTCATTGACCATGCAGAGAGTGCAATCAAAACCACTTAATTCATGGACGTGAGAGTGTGTTAATGCCACGGTAAGGACATAAATAGAAAGGTCAGGTCTAAATAATGTTAGTAATTGATTGAACAGTGGGGAACATGTCAGTTTCAAAAGCTGCGATCGGAAAGCAAACCGAAAGTAGAAATCGCGGGTTCAGTTTACACCAACGCAAGGATGTCGATAAACAATTAGTTATGCATTCTGCACATGTATTTCTGCTTTAAAAGTTTTTTTCACGTCGTTTACAAGGATAATCTACTGTTTGAATTAAATGGGATTGATATAATTATGCTTGATAAATGAAGAAATGACGAAACACGTAACATGTAAATTTATTCAGTATAAAATCGATGACTGTAATTTTCACAGTTTCAACATTCAGAAATAATGCATATCTTTTCTGATTTAACAAAATACAAAAAATATACATGCATCTGAATAGTTATACGTTTGCTTACATCCCGTGCACTGTGTACATTTTGATTCCCCGTACAATCAATACGTGCTGTTTGATTTCAGGATTTTAATTATCAATTGTTCATTCTGCTTAAGATTTGGCCGACAATAAGAATGAGGTCCGATGTACATTTACATGAGTTTTTATTTAAAATTGAGTGAAAGGATCGGGAGTTTCAAATTTTTCCCCTACAGATCAAGCCATACACGGCAGCTGAAGATTCAATAGTCATTTTTAGTCGCCTTAAACTCCTAAAAGGTGTCAAAAAGTAACCCCCGGACCACATTTTTTTAAATTGTATTCTCTCCTCTGTACACTAAACCGAAAAGATTTTAAAAATCAGATGAATAGTATAAAAGTTACCATTTTTTTTTAAATTTTTTAATTTTTTTTTTTTTTTTTTTTTTTGGGGGGGGGGGGGGTTAGCCCCCTCTAAAACCCTTAATTTTTGGCAGTTTTATTCCCAAGACCCTTTCTAGGTCTGCGCATAACGTTAATCATTATATAGATGAAATATGGAAAGCTTCACTTTTAAACTGTGCGAGAAAACGAAGAACGCGTGATTTCAATATTTTACCTTATTAAGGTCTTCCGTTTCCAACGGAAGACCTTATTGTTTTCGTACTGTTTATTATTTTTTTTTTCCAAATTTTGTGCACGCGATTTCTCAAAAACTACTCAACCGATCTGAACAATTTTTTCACAGATGATGGGAAATTATCTGAATTTTATATGTTTTTGAATTTTCGTACTGTTTATTATTATTTTTTTTTCCAAATTTTGTGCACGCGATTTCTCGAAAACTACTCAACCGATCTGAACAATTTTTTCACAGATGATGGGAAATTATCTGAATTTTATATGTTTTTGAATTTTTTGTCGTCGTCACTTCCGGTCCGGATTTACGGTCGATTTTGTAATTTTTTACGACCAATTTTGTGCAGAGTTGATCTCAGAAACTATAAGAGATATGACTTTGAAATTTTCAGGATAGGTAGAGCATGGTTTGAAGTTGTGCACTATTTAGTTGTTTTGCACCAGTGGCGCTATTCCTTGGAGCTCGCTTAGGCACAAAAATGGGGTACAGATTTCGAATCAAAATTTCCATATGTTTTGATCAGTATCTTTTTATCAGTTGATATTTTGACAAGACATATAGAACAAAAGTAGTAGAGAATCAAAAGTTCTATCCAATAAAATCAAGAAAAAGGGACTGGCCCCTTTAATTAGGGACCAAGAGACTCGTAAATTCTATTACGAATAACTTGAAAACGATAAATATTTTGTGATGCATTATAAAAATCTAAGTTGTTGATCTCTACATTATCGGTTTAAAAGAGTTAACGTCAGGCCCATGTATGACGTAATTAGGGTTTTTATTCTTTATCTTCAATTTTTTTTTTTTTTTTTTGGGGGGGGGGGGGGTAATTTTGAAATTGTATCGATATCTCATGGTATCATTTTATCTAAAAAAAAAAAATCGGACGGAAGACCTACTCGTTACTCGTAACGAGGTCGTATCTAGTTATTATTATTATTTTTTTCCACAAATTTTGTGCACGCGATTTCTCGAAAACTATTCGACCGATTTCAATTATTATTTCACAGAAGATGGGACTTGATGTAAACTTCATACGTTTTTGAGATTTTTCCTGTTGTCACTTCCGGTACCGATTTATCGGCCATTTTGCACATTTTCACGACCTATTTTGTGCAGAGCTGATCTGAGAAACTATCAGAGATATGACTATGAAATTTTCAGGATATAGTTAGTCTATAGTTTGAAGTTGTGCACTATTATGTTGTTTTACGCCAGTGGCGCCATTTCTTGAAGCTCGCCTGGGCTCGAAAATTGAGTACAAATTTTCATTCAAAATTTTCATCTGTTTTGATTTGTATCTTTTTATCAGTTGATATTTTGTTAAGACATATATTACAAAAGTAGTAGATATTTAACGTTCTTTCCAACAAAATCAAGAAAAAGGGGCTGGCCCCTTAAATTAGGGGCCAAGACACTCGTAAACTCTATTACAAAAAACCTAAAAATGATAAAGATTTTGTAATGCATTATAGAAGCAAAGTTGTTGATCGTAGCAATATTTATCAGGTAAAATCATTTTCACACCCATTTATGACGTAATTAGGGAATTTTAGGGGCCAAAGTACTTAAACTTTGACGCAATATATCTAGAGATGGAGACATATTTTGTTAGACATCATAGAGGAGAAAATGTTTGCATTAATAATTTAAAGCGATTCCACTTATCAAAACACCAATGTATGTCCCCATTAGGGATCTACAGGGCTGACCCCTAAAATATTCAAACATTTGTATCTCAAAAATGAACAACAATATAAGATGAGTGTAAGAACAAAAAATGTTTGTATTCTTAAGACCTTTTCAAAGAAATCAAGAAAAAGCGGCTGGCCCCTTTTTTTTGGGGGGGGGGGGGGCAAGAAACTCGTAAAGTCTATTACAAATTACATAAAAACGATTAAGATTTCGTAATGCATTATAAAAGCAAAGTTGTTAATTGTAGCAATATCTATCTGGAAAACTCATTGCAACACCCATTTATTACGTAATTAAGGATTTGTATACATTATCTGAAAGTGTGTGTGTGTGGGGGGGGGGGGTAATTCTAAAATTATATCGATTATTCATGGTATGATTAAAAACAGAAATCACAAGGAAGACCTACTCGTTACTCGTAACGAGATCGTATCTAGTTAAGGTCTTCCGTTTCCAACGGAAGACCTTATAGTTTTCGTACGATTTCTTCTTATTATTATTTTTTTCCACAAATTTTGTGCACGCGATTTCTCGAAAACTATTCGACCGATTTCAATCATTTTTTCACAGAAGATGGGACTTGATGTAAACTTCATACATTTTTGAGATTTTTTCTGTCGTCACTTCCGGTACCGATTTATCGGCCATTTTGCACATTTTCACGACCTATTTTGTGCAGAGCTGATCTCAGAAACTATCAGAGATATGACTTTGAAATTTTCAGGATAGGTAGTTTATAGTTTGAAGTTGTGCACTATTATGTTGTTTTACGCCAGTGGCGCCATTTCTTGGAGCTCGCCTGGGCTCGAAAATTTAGTACGAATTTTCATTCAAAATTTTCATACGTTTTCATCTGTTTCTTTTTATCAGTTGGTATTTTGTTAAGACATATATAACAAAAGTAGTAGATAATTAAACGTTCTTTCCAACAAAACCAAGAAAAAGGGGCTGGCCCCTTAAATTAGGGGCCAAGACACTCGTAAACTCTATTACCAATAACTTAAAAACGATCAAAATGTTGTAATGCAAGATAGAAGCAAAGTTGTTGATTGTAGCAATATTTATCAGGTAAAATCATTTTCACACCCATTTATGACGTAATTAGGGATTTTAAGGGGCCAAAGTACTTAAACTTTGATGCAATATATCTTGAGAAGGAGACATATTTTGTTAGGCAATGTAGAAAAGAAAATGTTTGCATTGATGATTCTAATCGATTCCACTAATCAAAACTCTAAAGTCTGCCCCCATTAAGGATCTAGAGGGCTGGCCCCTAAAATATTCAATCATTTGTATCTCAAAAATGAACAACAATTTTAGATGGGTGTAAGAACAAAAAATGTTAGTATTCGTGAGACCTTTCGATTGAACTCAAGAAAAAGGGACTCGTAAACTGTATTACAGATAACTTGAAAACAATCAAGATTTCAAATACCTTTGGTACCTAGCCTTTTTACAAAATTGATACCAGCGAGATTTTAGTCACTGTAAGTGATTGAGACACAAACTTTTATAAATGATAGACAATCGATTGAAGATATATTTAACGGGTTTTCTTTTGTCAACCGTCACTTCCGGTACTCACCAGAAGAGTTCAAACAATTTATTTTTTTCACAAGTTTAACTGATTATCTTTGGTGTTTCATCTTCCATGATTAACAGTGGTGTACACTAAACAAATGTATAATAAAACCTAGCTTTTATTTTCATAAACCTCTTTTGTTCGTCCGTTTTCGGTCTCGAGACAAAAAACCTAGATTCACCAAGATCGCAGATTTGGCAGAGAATATCGATATTTCATCGTATCATATGAAAATAAAATCGGGCGGAAGACCTAATCGTTACTCGTAACGAGATCTAGTTAAGGTCTTCCGTTTCCAACGGAAGACCTTATTGTTTTCGTACTGTTTATTATTATTTTTTTTTTCCAAATTTTGTGCACGCGATTTCTCGAAAACTACTCAACCGATCTGAACAATTTTTTCACAGATGATGGGAAATTATCTGAATTTTATATGTTTTTGAATTTTTTGTCGTCGTCACTTCCGGTCCGGATTTACGGTCGATTTTGTAATTTTTTACGACCAATTTTGTGCAGAGTTGATCTCAGAAACTATAAGAGATATGACTTTGAAATTTTCAGGATAGGTAGAGCATGGTTTGAAGTTGTGCACTATTTAGTTGTTTTGCACCAGTGGCGCTATTCCTTGGAGCTCGCTTAGGCACAAAAATGGGGTACAGATTTCGAATCAAAATTTCCATATGTTTTGATCAGTATCTTTTTATCAGTTGATATTTTGACAAGACATATAGAACAAAAGTAGTAGAGAATCAAAAGTTCTATCCAATAAAATCAAGAAAAAGGGACTGGCCCCTTTAATTAGGGACCAAGAGACTCGTAAATTCTATTACGAATAACTTGAAAACGATAAATATTTTGTGATGCATTATAAAAATCTAAGTTGTTGATCTCTACATTATCGGTTTAAAAGAGTTAACGTCAGGCCCATGTATGACGTAATTAGGGTTTTTATTCTTTATCTTCAATTTTTTTTTTTTTTTTTGGGGGGGGGGGGGGGGGTAATTTTGAAATTGTATCGATATCTCATGGTATCATTTTATCTAAAAAAAAAAATCGGACGGAAGACCTACTCGTTACTCGTAACGAGGTCGTATCTAGTTATTATTATTATTTTTTTCCACAAATTTTGTGCACGCGATTTCTCGAAAACTATTCGACCGATTTCAATTATTATTTCACAGAAGATGGGACTTGATGTAAACTTCATACGTTTTTGAGATTTTTCCTGTTGTCACTTCCGGTACCGATTTATCGGCCATTTTGCACATTTTCACGACCTATTTTGTGCAGAGCTGATCTGAGAAACTATCAGAGATATGACTATGAAATTTTCAGGATATAGTTAGTCTATAGTTTGAAGTTGTGCACTATTATGTTGTTTTACGCCAGTGGCGCCATTTCTTGAAGCTCGCCTGGGCTCGAAAATTGAGTACAAATTTTCATTCAAAATTTTCATCTGTTTTGATTTGTATCTTTTTATCAGTTGATATTTTGTTAAGACATATATTACAAAAGTAGTAGATATTTAACGTTCTTTCCAACAAAATCAAGAAAAAGGGGCTGGCCCCTTAAATTAGGGGCCAAGACACTCGTAAACTCTATTACAAAAAACCTAAAAATGATAAAGATTTTGTAATGCATTATAGAAGCAAAGTTGTTGATCGTAGCAATATTTATCAGGTAAAATCATTTTCACACCCATTTATGACGTAATTAGGGAATTTTAGGGGCCAAAGTACTTAAACTTTGACGCAATATATCTAGAGATGGAGACATATTTTGTTAGACATCATAGAGGAGAAAATGTTTGCATTAATAATTTAAAGCGATTCCACTTATCAAAACACCAATGTATGTCCCCATTAGGGATCTACAGGGCTGACCCCTAAAATATTCAAACATTTGTATCTCAAAAATGAACAACAATATAAGATGAGTGTAAGAACAAAAAATGTTTGTATTCTTAAGACCTTTTCAAAGAAATCAAGAAAAAGCGGCTGGCCCCTTTTTTTTGGGGGGGGGGGGGCAAGAAACTCGTAAAGTCTATTACAAATTACATAAAAACGATTAAGATTTCGTAATGCATTATAAAAGCAAAGTTGTTAATTGTAGCAATATCTATCTGGAAAACTCATTGCAACACCCATTTATTACGTAATTAAGGATTTGTATACATTATCTGAAAGTGTGTGTGTGTGGGGGGGGGGGGGTAATTCTAAAATTATATCGATTATTCATGGTATGATTAAAAACAGAAATCACAAGGAAGACCTACTCGTTACTCGTAACGAGATCGTATCTAGTTAAGGTCTTCCGTTTCCAACGGAAGACCTTATAGTTTTCGTACGATTTCTTCTTATTATTATTTTTTTCCACAAATTTTGTGCACGCGATTTCTCGAAAACTATTCGACCGATTTCAATCATTTTTTCACAGAAGATGGGACTTGATGTAAACTTCATACATTTTTGAGATTTTTTCTGTCGTCACTTCCGGTACCGATTTATCGGCCATTTTGCACATTTTCACGACCTATTTTGTGCAGAGCTGATCTCAGAAACTATCAGAGATATGACTTTGAAATTTTCAGGATAGGTAGTTTATAGTTTGAAGTTGTGCACTATTATGTTGTTTTACGCCAGTGGCGCCATTTCTTGGAGCTCGCCTGGGCTCGAAAATTTAGTACGAATTTTCATTCAAAATTTTCATACGTTTTCATCTGTTTCTTTTTATCAGTTGGTATTTTGTTAAGACATATATAACAAAAGTAGTAGATAATTAAACGTTCTTTCCAACAAAACCAAGAAAAAGGGGCTGGCCCCTTAAATTAGGGGCCAAGACACTCGTAAACTCTATTACCAATAACTTAAAAACGATCAAAATGTTGTAATGCAAGATAGAAGCAAAGTTGTTGATTGTAGCAATATTTATCAGGTAAAATCATTTTCACACCCATTTATGACGTAATTAGGGATTTTAAGGGGCCAAAGTACTTAAACTTTGATGCAATATATCTTGAGAAGGAGACATATTTTGTTAGGCAATGTAGAAAAGAAAATGTTTGCATTGATGATTCTAATCGATTCCACTAATCAAAACTCTAAAGTCTGCCCCCATTAAGGATCTAGAGGGCTGGCCCCTAAAATATTCAATCATTTGTATCTCAAAAATGAACAACAATTTTAGATGGGTGTAAGAACAAAAAATGTTAGTATTCGTGAGACCTTTCGATTGAACTCAAGAAAAAGGGACTCGTAAACTGTATTACAGATAACTTGAAAACAATCAAGATTTCAAATACCTTTGGTACCTAGCCTTTTTACAAAATTGATACCAGCGAGATTTTAGTCACTGTAAGTGATTGAGACACAAACTTTTATAAATGATAGACAATCGATTGAAGATATATTTAACGGGTTTTCTTTTGTCAACCGTCACTTCCGGTACTCACCAGAAGAGTTCAAACAATTTATTTTTTTCACAAGTTTAACTGATTATCTTTGGTGTTTCATCTTCCATGATTAACAGTGGTGTACACTAAACAAATGTATAATAAAACCTAGCTTTTATTTTCATAAACCTCTTTTGTTCGTCCGTTTTCGGTCTCGAGACAAAAAACCTAGATTCACCAAGATCGCAGATTTGGCAGAGAATATCGATATTTCATCGTATCATATGAAAATAAAATCGGGCGGAAGACCTAATCGTTACTCGTAACGAGATCTAGTTAAGGTCTTCCGTTTCCAACGGAAGACCTTATTGTTTTCGTACTGTTTATTATTATTTTTTTTTTCCAAATTTTGTGCACGCGATTTCTCGAAAACTACTCAACCGATCTGAACAATTTTTTCACAGATGATGGGAAATTATCTGAATTTTATATGTTTTTGAATTTTTTGTCGTCGTCACTTCCGGTCCGGATTTACGGTCGATTTTGTAATTTTTTACGACCAATTTTGTGCAGAGTTGATCTCAGAAACTATAAGAGATATGACTTTGAAATTTTCAGGATAGGTAGAGCATGGTTTGAAGTTGTGCACTATTTAGTTGTTTTGCACCAGTGGCGCTATTCCTTGGAGCTCGCTTAGGCACAAAAATGGGGTACAGATTTCGAATCAAAATTTCCATATGTTTTGATCAGTATCTTTTTATCAGTTGATATTTTGACAAGACATATAGAACAAAAGTAGTAGAGAATCAAAAGTTCTATCCAATAAAATCAAGAAAAAGGGACTGGCCCCTTTAATTAGGGACCAAGAGACTCGTAAATTCTATTACGAATAACTTGAAAACGATAAATATTTTGTGATGCATTATAAAAATCTAAGTTGTTGATCTCTACATTATCGGTTTAAAAGAGTTAACGTCAGGCCCATGTATGACGTAATTAGGGTTTTTATTCTTTATCTTCAATTTTTTTTTTTTTTTTTGGGGGGGGGGGGGGGGGGTAATTTTGAAATTGTATCGATATCTCATGGTATCATTTTATCTAAAAAAAAAAATCGGACGGAAGACCTACTCGTTACTCGTAACGAGGTCGTATCTAGTTATTATTATTATTTTTTTCCACAAATTTTGTGCACGCGATTTCTCGAAAACTATTCGACCGATTTCAATTATTATTTCACAGAAGATGGGACTTGATGTAAACTTCATACGTTTTTGAGATTTTTCCTGTTGTCACTTCCGGTACCGATTTATCGGCCATTTTGCACATTTTCACGACCTATTTTGTGCAGAGCTGATCTGAGAAACTATCAGAGATATGACTATGAAATTTTCAGGATATAGTTAGTCTATAGTTTGAAGTTGTGCACTATTATGTTGTTTTACGCCAGTGGCGCCATTTCTTGAAGCTCGCCTGGGCTCGAAAATTGAGTACAAATTTTCATTCAAAATTTTCATCTGTTTTGATTTGTATCTTTTTATCAGTTGATATTTTGTTAAGACATATATTACAAAAGTAGTAGATATTTAACGTTCTTTCCAACAAAATCAAGAAAAAGGGGCTGGCCCCTTAAATTAGGGGCCAAGACACTCGTAAACTCTATTACAAAAAACCTAAAAATGATAAAGATTTTGTAATGCATTATAGAAGCAAAGTTGTTGATCGTAGCAATATTTATCAGGTAAAATCATTTTCACACCCATTTATGACGTAATTAGGGAATTTTAGGGGCCAAAGTACTTAAACTTTGACGCAATATATCTAGAGATGGAGACATATTTTGTTAGACATCATAGAGGAGAAAATGTTTGCATTAATAATTTAAAGCGATTCCACTTATCAAAACACCAATGTATGTCCCCATTAGGGATCTACAGGGCTGACCCCTAAAATATTCAAACATTTGTATCTCAAAAATGAACAACAATATAAGATGAGTGTAAGAACAAAAAATGTTTGTATTCTTAAGACCTTTTCAAAGAAATCAAGAAAAAGCGGCTGGCCCCTTTTTTTTGGGGGGGGGGGGGGCAAGAAACTCGTAAAGTCTATTACAAATTACATAAAAACGATTAAGATTTCGTAATGCATTATAAAAGCAAAGTTGTTAATTGTAGCAATATCTATCTGGAAAACTCATTGCAACACCCATTTATTACGTAATTAAGGATTTGTATACATTATCTGAAAGTGTGTGTGTGTGGGGGGGGGGGTAATTCTAAAATTATATCGATTATTCATGGTATGATTAAAAACAGAAATCACAAGGAAGACCTACTCGTTACTCGTAACGAGATCGTATCTAGTTAAGGTCTTCCGTTTCCAACGGAAGACCTTATAGTTTTCGTACGATTTCTTCTTATTATTATTTTTTTCCACAAATTTTGTGCACGCGATTTCTCGAAAACTATTCGACCGATTTCAATCATTTTTTCACAGAAGATGGGACTTGATGTAAACTTCATACATTTTTGAGATTTTTTCTGTCGTCACTTCCGGTACCGATTTATCGGCCATTTTGCACATTTTCACGACCTATTTTGTGCAGAGCTGATCTCAGAAACTATCAGAGATATGACTTTGAAATTTTCAGGATAGGTAGTTTATAGTTTGAAGTTGTGCACTATTATGTTGTTTTACGCCAGTGGCGCCATTTCTTGGAGCTCGCCTGGGCTCGAAAATTTAGTACGAATTTTCATTCAAAATTTTCATACGTTTTCATCTGTTTCTTTTTATCAGTTGGTATTTTGTTAAGACATATATAACAAAAGTAGTAGATAATTAAACGTTCTTTCCAACAAAACCAAGAAAAAGGGGCTGGCCCCTTAAATTAGGGGCCAAGACACTCGTAAACTCTATTACCAATAACTTAAAAACGATCAAAATGTTGTAATGCAAGATAGAAGCAAAGTTGTTGATTGTAGCAATATTTATCAGGTAAAATCATTTTCACACCCATTTATGACGTAATTAGGGATTTTAAGGGGCCAAAGTACTTAAACTTTGATGCAATATATCTTGAGAAGGAGACATATTTTGTTAGGCAATGTAGAAAAGAAAATGTTTGCATTGATGATTCTAATCGATTCCACTAATCAAAACTCTAAAGTCTGCCCCCATTAAGGATCTAGAGGGCTGGCCCCTAAAATATTCAATCATTTGTATCTCAAAAATGAACAACAATTTTAGATGGGTGTAAGAACAAAAAATGTTAGTATTCGTGAGACCTTTCGATTGAACTCAAGAAAAAGGGACTCGTAAACTGTATTACAGATAACTTGAAAACAATCAAGATTTCAAATACCTTTGGTACCTAGCCTTTTTACAAAATTGATACCAGCGAGATTTTAGTCACTGTAAGTGATTGAGACACAAACTTTTATAAATGATAGACAATCGATTGAAGATATATTTAACGGGTTTTCTTTTGTCAACCGTCACTTCCGGTACTCACCAGAAGAGTTCAAACAATTTATTTTTTTCACAAGTTTAACTGATTATCTTTGGTGTTTCATCTTCCATGATTAACAGTGGTGTACACTAAACAAATGTATAATAAAACCTAGCTTTTATTTTCATAAACCTCTTTTGTTCGTCCGTTTTCGGTCTCGAGACAAAAAACCTAGATTCACCAAGATCGCAGATTTGGCAGAGAATATCGATATTTCATCGTATCATATGAAAATAAAATCGGGCGGAAGACCTAATCGTTACTCGTAACGAGATCTAGTTAAGGTCTTCCGTTTCCAACGGAAGACCTTATTGTTTTCGTACTGTTTATTATTATTTTTTTTTTCCAAATTTTGTGCACGCGATTTCTCGAAAACTACTCAACCGATCTGAACAATTTTTTCACAGATGATGGGAAATTATCTGAATTTTATATGTTTTTGAATTTTTTGTCGTCGTCACTTCCGGTCCGGATTTACGGTCGATTTTGTAATTTTTTACGACCAATTTTGTGCAGAGTTGATCTCAGAAACTATAAGAGATATGACTTTGAAATTTTCAGGATAGGTAGAGCATGGTTTGAAGTTGTGCACTATTTAGTTGTTTTGCACCAGTGGCGCTATTCCTTGGAGCTCGCTTAGGCACAAAAATGGGGTACAGATTTCGAATCCAAATTTCCATATGTTTTGATAAGTATCTTTTTATCAGTTGATATTTTGACAAGACATATAGAACAAAAGTAGTAGAGAATCAAAAGTTCTATCCAATAAAATCAAGAAAAAGGGGCTGGCCCCTTTAATTAGGGACCAAGAGACTCGTAAATTCTATTACGAATAACTTGAAAACGATAAATATTTTGTTATGCATTATAAAAATCAAAGTTGTTGATCTCTACATTATCGGTTTAAAAGAGTCATCGTCAGGCCCATGTCTGACGTAATTAGGGTTTTTATTCTTTATGTTCAAATTTTTTTTTTTGGGGGGGGAGGGGGGTAATTTTGAAATTGTATCGATATCTCATGGTATCATTTTATCTAAAAAAAAAAAAAAAAAAATCGGACGGAAGACCTACTCGTTACTCGTAACGAGGTCGTATCTAGTTATTATTATTTTTTTCCACAAATTTTGTGCACGCGATTTCTTGAAAACTATTCGACCGATTTCAATTATTTTTTCACAGAAGATGGGACTTGATGTAAACTTCATACGTTTTTGAGATTTTTCCTGTTGTCACTTCCGGTACCGATTTATCGGCCATTTCGCACATTTTCACGACCTATTTTGTGCAGAGCTGATCTGAGAAACTATCAGAGATATGACTATGAAATTTTCAGGATAGGTAGTCTATAGTCTGAAGTTGTGCACTATTATGTTGTTTTACGCCAGTGGCGCCATTTCTTGGAGCTCGCCTGGGCTCGAAAATTGAGTACAAATTTTCATTCAAAATTTTCATATATTTTTATTTGTATCTTTTTATCAGTTGATATTTTGTTAAGACATATATTACAAAAGTAGTAGATATTTAACGTTCTTTCCAACAAAATCAAGAAAAAGGGGCTGGCCCCTTAAATTAGGGGCCAAGACACTCGTAAACTCTATTACAAAAAACCTAAAAATGATAAAGATTTTGTAATGCATTATAGAAGCAAAGTTGTTGATCGTAGCAATATTTATCAGGTAAAATCATTTTCACACCCATTTATGACGTAATTACGGATTTTTAGGGGCCAAAGTACTTAAACTTTGACGCAATATATCTAGAGAAGGAGACATATTTTGTTAGACATCATAGAAGAGAAAATGTTTGCATCAATGATTTAAAGCGATTCCACTTATCAAAACACCAATGTATGTCCCCATTAGGGATCTACAGGGCTTTAAGATGAGTGTAAGAACAAAAAATGTTTGTATTCTTAAGACCTTTTCAAAGAAATCAAGAAAAAGGGGCTGGCCCCTTTTTTTTGGGGGGGGGGGGCAAGAAACTCGTAAAGTCTATTACAAATTACATAAAAACGATTAAGATTTCGTAATGCATTATAAAAGCAAAGTTGTTAATTGTAGCAATATCTATCTGGAAAACTCATTGCAACACCCATTTATTACGTAATTAAGGATTTGTATACATTATCTGAAGGTGTGTGTGGGGGGGGGGGGGGGATTCTAAAATTAAATCGATTATTCATGGTATGATTAAAAACAGAAATCACAAGGAAGACCTACTCGTTACTCGTAACGAGATCGTATCTAGTTATTATTATTTTTTTCCACAAATTTTGTGCACGCGATTTCTTGAAAACTATTCGACCGATTTCAATTATTTTTTCACAGAAGATGGGACTTGATGTAAACTTCATACGTTTTTGAGATTTTTCCTGTCGGCACTTCCGGTACCGATTTATCGGCCATTTTGCACATTTTTACGACCTATTTTGTGCAGAGCTGATCTCAGAAACTATCAGAGATATGACTATGAAATTTTCAGGATAGGTAGTCTATAGTCTGAAGTTGTGCACTATTATTTTGTTTTACGCCAGTGGCGCCATTTCTTGGAGCTCGCGTAGGCACGAAAATTGGGTACGAATTTTCATTCAAATTCTTCATACGTTTTCATCTGTATCTTTTTATCAGTTGATATTTTGTTAAGACATTTATAACAAATATAGTAGATAATTAAACGTTCTTTCCAACAAAATCAAGAAAAAGGGGCTGGCTCCTTAAATTAGGGGCCAAGACACTCGTAAACTCTATTGCAAATAACTTAAAAACGATCAAAATTTGGTAATGCAATATAGAAGCAAAGTTGTTGATTGTAGCAATATTTATCAGGTAAAATCATTTTCACGCCCATTTATGACGTAATTAGGGATTTTAAGGGGCCAAAGTACTTAAACTTTGATGCAATATATCTAGAGAAGGAGACATATTTTGTTAGGCAATGTAGAAAAGAAAATGTTTGCATTGATGATTCTAATCAATTCCACTAATCAAAACTCCAAAGTCTGTCCCCATTAAGGATCTATAGGGCTGGCCCCTAAAATATTCAATCATTTGTATCTCAAAAATGAACAACAATTTTAGATGGGTGTAAGAACAAAAAATGTTAGTATACGTGAGAACTGTCGATTGAACTCAAGAAAAAGGGGCTGGCCCCTTAAATGAGAAGCCAAGACACTCGTAAACTATATTACAGATAACTTGAAAACAAGCAAGATTTCAAATATCTTTGGTACTTAGCCTTTTTTACAAAATTGATACCAGCGAGATTTTAGTCACTGTAAGTGATTGAGACACAAACTTTTATAAATGATAGACAATCGATTGAAGATATATTTAACGGGTTTTCTTTTGTCAACCGTCACTTCCGGTACTCACCAGAAGAGTTCAAACAATTCATTTTTTTCACAAGTTTAACTGATTATCTTTGGTGTTTCATCTGCTATGATTAACAGTAGTGTACACTAAACATATGTATAAAAAACCCTAGCTTTTATTTTCATAAACCTCTTTTGTTCGTTCGTTTTCGGTCTCGAGACAAAAAACCTAGATTCACCAAGATCGCAGATTTGGCAGAGAATATCTATATTTCATCGTATCATATGAAAACAAAATCGGACGGAAGACCTACTCGTTACTCGTAACGAGATCTAGTTTATCATCTGTTTTATCCCTCTTTGAATAGCGTCATCAATGATTATAATTGTACCAAATACGATGCATTGAAACGATATATAAGGAATATTGTTGGGTTTGTTTCACATTTGTATTCACTAAGGGACACAACCCAATTTATATATTTGTAAGATTATTTTTTTTTTCAAAGCAGAAGTCTCTTCCTCTGTCAAGCAAAGATCATAAGCATAAATATCGTATACAGAATTGTTAATATATCTATACTGACCCCAGTCCGTACGTGACTAATAATAAAAGTTCAATGTTTAAAGTTCAGTTAACAATTATAATATCCGTTGATCGCTGTCAAGAAACGAATCATCGTTCGAGAGTTTTTAATCACCCTGATCATTTCGGTGGTACATGTATTATGAATTTTTGTCACTTATTCGTCCTGGTCAGTATGATTGACGTTATGAACTTCATAGCTGTTCAGTAGATAGTTCATAATAAGCGTTTATTTCTTTACTTTATAGGGGTTATGTATTTTTTTTCTGCAATGATCGCTGCCTTCATAACCCGCATGAAGCACCAAAACAGCAATTTATTGTTTATATTTACATCTATCTTATAACAAATTAATAGATTGATTGTAAAAAGTAAGTAAAATTCACTAAATTGCTGTTAATGTACATGAGTACGTTAGCTAAAAGAAACAGTTAAAACTTCTATTTTTATATTTTGAGTCTGAAATCATAGATATTAGTTTGTGCAGTCCGCTTTTTTCTTAGGTCGCTGAAGATTTCAACCAATCGACAAACGGGACATGTAGATTGCAGTCTGGCTGTTTTATAGAGCAATGAATTAACTATAAGTTTCAAATAGAGGGATCATGCTCGGACTGAAATCTACGTGATCCAGTTCTATCTGGTTTATCGATTGGTCGAAACATTCAGCAATAAGAAACAACCAATGACAGCACGAAATTTAATTACTGAGCAATTATAATGATTTCAGACTCAAATTCCAAAAGAAGATGAATAGTTTTGCCAGTGATTTTTCTCTTATCTAAGGTACTGGAGTACATGAACAATTAACAATTTTAATTACGTTTTACAATTAATTAATTTGTTCGTTAAAAATTATAAATATAAACAATTAATAACTTTCTTTGGTGATTCATGCGGTTTATGAGCAACATTGCAGAAAAAAGAATAATCAGTGGTTTAAACGTCCATGCTTGGATATTAGGAGTCCAAGGGGCCAATCCATATACGCCATGTAATATGAAAACGAACTTAAAAAATATAATGATTTTTTTTCTCTGTATATTTCCATATTTATGCACCCTACATGCAAAATAAATTACATCAATATGCAAATATTATGTTCACATGATTGTATGAACATTTCTTTATAATGAAGGTAAATAATTATTTCACAGATCTTTATTTTAATATAGTTTATACTTATTTCTGTCAGTCTCTGACATCATACATGCAAGATGAACCATGTGACTTATTAATGACAGCATAAGAGTTTAGAGATATGTCTACGTGTAACTTATTATTCATGTCCACATTCATACGGAAGTTAGAAAAAAAACCTGCTGACCACTCCTTGTTTCCGGAAATAATATTTAAGAGAGCTCGACGGTCGTTGCCATTTTAAGGTGGAATAACACATCGTCATAAAACGGCTGACCTCTGATCAAAACGACATTTTTTTAAGGATTCTATCGACGGTAAAATAAAACTTACTTCATAGCCTAGTGGATAAAGTGTCGGGCTTGTGATCTGTACGTACCGAGTTCGAATCCCGCTGAGCCTTTTGTTGTTATTTGATGAATTGATTTTTTTAAATATCATCCCTAATTTGCAATGTTTTGCTTATTTGACATATATATAGTTTATTTATCATTATATCTTTCATAATCAAATAATTTACAGTTAATTTGAGTGACTTTTTTCCAGGTGTGTTATTCCACCTTAAAGAATTTTGATTTCCTTAAGAAGGAAAGGTACATGTATGCACAAAGGAAATGATAAAATCTTAAAGCTAAAATACTTGGATTATTTCCTTACTAAATATTAATAACAGTTAATTGACAAACATGCATTTTTCAAAGTTTGATACAGATCTTATGATTAATTTGCCCCCCCCCCCCCCCCTCTCTCTGATCCTTAACCTCATATTTTTAATATTCATGTTGTTCTTTAGGTAAAGATTATGAATGAATAAAGGAAATGATCAAATTTTAATGCTAAAATACTTGGATTATTTCCTCACTTAATACTAATAATAGTTTTTTGCCAAACATGTATCAAAGTTAAACACAGATCTTATGGTTAATGTGTTGACACCCCCCCCCCCCCCTGGGATCCTTAAACTTATATTCTAATATTCATGTTTCTTCTTTATGAAAGGATTGGGAATGAATAAAGAACATTGAATCTGGAATGAACGTCTGGACTTTCGTATCATTGAGACACTTTCCCTATAGCAGCTGCGACCCCGGAACATGATTTCGGCTAGCTAAAACTACTTACCGATCTCTCTATGTGAATGGGTTATAATTATCATTCCCTTGGTTTTAAACAGACTGGTGTGGATGCACTTTAAACTTTGTATAGAAATGTTGGTATTTGTCAAAATATAACGGTATCCTCTACGAATATTTTTTACAAAAAAGTATTTGACCTCTCTCGGCCGACGGATGATAAACATGATAAGTTACAAGACATTTTGTTAACATTCAAAACAGATTAACGTGCATTTTTCATCATCAGCGTACTGTTATTCACAGATTTTCATTCAATATTCATAATATCTTTTCTTTTAAAAACTGCTGTTGAACTTTTGATTTTAAGCACTGTTCATTATCACATCATTTTATATTTTTTTTAAACTGATGTTAGCCTATTAATTTTTTTCGTTATATTTAGTATAAAATACTGATGTATGTTTTACTTTTTTCATTAGTATGAAAAATATATCAAATTGTTTTTTAACTACTACGTTTGCTTATGTTACACTCATGGATTACAACATGTGCAATATAGGAAAGTTAATGTAAGAAATGGGAACTTGAACTTTTCATACCTTCTCCTAATAAAAGCCTCAATGGCTACATGTAACGAACGGTAACCGTGCAAGCTGATTTCACAAAACAACCTCCCTTTTCATGTCCGACAACGCATAGGTACATGTAACGGAATTATGTATGAATATGATTATATGAACAAGAGTAAGAAACAATCAATACAGACTGAACCCCTTCACCAGACCTGCTTCTAGTCCAAACATGGCGAGTCCTTGTATTTCTCTGGTCCCTGTGTGCATCCTTCTTTCTATCTCTCTTCTTCCGGTTCTGTCTGGCAAGTATCAATTTTGCTTATACTTATCTTTATTGTAGATAGGTTAAATATATGAGAATACCTAAATATTTATATTTTGTTAACCCATCTTATTTTACTACTAGTATTTATTGAGGAATATAAAATTTAACCCGTTTTGCCTATAAAGATTAATTGGATATTTTTTTTTCTCATCAGCTCGCTACGTGGTAAGTGCAGTTACACTTTCCCTTTATTTAGATATGGTCCCATGGTTGGAAGAACATAAATTGTGAAAGAAAATATATATATTAACTGATAGAATTAGTACTTTTATTGATGAACATTAAGGGGGATATGATGCCATCTTGTACATTTGAAGATAAGAATATAAACATTTCTTGAACTGGCTTGTTTCTGTCCGAAACTGGTAAAAAAAAATGTTGCCAAATGATATAAAAGCAGTAAATATGAAGTCATACATCCCATTTTGTTTGAAAAGTATGCATACAAGAACATGACAATGTCTTTTTAATGACCCAGAACAGCTGACGGACTGCGCAGCTACAGACTTATTTTGATTATTTAAAAATCTGAAAAAAAATGAAGGGGATCATTGATATGCTCTCTACAACCATTTGTTGAGAAAAACTTTGAATTTTGCTCATTTAAGTTGTATCTTTGTCAGAAACAAGCCAGCTCAAGAAATGTTTACATTCTTATCCTCAAATGTACAAGATGGCTGCACGTCCCCCTTAAAGTATAAAAATAATACCTTGTATGCCTGGGATTTGGAAACGACAATATATATATATATATATATATATATATATATATATATATATATATATATATATATATATATATATATATGCAGTAAATCAATGAATATAGTTATGATAGAAAATAAAGATTAACTATAGCTAACCACCAAAAAAAAAATTAGGACCACTCGACATGTAAAGTAACAAAAGCAAGAGCGACCGATGAATAAATAGTTCAAGGCAACACCTAATAAACAAAGTATGCAATGGTGAAACTGTGTAACTACTTGTGGAATGTGTTAGAGGCTCCAAACTTCCTCATTGTCCGATTGTTATCCAAAGTCCACTGCTTCAAACTGTTATAAAACACTTAATGTCTATTGATATTTTTTAGCAAAAATTTTGAATTATTATCAAAAAAAATTATTATAAAAAATAAATCATCCCCAGAAACGGAAGGCATTGTCGGACGCATATCCAGGTAGTAGTTCTCTTTCTTTTTAATTGGGGGGGGGGGGGTCAGTGGGTCATTATAATGATGTTTATTCAGAAGGTTCAACTTACGCAGTTACTATTAGTTACAAGTATGCTATATTTAGACTTCCTCAAGTCTAAAATTGGGGGGGGGGGGGGTGAAACCCCTGACCAAGTGCCCCCCAGTTAAACGTTTCTTGTAAATAACCTTTGATATATTGATCTATTTTCAACAAACACCAAGAGTGTCATTTTGTTAAAACAGGAATATAAGTATCACTATTGTAGAAGTGATACTATTATAATAATAGAAGATTACGATCAGTGGGATATTTCTAAATTTGTTTTAATGGAGACCAACAATAGTATTGTACTGTTAACATATTACATTTGGCAGTGTATTCTATATGGCGTTTTTAGGCGGAAAACTGTGTCCGCTAAATTAAGCACATCGCCAAATGTAAAATAAATAAGTAGATGAATAGGTACATTCAGAAATGCGCTAAATCAAATTCACGCTAGCTTGTTGAAAAATCATATTTCCGTCAAATATCGTACACGTTAAAAATAGTACGTTAACTTTACAGTAGTTTGATAGGCCTATAAATGCCTTACCCCTAAAGTTCCGCGCAACACCACCTTTCTTTTTTCAGAAAAGTACATAATTATACTTTCTAGCTGTGCGGATTCTCTAATTACTGCCAATTTATTTCCTTTGGCTGAGAGAGACGCCGTTTTTGAGCCAACACGATCATGTATACATGCATATGTTGAAAACAACTTTCACGTGAAATAAAATGAATTTTTAAGATAAAAACTCATTGAAGGGCAAAACTTCGGTATCTATATAATGGTTACCAGAAAAGACGACCCACATGCATATGCCTAATTGTGATTTTAAAAACGCCAGTAGGAAGCTTGGAAAAGAGTTATTACACAATTTACCACTGTCAAGTTAAAAGTTCATGCAAAATGCAGAAAATATAAATAAATAAAACCAATAGTCGATAATGAAAAAGAAGAACAACAAACATGGTTAAAGACAAACGAAAACCAGGTCTAAGCTGTTTAAAAAAAGAAAGTCAATGTTTAGAGCAAAAAAAGTTTTTCTTGCATAACATAGTAATGAAACTGGAATTCCAAAAACATCTCTTCCTTGATTGTTTGACAGTCGCATCAATACATTTAATGAGTGTATGATACTTTATATATACTTGTAATATTCTGTTACATATGTATTCACGTGCACCATGGGAAACTGACAAGGTCGATTAACAGTACAATGCTGATAAACTGCTCTCAAACAATCGTTTCCTTTTGTTACAGATAATTTAGCGATTCAATTCGAGTTGATGTTTTTCACTTGTAAATAAAACACATTGTCAAGTACAAATCATTAAAACTTTAGTGTTTCATTTCAAAGGGCAAAATTTCCCAAAGTTTACCGATCCTGCAAGATCTTTCTATTTATTCCACAGCTTTCCTTCAGTGTATAGGTCATGTTTTTAAACACGCACTATTAAAGATAAAATTACGTTATTTCATTTTTTTTTAGAATTGCTTAAAAGTTTTATTAAATCATATAATGACAATTTAATAATGTAATGAACTTTACATACTTTGTTTTCAGAACAGCGAACTGCCGACCATTTTGTCCCGCACTCCCCTTCTAATAAGACGTGTCTATGAACCCAAGACACTCTATCCACACACTCACTACATACCACAAGGTACCATCCCTTTCCACGGGAAGTCCAAAACAACTCACGGAGAAGTGGTCGGAAAATTCCATGGCGGTGTTTTCAAGGGAAAGTACTGGTCCAAACATTTCTCCGGAACCTTACGTAAAAACTATGGAGGGAGGGCTCTAAGTGACCGGTATGAAGGAAACAAGAGTTTGTATCAGGGGCAAGTCGTGGGAAGATTGAAAGACAGAGGCTGGTACAGGGGCTTGTATAAAACTTACAGCAAAATCACATATTACCGAGGCAGTCTTCAACCAAAAGCACCGAAGCCACGGAGATATAACGCAATCAGCCGCAAACCTGTGTGGCCGGTTCAGAGAATATATTCGCCATTCAGCGCCTATACCGGGTATTATTCAGGGCTCAACAAGTACCCAAGATCTCCCTACAGGTTTTACAAAAAGTTCACTAACTATCCGCGGTACACGGGCAATCGATTTTCTACGTTTAAGAGCATCAGCGCACACTCTCGGAAGCTCCCGTACCCTGCTTATGTACCCAAACGGAACGGAACGCCAAAAATTCATCAAATTACACTGGTTGCTAAGAAACATCGACTAAAGAAACAGTTCAAGCGGAACTATTTAAGAAAAGGGTCAAAATTCCCGACTTTAAAAGTCTCTCAAGTAAAAATTCGAAAATTAAAACGAAATAAGAGTAAAAAGAAACCGAGGCGTGGAAAAAAAGGAAAATCATCCAAAAGCAGACGCGAGTTCATCCGAAAGTTTGCCAAGAAATTAGAGAGAACCAGAAAAGAAGCTAAGCAGAAAGCAGTTTTGAAGAGAGTAATAAGCATATAATGTGGAGAAACTGCATCGTTTTATGTTTGTTAAATTGTTAAGAATAAAGATGTGGGTAAATTAGCATTGTATGTTCATTCTCTCTCTCTCTCTCTCTCTCTCTCTCTCTCTCTCTCTCTCTCTCTCTCTCTCTCTCATACATAATTGCATCATATGATATATATAATATATAACTGCAATATTTATCACGTTTTCACAGAACACTTTGCGTTATTACATATTAAAACCTGGTATTCCAGCGTGAAAGAAAGTACACATATTCTGTTTTAAACAGAACAAAATATTACGTAAAATATCAAGTATTTTAAGCATCTAGATAAAATCAACAAATATTAGTCATGTTGAGAAATAAGTGGGTTGTTTTGTTTTACATTTCTTTTCCTATGGATTTCCTCCTTATTTATATTCCAAAAATGCCACTCCCTTGATTCTTTTGTAGAGGTGTTTTTATTCGAAGCTTTACAAACGATACTGCAAAATGATATCTTAAGAACCTCTAAAGATTTTATCACATTATGCAATTACATCACATAATTGCATGCTCATGCTTTAATGAACACATATTCATATTCGAGGAGCATTATCTCTCCCTCTCTTTCTTTCTCTCTCTCTCTCTATATATATATATTTGCATGCTTATGAAAGTAAATCATATTTATTTCTGACGCCTTCTCGGTAACGGTAAATATTATATAAGTGATAACAATTAAAAGTTTACGGCATGCAACAAGGTATCTTTATTATAAAGACTTCGAACAGAAATAACAAAGCTATGCACTTTAATTAATGTCTCGGTTTGATATTAATAATATGTCCCACACCGTCACAAGTACATTGTCCTTACCACCACTCTTAATTATAAAATCGTTCTCAAGATTGAATCCCTTTATAACGGACGCCGGTGAATAATGTTGAGAGATCCCACTTAGGCAACACGTGTCGAGTCTGATTAGAAAAACCACAATCACGTGAATCACCGGATCCGGAAGTGAGGAAATGCAATATTGCAATCTTATTTCCCACCATGCACACAAAAATAAAATCTGCAATTAGCAGGCCGAGTCCGCTTTCAGGGGAACTAGATGGTCTTTGGGTATATTAATTTTCACACAGCCGTCCACTAACCGCGGGGTGAAAAGCACGTCCCCCAGGGTACGGCACTCCATGGTATCTGTGTCACACTGCAGGAAGTCGTTACAGGGCTTGGTGTTCTCTATCACCCCGCCAATAATAACCACTCCCTTGTTTTGTTCCACGACGCCGAAATGCGTCCTCTGAAAATTCTCGAACCGCGCAACGAACTTGCACGCCGCCCTCGAATCCTCGCTCTCTTCGAAATATTCGATCACTCGACCGTCGTACAGAACGAGAAACATTCGATCGTTGAACACACAAGATCGAGTCAGTTTACACGCCATTGGTATCTTGACCGTCAGAATCACACAGGTCTTAGTGTTGACGTTATAACACTGTATAACAGACGTATCCATTCGGCTATTCTCCTCGCCGCCGAAAGTGTAAATGTTTTCATTTCGGTAAATCGCGGCAAAACAGCTCACAGGCGTAACGAGTTCTCCCGCGGGCTCCCAGCTTTGATGGGAGATGACGTATTTCTCCACGCTTTTCAACATCTGATTCCCGACCCCCCGGTCACTATCGTAACCCCCCAGAACGTAAATGCCGTCGGTGACAGCTACGCATGCGTGCCTCCGTCGGCCATTTAACAAGGACGGTAACTCTGACCAGACGTTCCGATTGACGTTATACCATATAAAACTGTTTTGCTTCATGCCTCCGCCGGTGATGTAGATGTCATTGCAGTAAGTCACAGCGGCAAACTCGATGCCCGGATCATAAGGAAGAGAAGCCAGTTTAAACCAAGTCTGTTGTCTGAAACTGTAACAGTACGTGGATGTGGAGCGCGTGTAAGGTGGCTTTGTTGCCTCGCAACCTCCCAGAACCACCAGCACGTTTTCTAAACTAGATGTTGCGCGTACCCGTGCAACCTTTGTTGCCATTTCGTGCTGCCGGGCTGGGAGAAGGTGGTAGTCTTTTACAATATTGATAAGATCTAGACAATTAGGATCTTTGGCAATTTCTGGCTTTCTCTCCAATTTGACGAGGTATTCTGTCCTAACGAACGCAAGTCTTACTTCTTGTAAAAATTCACACATATGATCTGCATGTTTTTTGTTTTGGTCCAACCAATAAAATATAATGTTACACAAATCTTCCTCTGATGCGACATTCAAGTTTTCTTGCCTTATGATTTCAATTATCTCCTTCGGGTCCAGGTGATAGAAATCGTCCAACTTGGACACTTTTCCGAAGTTGTCCAGAATGTGTCTGAAAGCTGCGACTTTTATGATTCGACAGTTGTTTAAAACGGACACCTTCCACAAATGGATACAGTTCTCAGTATCAATGTGTGGTTTGAGATACGTTTCACACAATTTCTGCAGCGCTCTGATTTGTAGAAACGCCGATGTCTGTAAGAGAGCGATGGCCGATTCGACTTCGAGTTCGATTTCCCCTGTGTAAATAAAGTTCATGGCTTTCTTGAAAGTCCTCGGTTCCATCTCCTCAATCACGACAGAACCGGTCAGGCTTTCTTTCATCCCAGAACCAAACATGGAGTCAAAGTAAGACGACATTGTCGCGAGGACCGCCTTATGGCACAGAAAAGTCTCGTTTTGGACCTGGATTGTGACGTCAGAGTGGTCCCCGCTCAGCCAAAGGCGCTTCAGGCCCACGAAGAACGTGTTGATGTGATCTTCCCTCATATCCAGCTTGCCTGACATTCCAGCGTTTTTGTTTTCAGGGTCTCACTTATATAAACCGACCTCAACCTGGAACGGATGTTGATGTTAATGTATATTTATATATAAATCATCTAAACGTATGTAATTTTGAATTCAATTTGGAATTCATTCAGCATTTCCTTTTTAAAAATGAAAAAAAATGTTAGCAAATGCGGAAACTTTTTTCAAGCATTGAAATAAATAATTGTCGTTTTATAGGAACATTAGATATAGGAATGTTTTATTTGGTATTATTTATTGCCTTAATAGTACTGCATGCCACGTTAACATTTCGTACATTGTAACTTCGCCTAGATTGTAACTTTGCCTTAAAAAAGTGTGATTAGTCAATTTTGTATTTCATATGAAAATTATAAATATTAGTTTAACAAATGAATGTTATCGATATTATGCGGGATAGAGGATAATAAAATTGAGATAGTCGCAAGGGAGGGGAAGGATAAATGCAAATAATTTAAACCATTAAACTCAATTTTGTCGTATCGTTTTATATGAAGACAATTTTTAAGGCAGAAAAACTATTAAAACACAAATACAGAGAATCGGTCATTTCCTGCTTATATAGGAAACTACGGAGAAAAAAATGTCCCCTGTTAATTATACCTTGAATATTTCTGTTCGATAAAGTCCATTTATAAAGTTGTGTAACATGATCCAAACGACACATGAAGGAATAAAGAGAGGGAAGGGAACCCGATACTGCCGTGATTCATTCAACTTGTACGGAAACGTCCGCGTGTGCTTGGCAATAGCTCAGAGTTAAACTTCAAAAGCGTTTCATTTTGCCACATTTATATTGCATTACATGGAAACACCTCTCATATACATATTTAGTGCAAATTTTGTTTGCGACATTAACCGAGAGCGTAATAGGGATAAATTAGGTCGCGCCACATAAAGTGTCTGCCATTAAAGCTATCAATGTACATGTATTAAGTCCACTTACAATTCGTATGGTTTCAATTCACCACACCGAGTTCAGAAATGAAAATAAAAATATTCACTAAAGGTGTTTTCAAACTAATCGATGTAATCTCAGTTTTGTTCTAATCTAAACATAAGTTCGATTACGGTTTCAACGATATTATTCATTGTGATTAGAAAACGGGTACATTACGTACACAAATAATGAATTTGCAAGTCATAGCGAAGGTGATAAAATATATATGTACAAGCTTCCATTGTTAAATATTTCACAATACCTACCTTGAGATCAATAGCTCCCTATTTTGTTCCTTCAAACGTTGAACTGAAAGCAAACTTACACATCGTTTCAATGTGTATACAAGTTAAAAAATGTTCCTCATAATATCAAGTCATCGCAAAATTTACACACCGCTGAGTCGGCGCTGACGGGGGACATAAATGCAACAGCCCAACCGGCCCGGCCCGACATTCCATCAAATGAACGTTCCAAAAGTTTCGTCGATTGTTATGGTCGTCATTTTCCCCTTTATACAAGGTCTTAAGAAATCTGTAAAATGCTCAGTGTAAGCTACTACACACGCGGTGCCCCCTTTACTGAGTGTCTCTTCCTGTATGGAAGATATATCGTTAAGAAATATTAGTGGGGGTTGTCTGATATCGATGTGTACCACGTTAGTGTATATCTATCCAGACCGCGGCATAGGTGTTCATTCATCCAACAGCAAACCTGTTTGAAATGTGTATATTTAACTGGGTCGATTTTACTGCACTTAAATCACAGGTGCAAAACGAAGAAACAGCTGTCAATATGAACAATGCGCTTGTTGAAATCAAGGTATAGATGTAGTTTTTTTCAAGTTGAATGTTTCGATCGATAAAACAGGTTTCTGAATTTAAAATTGTCACGTTGCACGAGGTAAAATGTCGTTTAACTAGACAAAAAAAATATTTTTTGGATTTCTGTTAAAGATAAGACACAATAAATGGATTTAAATTTTAATTAACACGTGTCCTAGGCTTGTTGTGTCTCGATTCAAGAACGCATTGGATTCCAGTCCCTCAAAAATCAACGTTTCATGCATACTAGAGTATTTAAAGTTTTAGTATGCATGTCTAAATTTTCTTAAATTTTCTTTTATATTTAATTACAGTACTTTGATTAAAAACAACAGCAAAATAAGAAATATTTTATTATTTGTCTTTAAAACAAACCACAATACATATATTTTTTCATTCCGACATAAATAATATTGGCAACATGTTCCATGGCAACGGATCGAGCAATTGATATACAATTATTTAACCATCAAGAGCAGATTTCGAGGATAACATAACATATATAATTATGATTATCATTATAAAAATTATATGTATTTGTTGAGAGGCATTGTACAATGTAGATACATGCAAGTTCATTGAGATGTGGTCGTATAACGTTTTCAGTAATTTATGCATTCCTAGCTGTAATCCTTCCATCATGCATTTTTGTTTCATAAATATTTCGACCAGCATGTACCCCCTAGAGGGAGGGGGTAGGGAGTTCCCACAGAAAATTAAAACTAAAAAGATTAGATAGATTATTATCGAAAATAGACCTCTTATTCCCTATTCCACTCCCCCCCCCCCCCCCCCCCCCCCCCCCCCCCCCGGAAAACAAACATATCATTCGTTCTATCTCAGGAAAGAAAATATTGCATTGTGGTATACATAAAAGAATCCATTTGACTCTCAAACATGCTTTCATAACACAACAATATCTGAATATTTTGTAGAGTTCACACTACCTACATTTTAGACCAAAAAAAAAATAATAATAAACGCGAGCAGAAATGGAAAGCCTGCAATATATTTTTTTTTCTTCTTTTTCCTATTAAAAAAAATGCCAGTAAGTAATAAGTATCCAGGAAGGAAATTTGATACAAACGAGATCGCATTATTGCATTACACGGAAAATCACTCTCAGATATCTGGACAAAATCATGTAAGTCTTAAAGAGGCTCAACATAATTATCAATCAGATATGTCTAAAACTTTAATGTTTGTATAATTGACTGTTTAAGGAGAGAGCTTAAATTGGCAGATTGCCGGACGCTCCAATCCTTAATATTTAATATTTTACTTTATAAAATATTGTTAAGATTAAATCTAAAATAAATGTCTAAAAATTATGAATATTTTATCTTAATTCATAAACTATAGCTCAGTAAATAAAACATTCCAGATATGTTAACTTAAAAATGTGAAAGTTTTCCTATATCTTTTTATAGATCTCTTCTTCTTATATAGTCTAAAATAGCCTCGACCATTGGGCCCTCTACATAAAATAGAAATGTTATACACATGTACGTTATCCATATCCATATGTGTATTAAAGAATAAGATATATCAAAGGGTCCTTGACTCCGATTAAATACTTATTTGAAATATTTCTTTATCTCATACGTGTGGTGTATACTACCCGTTTGATAAACCTTTGCTATATCAAACGGGTGATGCTTTATCAAATACTTCCGGTCCGAACTATTTTTGACACAACACCCCCCGCTTCAATGCTTCAGTGATTTGCTAGTACTTTCAACATAACCATATCTACTACATAAATTGATATAAAATGGATTTTGTCAAAGACTTAGATTACATATATGAAGAAAAAAAGATAACTGCGTATCATAGGCGTCGGAACCCGGGCTAATTGCAGGCACGTAGCATCGTTTTCGAAAGTGGGGGGGGGGGGCAGACCCATCCAAAAAATCTTGACAAGCAAAAAAAAAAAAAGGGAAACTTAAAGTTTCCAAAAATCTTCAAAATCCTTAATCCGTGTGTGTGTGTGTGGGGGGGGGGGGGGGGGGGGGGCTCAACTATACTTCCAAAAAAAAAATTTTACTACTCATTTCCTTATTTTCATATCACCTTTTTACTAACTTCCAAAAAAGTGGGGGGGCCAACTCCATTTTAATTCATTTTTTTAAATGTAAATTTTAAAAAATTCGTTGCTGCGAGAAAAAGTGGGGGGGGGGCAGGCCCCCCCTGGCCCCCCTGATGCTACGTGCCTGAATGGGGGGGGGGGGGGGCTAAAAAATTATTTCAAAGTTTATTTCAGTGAAACTTTATATTAAAACAGTAAGATTTACCTCAGAACTGACGTAATAAATTGTATTGCGCCAGGTCACAATAACCGCATAACACAACATTGCATCATCGTTTTTAATCTTTGAAAAAAAAATCAATTCGGGTCTTATAAGTGACTGTCTCAAAAGCTTCATAATATAAATCAAATTGTATGAGATATATATTTAGAACATCTATAATTGTGTGATTTTATATTTGCTTTATCCAACTCGTTGAAATGGTTATATTCGCTAGGCAAGCCTCGCGAATATATACACCATTTCAACTCGTTGGATAAAGCAAATATAAAGTCACATAATATAGATATCCTCTATTTACAAAACTGTTCGAAAAATAAATACGTGTCTTCCTTGTATCGTAAGCTGCTAATGTAAGAATTATAGAAGGGTGTTGGTTAAACTGTGTGAGTTATCACGTCACAACAGAAAAAACAGTGCGGATTAAGTGCATTAAACACCTGAAAATGTTTTTAAGGATAAAAAGTTTTAGAAATACCCCAGCACCTTAAAAAAGAACACCGAAAACAATTTTGTTCAGGATATTATCTGACGGAAACAAGGAATTGAGCTTAACAAGCATTTTCCGCATATGATTGTCGAGTCGAATTAAAATCAATAATTACGGAAAGATTACCATAAAAAAAGGATGCGTATTATGTCAAATGTAACAGCACAAAAACTGGTACACAGATTAAAAATATAAAAATCATTCCAAATTCCAACGCGAACTCGATTATCTACATGTAGTACATGCAGTACGTGTACTCAATGTGCAACGGGGGAAAATCTTCTTTTTTAATCTATTTGTACATAATTTATCAAATTGTTTTTTTTTTTTCAAAATATAAACGAAATATCCGGTTATATTCGCCATGACCTGATTGTGCTTACTCGCAAAGCAAAAAATACAATATACAGAAAATGAATCTGGGTTATCTAAAAACAAAATGACAGCCGCAAATAGAAAATTATCCATACTTGCAAATTTCGTGACTTCCGAAAAACCAGGATTTATGGCGCAAGGTACAAGGAAGTGGAACATTTTTTGGTTGTCGCAATTTCAAAGTACGTCTGATTTCTATTGGTAGTCTGTCTGTCTGGGGGGAAAGGTATATAGCGGACATCGCAGATAAGGAAAACAGATTGGTTCATAAATCTTGTAAATTGTTTTTAAAAATTATTTAAATAAACTTTGGGACACTGTACAAACAATTTGATTCAATTTCTTTTTTAAAAGTGATTGCTTTATATTTCTTCTCCATAAGACACGTCTCTTTAAAATATTTTATCCATAGGTTTAAAAAATATGAACACAAGATGTTTTTTTTAATTACATAAAAAATATTTTATTAAAAAATTTAAAACATCTTGTTGACATTACTGGACATGGTTTATTAGATATTTATATTATGCATTTATTCACATCAAATTTTACACTCTACGGTGCGTTACTTGCAACCAAAACATATTTTCCACCTTTTCCGAAAAATACAAACAAATTCGTATGAAAAATTAAGGGCAAATATCCTTCTTTGAACAACGCAATCTTACTTTAAAAATGATACTCTAACAATCCATAAAATAAAATTTTGGTGTAGCATTCCACCTTAAGCTACAAAAATGCTTGTCAGTAGTCTTTATTTTTTTCACGTACATCTATAATGAAAAATGTTACGACCTCAAAAAAGTCCACAAAGAGTCAAGTTTATAACTTCTAATAAAATGATAATTTTCATAGGTATTTAAATGAACAAATATATTTTCAAGGACTTCACAATGCCTGTTGTCATATCAGATTGCTAACAGGGGTTGTTGGAATGTCAATCTCGAATTCCATTCTAATGGAAATTTGGAAATTATGAGGTGTCAACAATACACGACTGTGATAAAAAGACAAAAATAGAAGTTAACAAAGCGTAGACTATTAATATCCCGTATGAATTTTCACAGAAAATCATTATTATTATTATTATTATTGGGAAAAGGACATGAAGAAAAGATGTTTTCCTCTTCGCAACAAATAAAATTGTTTGTATTCTTATGAAGCAGAATTTATTAAAAAAATTGTACGTGAAAAAAAAATAAATCACTCGCTGTGGCCTTCAAATCAACATTCAGGTATAACTATATTGACGACGTATTATCAATTAACAATTGTTATTTCCATACTTACGTCGACTCGATTTATCCCGTGAACTTGAAATAAAAGATACCACTGAGTCCGCGTCATCTGTTTCATATTTGGATATTTTACTGGAAATGGACATTGATGGTAACCTAACAACAAAACTTTATGATAAACGCGATGACTTCAATTTTTCTATAGTCAACTTTCCTTACTTATGTAGCAATATACCTTCATCACCTGCATATGGTGTTTTTGTCTCTCAGTTAATTCGATACACAAGGGCATGCTCTTCGATGAACAGTTTCTAAGGCGAGGCAAGCTACTAACAAACTAGTTGATAAAACAGGACTATCAACATTCTCGTTTAAAGTCATCTTTTCGTAAGTTCTATGGTCGATACAACGACCTTGTCAGCAAATACAATCTTCCACTGGGTCGCATGCTGACTGATGTTTTTCATACTAATTGTTAGACCATAATTAATCACATAATTGTCTACGGACTTTTCCGTTTTTTTCCCGATTAAGACAAAGAGCACACACGGGCGGGTGTGATCGGTCAGCAGAGGATGCTCACTCCCCCATGGCACCTGATCCTTCCTCTATCTATCTAGAGGTCCGTGTTGCTCTGCTTTGAATTTGTATTTCGTTTTATGGATTTTTGAGATGGTTGACAGTTTGTTATTGTCATTTTTTTTCACATGAATAGTTTAATGATAAAAATAAAGGAAACGCTCTAACGAGAGAATAACCACGTGACCACTGAGTAAAAAGTTTTGTTTGCATGGCGTGTGGTCTCATATTTGAGCTGAAAATCTGCGTTCAGTAATGGTTGGCCATTTTTAGACAATATAAATCTCTTTTAAAGAAGATCTCTGTATCAAGATACATACATGTTTATTCAACTTTAAAATCTTTATGTTTCTCTATATCATCATGCAGAGCTCTTCTCCTTGAGGAGATTAATTCATAGTCTAAAAATGACCACGTCCATCCAGCCCTCTTAATAGAACCATTTTAACTGGAGCTACCTACGTGACGTAGGCCTGTCTATTTCATTGCTGGTCTCACAGATATGGCTCTTTGAAATCAACAAGATTTGTCTGGCTTTTGAGCTAAGAATACATAATCAGTGTATATTTCGCTTGAAACCAGCGTCATTTTTAACTGAAATTAACAGTTACATGCTACTGAAAATCCAAGCTCTTGTTAAAATGGTTCTAAGTATGTCCAAAAAGGGCAAATGAATATTTGACACGCCTATCGCAGAACTGAACATAAAACATGCATCTAAAAATAACAACAATCCAGTCTCAATTTTTTATCTTTGTTTAGTCATATAATTACATTCAGTGCATTCAGTTTACGAATTTGTTTTTCTATTAAAACAAATTGATCGATTCTCTTCTGATCAAAATTGTTGATCGTTACTTTGCGGAACGGAACGAAAAGAGACATTTTAACAAACTAGTAAAGGTAAAGGGGTACCCAACAGGGAAATGGATATTACAAAATGAAAATATTTTTTTAATCATAATATATGATACAAGATTGATGTTCCATCTTAATGTTTAAATGTTTTAATCAATTTCCAATTCCCCGTTGGGTACCCCTTTAATGGTTCCGTTCCGTTTCGCAAAGCACCAATAGACAATTTCATCAAATGTCATTTCGTTCAGTTGGTCAATAATGATTTCAAAAATTAAAACGACAAAAATACAATACATCAAACTTAAAAAACAATACTGCTCTAAATACTACACAATCAAATCATAAAGAATTCAGATCAAAAAGCATCTTCACTTGGACTATACTACAAGGTGTAGATCCACTCCGCTCCCCATAAACCGAAAATCCATGCTTAGCGAAGATATGATAAAAGAGTAAAGAAAGATAATAGAAAACAAATACATGTATAAATTCATTACTTTGGTCAAACAAAGGATTGTAAATTTTGGTACAAAAGATATTTGATAAAAATCAAGAAAATCAAATAAATGCTTGCAAATTTTGGTCAATAACAAAAGATGGTAGTTGAAACACAACAGTAACCAATATTGGATTGTAAATGATTTTCCATGCCAATATATATGTATACCATATGTATACATGAAATGGATTATATTTCGACTTTAGCCTCCTGCTTGACAAACTATTCAAATTATGGATGGCAATCAGCTGTTTAATTTCATTTTGTAATTGTTACAAAGAAAATTGTATATTTTATTACATGCAGTAAAACTACACACTTTTTCTTTGTAACGAAAAATGTCTTCTTTCTATTTTTGATATATACATAAATTTGAAGTGTTCACAGAATGATATTTTTTGCAAACACAAGAGACTGTATAAGCACTCTACAATTGATTGTTTGTTAACCCCACAACCACTATATATACAAATGATCATTTCTTTTGGTATCAATATAGAAAATAACATTGATTTTTCTACACTTTACTTTCACACATTCATATATCTGTTTTAATTCATTTTTAAATAGCTTAAATAACAAGTAATTTATTCAAAAATTTCTCGGATATGAAATAAATCGTATTGGAAACTTCTCGGTAATCAGACAGAGGAAGTAAGACAGCACTGCATGGCGGGACTTTTTGAAATCGATTGTTTGTTGTCAAATTGACCAAAAGATCACAATCGGGACTTCTCGTGTCTTTCCGGCAGAGCTCGGAATTTTTTCCGAGCTCTGCCGTAAATGTCCGAGAAGTTGCAATTGCAAATATGGGAGTAAAAATTTACTATTTTAATTATCCATTCCATATTTCATCAAACACGTTCATATAGAAGTAAGGGAATGCTTGATTTAGGAGCAGACCACAGGCACCTGACGTCATATATTTTTCTCATAATAAAAATAATACACCGCTTACCTAATAATACACAAGGTACCCATCCCCGCCATCTTGGATTTTTTTAAAACTGTCACATCGCCGTGAATTTTCGCTTATAACTCAGCGGTAACATTTTTCTGCGATCATCTCCGCCGTCCGATCGGTCACTCGATTTATTAGCTTACTGCTGATTCAACCAAAACGGCCCATAACATCGTTTATTAATAAAAATATCTCCTCATTCTGCATCTACTGCTGCTGATTTGCGACAAAAGGCTAAAGGGTGGACGGAAGTTGACATCTTTGCGTCATCTTTTGGGATATCCCTTTTCTGATTGGTGCATTTTTTGCAGTATTTTATTAGGGAAAAAATGCACCAATCAGAAAAGGGATATCCCAAAAGATGACGCAAAGATGTCAACTTCCGTCCACCCTTTAGCCTTTTGTCGCAAATCAGCAGCAGTAGATGCAGAATGAGGAGATATTTTTATTAATAAACGATGTTATGGGCCGTTTTGGTTGAATCAGCAGTAAGCTAATAAATCGAGTGACCGATCGGACGGCGGAGATGATCGCAGAAAAATGTTACCGCTGAGTTATAAGCGAAAATTCACGGCGATGTGACAGTTTTAAAAAAATCCAAGATGGCGGGGATGGGTACCTTGTGTATTATTAGGTAAGCGGTGTATTATTTTTATTATGAGAAAAATATATGACGTCAGGTGCCTGTGGAGCAGACTGGTGGCAAAAAAATAGACAAAACGCATACAATTTTGATATTAAAACATTATTTAAAAAAAGAATTAATAACAAGATAAAAATCAATACTCGAGCTTCAATTAATTTAAACATCAGTCTGTAAATTGCAATACTTAAAAAGAATAGAACCAATTAATCAAAGATAATATATTTCTTATATAAACGTATTTCTTTTAAACCGCTAGTTTTATTTTAACCACTCATTTGCTTCGATATATTAAATCGAAATAACCCTAGTGTCCTTATTCCCATCAGAATATTTAATTAAACAAAATGGAAATACAAGTAACAGAGTAAACCAGACCAAATAATATGTAAATTAATTTTGTTTAATAGGTGTACAATGATACTGACCATAAAAAAAATGAAAAAAAAAGTAAGCCTGTCAACATTCATTGTTAGTTCACAAACCTTCATAACAATTAAAACATAGCAAAACAATTTGAAAAAACAAACAAGTACATTAACAAAATGCAGATGATATGGAGCTTACAAAAAGGAATACTAGTAGATTGACACTTTTTGTAGAGAAAAAAAAAGCATACCTGAAAAATAATGAGCAAATTTGTAACCTCTTTTTTTTTTATTTTTTATCTTTTTTTCGGGGGGAGGGGATATTCTTACACTTTCTTTAACCTTAGCCTGACGGCTTCCGTTGACCCACGACGACCTTTCTTCTCGACGTTGATCTTGATTTCCTCTTCGTCGTCGTCAGTTCCCCGGATGAGCTTGAATTTGGTGTGATGGGGACTATGCTCGAAACAGCCGAAGATAAACCTACCCGGCCCGTACGGAGTTTTCCCCAACAGGAAGTTGGCAAAGATCTGCTCATAACCAGCCAGATCCAGTGGGTACCTGCCGTACTGTAGCACACAATACAACATACAGAGACAGAAATACATGTACAACTTACCAAAACATACATGTACAATATTATACATATAAAACGTGTGTATCACTATTTGCGTTATTTTATTATGGTGAAACATATTATTAAAATGCACCAATCGCAACTTTTGGGGTTTTTTTTTCAACAAGCAAAAAAAAAAAGAAGCAAACAAATAAACAAACTCAAGGTGTTTTCAGCTCTAACGGAAAGAACCAAAAGGTTGCGATTGCATCGGTTGATTTGGAAGGACTTGTATGAATCGTTGTTAAGAATTCAAGGCAATTCGTAAAAGTAAAAAACTATCCCAAAAATTGGTCAGTATCTGAAGCAGCGTGTGTTCAATGTCAGTCTTCGCTCTATTCGACTACAGATAATGAGATTCAGAAAATTTTTTAATCAAACGGAGACGGTTGCTGCAGATCATTATATAAACTTTGAATCATTGTCTCATCATAGGTTTACTTTAGTCATAACAAAAAAAAAAATGAGAGCGCAAATATTGACTTACAATTGCTCTGATATCACTTAGTAGTGTCGAACTGATTCACGTTTAATAAGTTGAATAACTGTGTATATAGTTTATTTCCGTTGGTGAATTCTAGAGTTATCGGACTTCGTATTAAATCCTCGTTTAATTGAATGTATAATGCAACTTACAGCCGCATTTACGACCATTTTCTCAATATTCATACTTAAAAATTTACATTTTGTAGCTATCTGACCAAAACTTAACACCCCATCCCCACATACACACTCCTTTTATTTTTTTTTTAAGCAAAAGAAAAGAATTTAAGTATGTAAACTACTGGAATGTTCATGTATATATATATACATTATCATAAATTTCATAAAAAGTTTTGTGAAACATGTATTCTTTTTTCTTCAACTTTTCAGTTTTAGATGAATTAAGCGAGACAGTTCATCGTTTAAAATAATGCAAAAAATAATCAAAATAGAAGCAGTAAATTTTCTCTAAAATTTAGACATTCCGTATAATAAAATAAAAAGAGCCTGTTTGGTAGGGTAACAGTTGAAACTGACATCCCTCGAAAAACATTGTCAACCTTCGCTTCGCGTCGTTTAACAATGGTTTTCTAGAGGGTCTCATTTTCAACTGCTACCCCCCCCCCCCCCCAACAGGCACTATTTATATAATGATATCTACGCCGATGATCTGTTATGGTATGGTATAATATATATTTAGTTATATAGTAATACGTACGTCTGTCATGGTATCGTGGGCGGTTTTGGCCACTACTTTAGCCTCCTGACTCTCCAGTTTAACGAATTTTGTGTAGAAATCCGCTAGCTCATCCTCTCTTATAATACCATCCTCTGGGGAGAAAAATAAACAGTTAACGTAGCACTTAGTCATCCATACCGGCCCACCCTCACTATCACTGGTTCTTTTCTACGATCATTGCCCCTGGCGTCGGAACCTTGGGGGGGGGGGTCAACATTCGCGATATGTGTCGCCCCTCCCACTTTCAATTTGCTTTCGACGCCACTGTTGCCAACTTTTTCTAAGATTATTATCGTCCCTATATATGAACACAATCTAAATAATCTAATAATATGTATCTACCATCTCTATAAATGGTCCATGTAATTTAAGAATCTATTACCAACCTATCAAGCAATATTTCGAAAGGAATCATCACCTATCGAGCTTCCTAAATTTGGACCTTTTTATATCATATCATCTCTACTAATAATCCTATTGTATTTACTACAAACCTTTTGTTTTATTATTATTCTAGTGGTTTAATTGATAATCCTACTCTAGGAATTTGTTTATCAACCTAATCTCTCTATGGGTATTCATATTATAGGATTTCCCACCAGACCACATGCTAGGACTATGCTAGGACTTATGAACCTAATTTAAACCTCTCTCGACATCCCTATTCTAGGATGCCCTACCAACCTACTATTTCTCTTAATGATCCTTCAAATAGATTTATTACCAACCTTGCAGATCTTTGACGATTATTTTTTTACAATTATTACACCATCCTACTTTCTCTATCAAGGATTTCTCACAAACCTACCATTTCTATTGATGTTTCTCTAATGGTATCTAATATTAACCTAGACGGTCATGTCCTTGGATTATTATCAATCTATAAGCAATATAAATTATCCTTCCTACAAACCTCCATGTACCCTCTTTATCATTGGTCCAATAAGTCCAATCCACACTTTGCAAAAGTTATTCCCCTTTGCGGGGTCAACCGAAAGGTCAAAAGGGAAAAAACAACTTTTTCCTTCTTTATGCAACCAAATATGTGGGCGTCCTGTGAAGAAATCTCTTGGAATTTAGTTTATTCCTTCGATGTGTGGGTTGCCCCACCTTAAAGCAATCAAAATTCACAGAGGAACCTGATTTCTAATGTCAAATGACAAAGTTACTACCCTCTAAACTACAAAGGCTACTGTGAGAAATATATGGGTTTTTCCCCAAAGATGGCGGCCAAGGGACATAACTTTTGTAAAGTGTGGATTGGTCTATTCTAATATTTAATACAGAACTACCATCTCCTTTAGCCATTATCCCATTCTAGGATTCCTTACAAACCTTCCGTTTCTATCGATGATCCTGTTCTGAGATTTTTTTATTAACCTAACCCCTCTATCGATAATTCTATTTTAGTATTTGTTACCAATCTACAGTCTCTATCAGTGAACCTAGCTATTCTACGATTTTTTGTCAACCTACCGTGTCTATCGATGATCCTATTTTGGGATTCATTGTCAACCTACTGTCTTTATCGATGATCCTATTCTAGGATTTATTGTCAACCTACTGTGTCTATCGCTGATCCTATTCTAGGATTTATTGTCAACCTAACGTCTCGATCGATTGTCATATTCTAGGCTTTTTTGTAAACATGCCGTGTCTATTGATGATCCTATTCTAGGATTCGTTGTCAACCTACTGACTTTATCTATGATCCTTTTCTAGGATTTATTGTCAAACTAACGTTTCTATAGATTATCCTTATTTAGGATTTATTGTCAATCTACCGTATTTTATCGATGATCTTATTCTAGGATTCATAGTCAACCAACTGTCTTTATCGATGATTCTATTCTAGGATTTATTATCAACCTACTATGTCTATCGCTGATCCTATTCTAGGATTTATTGCAACCTAACTTCTATATAAATGATCCCATTCTAGGATTTATTATCACCCTAACGTCTATATGGATCATCCTATTCTAGAAGGTAATAACAGCCCAATTTTTTTTTGGATGATACTAATCTGGGATTTGTTACAAATCAATCACCTTTTTCAGTGATCCTTCAAAGAATGTCTCATTAACCTACCGTCTCTATCGATGATCCTGAATAAGGACTTTGGTAGGAGTCTAAGCCACACAGGAAAGTTCTGCATCCCCATACTCCCATGAATCAACTTTGACCACAGTTTCAGCCAATCATCAAGGTCCACTCTATCTACAAAGAATCAACATTTCTAATAAGGAGTACGAAAGAGGAAAACAACAACAAAATATTTGCATTCTGACTTTAACGATCTGTGTAAGTCTTCACGTACTAAGTATATAATTTAGTCAATCGAGCTTACGAAGACGTCATTATAATAAGAAAAGGCATGAAGATTATGTTAGAACGTAACATATGATAAGTTTACTAGTATATTACAACACCCCTATGTTTTAATATATACTAGTGTACCTGTATATAGGGATACCTGATCATCAAATCCTCGTCTGTAGTTCTACATATTCAAAATTCATAAAAATTACATACTGTGTTCTGTTTTCTCCATCAAAATCTCGAAGAAAGCCTCGTGCACGCCAAACATCTCGTTGTAGGCGGGGGAGTTGGTACTCCATTGGGTGTAGTCCACAATTCTCTATGTAATAAAAAATTATAATCATGACATAAACACATTAAAACATCGCTATAACGAAGCGCCAGGAACGGACGAATTCGATTTGTTATAAAGTTATATTCGTTATATTTAAACTGTTTATGATAGACAAGTAAAAAAAAATCGCGGATAAAGTGACTTCGCTCAATTCTGTTGACTTTCTTTTATGACGTCAAAATGATCATTGCACGTCCTTATCGCTTCTCGGTTAGATTATTGAAAACAGGAAAACTCGGTAATTTTTACAATTCTGAACGATGTGCCTTTTTAAAATGTAAATACATGTAATAAATAGCAATATTATAAAGTTCACCGGGATATGACCTTGGTTGGAACGTGATCATATTTTCTGAGAAGCCCCTCGGGTTTCATATGATTTGATCACGTGATCAACCAAATTAATATTCCGGTGAACTTTTTAACTTGCTGTTTAATTTTCTTAAATAAACATCACTAAAAACAACCAACACTATATTAAACTGCATAATGACAATGCGGTGTTTTTATTTTATGTAAGTTGATTTATTGTGAAACAAGTGTGAATGGCCTTGAGCTACTCTGATGTATAACTTATCCTAGGTCTGTGTTTCAAGCGTAGAAGAATGACATTTTTATTATGATCCAGGTATTTTAACATTCATGAATACTAGTCATTTTCTTTTATTATTTTTTTTTCTTTTTGACTTTTATTTATGGGGGGGGGGGGGCTTGTTATATTTTCTAGTTTGCTTTTTGGTGGGTTTTTTTTTTTTTTTTATAATTTTGTTTTATCTGCAATGGTAATTATCAGCATTCTTCTATATAAGTTACACACGAAACATCGGGGTTTTTATTAAGAAGGAGCCGGGGGTATAAGAAATCATGTCGAACACAAAAAAACACAAAAAAATATTTTCCCCAAAATCTTAATCCGTGGATAGGGGACAAATATAAACATCTAAAACTTAAATTATTATGGTTAATTTCGTTAATTTTCATATATTTTTATCTACACTTTAAAAAAAGGGGGGGGGGGGGCTACTCCTCTCCCAGTCCTCCTTCATATGAATTGTCTGATCGGATGTGACGTGTCTAATCGATTTTGATTATCCAATAAACTTAAAACTTAAAACCATGTGACAATACTGTTAACGAACTTTTATATATTTCCGATGATTTTTTGTGTGTTCTATTAATCACTTATTCCAGGTCAGTAATTAACTTGTTTTCGCAACAAAGTCTAAATTAAACAAGTATGTATATATAATACACGTGTACCTTTAGGGAGGTTGGGTAGTCAACAAATTGAACCCCAGAGGCGTGTTCATCAGACCGAGTGCTCGCGAGAGCTGGCGGGTGCCCGCGAATGCTTCGATCCTCTGCTGGACACCCCTCTGATCTAGATACAGTTTTTCAGTAAAGCCATTATCTTCCGTGAATCTCTATACACAGCTCTCGATTTTCTGAATCTGATGCATGTTTAGTTGTTTTCCACGAAGAATGAACTTTACTCTTTGCGCATGTGCATGTACACTGTACTTCCTAAAGAAGTTCTTTCATAAATATCGCCATGTGACGGCATGAATGTTTGCGTCTCAACTTTAACATCAACATAAAATTAGTGCCCCTAAGCACTATAAACATATTATTTAAAAAATTCACATGCAGCTATAATTGTTGCATACTAAAATTAGAAATGCACATAGCGTACAGTACACCCAAATACAAATGTAGTTATATTTGTCGTATGCCTCATGTGGAATCAACTGAATCGACCGAAATCGATCATAAAACCTTAGTTGCATGCATGGTATCAGCACTTTATACTGTAGATTAATGGAAGTATATCTATGGAAGCAGACTGAAGGCCGAACAATGCCTTCTGGGGACAGGCGAACTTAAACCGTACATTGACTCCCTGTCCGCAATGTCAACTCTTGGTTAGGATCAAAGTCATACACATGATACAGAGCAACCCAATCCGATCACCTCGACCTTTTTCCTCGCAAATTTTTCTGCTAGCGTGCGAGGGAAAAGGGCGAGATGATCCGATTGATTCTGTAATGTGGTCAAACCTTTTAAATACTAACAAGATGTCCTCTTAACCGGAGAGATCTGACCTAGTTTCAGCTATATATCAAACAATTAACAATGACCAGTTTAGACCATGTCAACAAATTGGTTTTTCTCTGGCTGCGATATTGTTAAAGTTCAAGTTTTGTATGAATTGAATATTTTATTGTGTTGAAACAGTATTTTGTCTGTTTGTGATTAAACATTGCTGTTACGTCGTACATTTTGTATTACAGACAAGAATATACGTTTAACAGTCAGATAGTTTAAAAGTGTTAGATATCAGTTTGACCTTAGACATTCAAAATCAGAATATCTCGTGTTTAAAATCAACAATTGAAGAAAAAATAAAGGTGTCTGATGAAAATCAACCAGAAATATGCTCAAACCAACGAACGAGTTTATTATTGTAGTATTACCTTCATAAAGCCGTGCAAATCGTCGTGTTCGATAAAACTGTCGCCATTGGAATCTAAAAAAGAAAAGAAAATACATTGCATTCATTAAGTTTCCCTTTCAGAAATAACAACAATTATATAAGGATTTTAACTTATATGTAGTATTGGGAAGAGCTTTTTTAAATTAAACTAGACTTTGACCCGTGCACGCACGGGTTGACATTGCATATGATAACTGGCATTTACAAAAAAGATACATCGAAACACCGTATATTATTGCATGACATTTGCATAACCAAACTTGAAGCCTACAATAATGTTTAGGCCATTAATTTCACTACACTCTGCTGAGTTGGAATAATCTAACTGTGTCTCGGGAAAGGCCTTCACCACAGTTAAAATGCCTCCCATATTCCCGTAATGTAGCAGAAAATTGCAGAATCGCTCCAAAACGATTTTGGAGAAAACAGAGACAAAGATAACATTTTATTTATGTCTCTGGAGAAAATTAATAAAGTTGCATTGAAAATAACAGTCAAATTGTTCACAACAAACCATGTTGAAGCTGTAAATACCTTTCTTTAAAAAGTTTAATTCTATAATTGCAGAATTTAACATATTTCAACAACGTTTTTTACACACCATGTTGACATTCGAAACTCTCGGGATTTTTTTAATAAATGCACTGTGTAAGAGTTATCTCCCGTATTTTCTTTGATGAACAGAAAAATTTCCAATGAAAATTAACACACATTTGTTTTATCGTTTCCAAGTTTACCTATGCAAATGTGATACTGGGGTAGTATTGTGGAAACATAAAATAAAGAGCCTCCCGTGGTTTAGTGTGAATGTAATGCGCATTCGCAAGATTGTAAAATCCAAAAAATTCAGATGATTTCCGGAATTTTTTGAGGAATTTTCGTTGATTATTAATTAACGAAGCTTGATTGAGAAAAAATAAAAACAAATTGGTAATCTTCAAGTACCAATGATGTTTAAAATATATAAAACAAAAGACAGTACTCTTCCGATTTATCGGTATCAAAGCTTAAAAATTCGAGTCTATTATTTTAATATAGTAGTATAGAGTTAGATACTAAGAATGTTCTCTTTTTTTCTGTCGATGCGCATGTGCAGATCATTCTTCTTCCCGTCAGACACCATCTGGTGTAATGTCGATCCCGGGGTGTAGTCAAAGGAATAAAAAAATTTTGCTGGGGAAGGGGGAGGCCTATTTTCCATATTAATACATTTGAATTTCCCAAGGGGTCCCCCCACCACCCCCACACCCTTAGATCGTGCAGGAATACCTACATATAGTGGCGTAACGCAATATTTAGTTAAATCATAGAATTTTGAACAAGATTTTTATAGTCAGATATTATAAATGTTAGTATACAATCTAACAATATAGGAAGAGTGATTACCGGGACGTTGATGTTTAATAAACACACATTGATATTTAAATGTTGTCATACCACCTCAAAAAACACAATCAAGTTACTTGCTGAGAATAACACTGTTGCATGTTGCATTAATTTTGTAAAAGTATGATCCAATTAAAGTGGTTAGTGTCTGAGCACGTTGTAGCTTGGTGCATAACCTGATTACGCATATCTTTCTTGCTCTAGCTTGCATGTTTGACAACAGGCTGTTTAAAGCAAGTTTCTTGGGCTTCAGTTCATGTATTTCGCTTTTCCTTTCTTGCTGATTGTTTTGGGGGCACATGCACCAGTTTACCTTGAAGTATAATAATAACACACAAAAACAATGAACAATGAAAACAATGAAAATCTGCTTATGTTTGAGAGGCACGGGGTGCATGTCAAAATTCGAGATTTCGCATCAATTGACCAGTTCATACCAATTCGCAACTATATTAGTTCCGCTTGACTGGTTGATTACAAATCTCCTTTTCGGTCTAAAAGTAGTATGTAGTGAAATACTGGTTATGTTGACAAAGGTTATTGAGGATTACGTAATGCTGTATCTAATTTTTGTAAATCAAGACAGATGATAAAGTTAAATCAAATTTACATATATGATGTATAGTGTAGAAACTTTAGATATAACTGGATGATAAATCGAGTCGCAGTAGCATATAATTCAAGGTGTTATATTTGCATTTCCATTGTTCTTTCCCACTGTAAGCCCATACGGAGGAGCTGCAATTATTTCTCTATAATCGCAATTGCTCTGTCAGAATACTATGACGTCATAAAGGTGTAAGTTGCTATTCATAACGCCATGTTCACTAAATAATCGTTGTTTATTACTTATATTTGCATTTTACCACTCGCAAATACCCTGTATTAGCCTAGAACTTGACATTTAGCTATTACATCAAATGTAAACATTCAGACTGTAATGTATCTTTTTAATTCACATAGATTTGTTAACAGAATCAATGATATATAACAGTAATTCCTTTAAAATGTTATCAAAAACATGTTTTAATATTACCGGTACATGTAAATACGTCAATTTTAATGGAGTTGGAGAAAACACATGATGTATCGTATAGTGGTTTAAATCTATAACGTCATGGAAAAGTATATATAACGTTACACCTTTATGACGTCATAGTATACTGACAGAGCAATTGCGATTATAGAGATATAATTGCAGCTCCTCCGTATGGGCTTACAGTGGGAAAGAACAATGGAAATGCAAATATAACGCCATGTTCACTAAATAACGTTGTTTATTTCTTAAATGGAATCAACATCACCAGATCACGTGAGCTCCATGCATGTGCATAGTCACTTGAGGACAGCACCCCATAACCCCATCCCCATCCCAACCCCAACCGATTAAGACTTCCAGAGTAATTGAATGTCTCTCACTATACAGAAATTTCTTCAAAATCGACTACTATCTCACACATTTATACACGTAATACAGATCGGGAGGTATGGCTGAATTTTCTTATATTTTCCGTTATTCTTGATTTTTTTGTTACGCGTCTATAGAAATCAAGAAAATGGGGTGGCTATCTTCAAGCACCTGTATGCGTAGCTGCAGGTCTGTAGCTCCCGGTCTGAATAAATTCGTCCATCCGAATTTTTCAGACCGGGAGCTACAGACCTGCAGCTACTATATGCGGTACTCTTATTCTAGCGAAATTCGTCGAGATTGCAGTAAAAAAAAAATTGTCGAACGTCTTCAAAATGTTTCCATGGTTTCAGTCCCGCCGAATCTCGCTGACATTAATGGTACACGAGCACTTGTACGTACGTTTGAAATTGGATATACAGAGTGCGGAGAAGCATCTAGAATGGACGTTGATCTAAATGAAATTCATCCATGACGTCATTTTAAATGACTTTTTACGGTTGACTGCATATGGTAAAGTACTTAAACTATTTCACTGACGTCGAAGGAGTACTTAATGAATAAAACTTGTTGTATTATGTGCAAAAAGAATAAAAGCGTATTGCAAATGAACGATCTTCCTTTTCATTTGTTTGAGATGCAAGCTTTGGGTTTTTCTCCTTTTACGGGGGAAGGGGGATAAAGTACATGTAGCCAGCCCTTCGACTGTTTTATGCATTAATGTGCATGCCTGTTGTATATTTGACCGTTGATTTCGAATCATAAACGTTGTAAAATTAAGTGCAAACGAATGACCGGTCATACATCTTTTTACATATATACATATACACTGCAGGTTAACCGACCGGTAAGCAGTTGGCCATCTAGATACTTTGTTTACGTCCAGTGAAAACTGGCCAGCGGCACAAGGTTGTGTTCCGTGACCTAGATTGCCTGTCTGTTTTGTCAACAACTGACCCTCGTGAATGTGGGAGGGAGGGGGGGTATTCGAAATTAACAAAACGGGAAAAATTTCTGCACGCTATTCATTGTGAGCTTGCATTGATAATCTGCAGTGAATTTGAACACCAGGTCAAATAAATCTATTTTCATGCATTTCCTTTATTCAACCCTTTTTACGTCGTAGAAAAAAAATGTTTATATAAATTTCCGCGAAGTTGTCTAATCAAATTTATTAACGGTAATGTAAACAAAATTTGTGACCGATGATCAATTAATTTCAAACAATAACAACAACGTGTCAACTCACCGAAAAAGTTGAAAAAATATTCCAGTTTCTCCTTCTGGAAGGGTGCAAGAAGTACCATGGTGGAAGATGCACAGACAACAAGCACACAGAACCTAAAATCCCAGGGTAGAGTTATAGGACCGAACTACGTGTAACCTGTGTATGTGTGTGGTCGGAGCGAGACCCTAAGACTTTTCACAATCACACCGGCCGCTCGATAGCGAGTGAGTGTAGCGTGTGTTGTTTATTTTCAAGCGATTGTACGACAGTCTGTCAGCGGATTAATTTGATGAATTGTCGGTTTATCTGGTTGTTGGCAGATAAAACAGAAAGTGGTTTGTTTCCCTTCATTCACCGACTTGACTCTAAAATATACATATCTTAAATCTTTTATTTAAATTGAATTGTTCTTCTCATGTCCTTTCTTCCTTATTTCTTCGATCGTTCCTTCCTTCTTGTCATTCTTTCTCCCTGTCATTTTTCTTCCTGTCATTTTATCTTTCTTTCTGTCTTTCTTTCTTTCGTCGTTGTTGTTGTTAAATTCCCATAGTATTTCTACTCTTTACCTTGATCAAGGGACTTCATTGTCAACAAATTATATAGTTATATACCCATCAGATATAAATGTAATACATGTATATGCAACAGACGGACCAAAATACGATTTAAGATCAAACTTTCTTTTTTTTAACTTTTTCCTGCATTACATTGGTCTGTGTCCCATTTTTATGTTTGACCAAAATTATAATATTTAAAGTCAAGTCACAATTTAAGCAAGATATTGGAGGTAACTTGGAAATCATTATTGTTAACAATGCTCAAATCTTTTTATGTTTTTGTTTACAAAAAAGTAAAGTGTAAAAAAATAGTATTTCTTTGTCAAATGACAGGTTACAAACAAGATAGTTCATAATGATGCTATCAACAAAAGAAATAAAAAACGCTTTATTAAAACCTCCACCAATACATATTTAAAACACTAACCAAGACTCTAACTTTGTTTACAAACCCCAATATTAAGGTCTTCCGTTTTCAACGGAAGACCTTCTTGTTATTGCTTAGTTTCTTTTTCCCTATTATTATTGCACCCCTGAATTTGCTTTCAAATTTCTATACAGTTGGTTATACATGTATGTAATAAGATCAGCCCCATATACACATTATGGTAAATAGAGCTTGGTTTCTCAAATGCACGATGCTTTATCGATATTATCGACATCGTGATGTTGGTCGATAAGCTCAATATCGTGTTAATTCTGTTAGTGTTAGCATGATGCAGACCATTATATGTGCTTCTTATCCTGTTTACATCGTTAATATCGACTCAACATCATAACTGTATCGTTCGTTTCGCTTCCTGTTCACACCAACTTCTTTGACAAAATCATTTTTTTTCTTTACAATTATACACGATATCTAAGACTTGAGCTAGGAATGACGATCATAACTCACATTATATTGTGTACTATATCTATATTGTCGATATATCGCAAAAATATTGATTAATGAGCTATGACATAAATTCGATACATATCTTACATATAATAACATTCATTTGCTGACATCGTGACAGATGGAGTGTAACGATTCATAACTAGATATTGTTCCAAAATTGTCGACATCGCAATGTCGATCGACAATTTTGACTTAGAAGTGATAACGAGTCATAGTATTTTAACTTGATATTGTATCAACATTGTCGATATATATTACGATGTCAACTATAAATAGTAAGTAAGTAATTTATTTATTTATAGTGACATGTGTATATATTTCCAAGTGTAATATCAACAAAGTCAGTATAGATTTAACACCCGGCCCGTCGGGCCTACATGCCACTTTAAACACATTATGCATTAAAAAAGGAAATAAGCGGTAAACAAAGATATGATTGAAAATATACATGTATAAGTATAAAGCTTTTCTTAGAACACTTGAGTTTGCACCTCTTGTTTTGATTTAACAGTTTATATAATACAGTATACATGTATGTTTATTTTCTGAACAATAAAGATTGTCTACGTGTAATTATAAAAGAATGATATAAGTATTTGGCAACCTGCCGAGGATAATTTGAAATAAGAACAATTAGTGCATCTGTATCTTACAATTCTAGTTATATAAAGGACAATGTAATGAAAAGTGAATTTCGTTTTGTACACCATATTTACAACAAAAATTACAAATTCGCTCCTCAACGGGTTCACCGTGGTATCTACCCGTCTCAAATTTACTGGTAAAATCCCACATCTAAACTGAGCTAAAATTGATCGCAAATAATTAGGCATATCTAAAACTACATTATTTTCTCTACTAAAACTGTTTTAAAAAGTGCGTAAGTATACGTAGTTTTGGAATATTGAGCCGAAAATGGATTCATAAACCTCTTGAAGCACTTATCTGTCCATCATGATCTGAACCCAACCCTCTCAATCCTTACCCACGATATACGTCATTCGATAGAGTTTGGGGAAGGGTCTTTATTGGAAAAGGATGGAGTATAACCCCCTCCTTGGAGAAATTTCCCAGGATCGCGGTTTTTGGAGAAATGGTTGTTCTTTTTGGACAAGGTCGTTTCGTTGGTTGCACATGTAAAGAATAGTAGGTCAATCACTGTTAGATCTTTATCGGAAGGAATGTCATCTGTTAATTTTAAAATGAAGAAATAGGCCTCTTTGTAACGTACGTTCATTGATAAGAGCGTGTAGCTCATATATACAGATATGTGTGTCAATCAGAGAGAGAGAGAGAGAAAAAAAAAGAGAGAGAGAGAGAGACAGACAGACAGACAGAGAGACAGAGACAGACAGACAGAGACAGACAGACAGACCCAGACAGACAGACAGACGGACAGACAGACAAAGAGAGCCAGACAGACAGACGGAGAGAGAGAGAGAAGAGAAAGATGTATCTATAGATATGAATAAGACGAATGTTTAGTTTTTGTGTAATAAATCAACTAAATTAATAGAATTTCAATAAATAAACTTTTTATTCACCTTTTTCAAATATTTGTTTATGTAACGATTACATTTTGTACGGTCTGGTCTTTATTGTATAAAAAGACATTACGTCCGATTATATTCCTTTAGTGTCAGCGTAATTGGTTCAGGAGACCCTATAACCCTATAACCCCAACCCCCCCCCCCCCAACCCTCACCTATTCACTAATTTTGGAAACGGGTCTAATTTTTTCTTTTTTAAACCAGCTGTTCTCCGCCATAAGTGTTTTAGGAGTCTAAATATCATATTACTACTAGTAAAAAGTTTTTATTGGTATAAATCAGATTTAAAACAAACGCATCCCCACCCTTTTGGACTAAGTTAGGATTTGATGGGATTTGTCTGACCCCCCCCCCCCCCCCCCCTCCACCTCTTAACACAAAACGATGCAATTATGCTTATATATACATAATCATATACTGACATGTCCATGATTGGTGTCACAGTGAAATAGACAAACGCGTAAAAAAAATAAAGTAGGTCAAAATTATGTCATCATTTCTTCTCTCCCCTACCGAGTTTAACTCCTTTTTTGCAAATGTATCTATTTCGTAAATGTCCGATATCATATGCTATGTCAACCCGTGCACGCACGGGTCAAAGTCTAGTAAGGAATAAAAGATCAAGGAAAATCATATAAAATTGAAGAACGTCTCGTGTGTCCTTAAGATATAATATTATTACAGCTTATATATACTTTACGGAAGCTGGTAGACCTGTGCCAATTTAGAAAAAACAATACTTATCGTTCACCATATTTATTCGGTCGACGCCAAATACGTTTCGAGCATAAAATAAATATCTTTCAGCCTCTGTGTTAGTCTCGTTCAACCAGAAGCTCGGCTGTTTCCGAAAATCCTCGACACTGCTAGTCGGAGATTTCAATTTCGGAGACACCAGACGCTCGGCTGTTCCCGTAAATCTCCGACGCTGCTTGTCGGAGGTTTCAAGTACGGAGACCGCCGAGCGTCTGGTTGACCGGAACTACCAATACGTACGATCCTTTCCCAACTTGAGCTTTGTGGACTGCGGACAGTGGGTCAGCGAGACGATGCCAAATTGAGTCGGTTATCGATTAATTTGAGCTTGTTGAGGGCTATTGCAAAGGTCGGGAATTTTGGTGAAATTTCCTTTGAACAATTTACCTGATAATTGATTTTTTTCTCTTAGAGCATGGTGAGATTCTATTCTTATTCTAATTTACACTTAAAGGTCGGAGTGACGGTCATGTATCCAAAATGTCAAATACATGTACTTTGTATTTAATCATCATTCTACATTGCATGTCACTGCGTAGATCCACCTACGCAGTTAACCAAACTAGCTATTCCCCTTGATTGGGTCATTTAATTTCAGCCTCTTTTCTATTCAGCGTGGTGAACATTTTCGGTCTTTTGGGTCGGAAGCAAATTGAAAGTGCGGGGGGGGGGGGGGGCTAGACTAATCCTCAGAAATATTGACAAGCAAAAAAAAAAAACCTATTTTCCAAAATCATGAAAATCCTAATCCGTGGGGGATGGGGGTATACCTATAGTTCCAACAAAAATAATTCTTACTTACCAAAAACAGTTTTTTTCCCAAATCATGTAATTCCTAATCCGTACTGGGGGCGGGGGGGGGGGGGGGGGGGGGCGCCAGTATGCCTATGACTCCAACTTCTCAATATTTCAATCTTTTCAAGGTAAATTTAGGAACAATTATGTTTCCTGCGAGAAAAAGGTGGGGGGGGGGGGGGCTGAACCCTCTGTGATGCTATGTGCCTAATGGTTTGGTCTAACTTTGCAAAAAAAGGTGGGGGGGGGGGGCTAAACCCCCTTAGCCTCCCCCCACCCCCTCCCAGTTCCGACGCCTATGCAAAATCATGTAATTAAAGATTTTTTTCTGAGATCAATATTTACGCATATGTTTCATACTATGAAGGTTATTTGAAAAAATGTAAGGCCGATTTTACGTACGCAAGATAAAATCAAGGTATAAATTTTAAAAAAAAAACATGAGTATATTTTGAATTTTTGTTTTGGCCACCTGCACTTGACGTTTATATGAGACGGTGTAACTTTGTTATCGTAAATGAGTTGTTTTTTTTCACCGGATAAAGCGGATAACTAGAACACCCATTCTCCTTTCGGAATAAATTGGGAGGCTTAATTTTCTTTTGCTTGACAATGTCTATGCCCCCACCCCTAAAGCACTCACTTTGAAAATAAATACAATGTGTCTGGATAATTATTCATTTTTGTGTAAAAATTGATATGAATAATGGCCTGAGGCCTCTACACACTGGCTAGAAAAAAAACACAGGAATCGTTGGTTCGGTTCCTCTTTAAGCTATACTCATCGTTCCTCTTCCACAGCGATTTAAAAAACAAGAGGCCCTATAAATGCTTTGACGGTCAGCTAAATCCTAATCCGAGATCCTGCTGACTGTTACCCCTGTTTTTTTTAATTTGATGCTTGCAAAAATCAATTAAACACTTGCACTCGGATTCTTTATATTTGTATTAAACTGGATAGCCTGTTTTTGATTCCCAAAGGCTGTCGCTAGCTGATAATGAGTTAAGAACCATTTTACTCAGGTAAGCGACGTGACCCCGGGGCCTCTCTTTTACACAAGTAATCACGAGTTATCTCTCTTTCTCCAAAAATTTATTAAAGAAGAAAAACATCTGGCAGAATTTGAATGTTTAAACAGAACTTATAAATGTAAATTAAATAGAGTGTATGTATACAGCTGTAACAAGCATTATTTTAATCTATTGTGATTGAATTGGTGAAATTAAAACTTTAATAGCGAGCGAGGGCACCAGAGAGAGAGAGAGAGAGAGAGAGAGAGAGAGAGAGAGAGAGAGAGAGAGAGTATATGTGAAAGTGAATTTTAAAACATCAGAAGAGGATTGGTTTCAAGAGAGGATGCTTCGTAAAAAAAAAAAATAATAACAATCGCTATATCATATTGCACGTTTCAAATTGCGTGTTAAAGTGTTTGAGACATGTGACGTTAAATGTGTCCAAAACATCAAGACTTTGTTCTTGGATGCAGTCCACTGTTCAAGACGTCTTTCACTGTAATGAAAATGTCTTTATAAAGCATGTATACATGTTGTACTTATTGATCTTGATCAGTAGGTTATGGATGTTTATAGTTACCAGTAATGGTAACTTGGCAAATCATTTCTTCATAGATATTTCGATTTGGGTTTTTTTGTTGTTTTTGTTTTTTTTGTTTGTTTCTGTTTGATTTTTGGATTTTTTTAAATATAATAAACTATCTGTTCTATATAATTTTACCAGTGACTGAATCAACTGTGCCTTGCGTGATTCCACGTGATATTCGCCACGTGAAAGAATGAATGAATGAGTTGGAAAAATATATCGTGATTTACACCTGAATTGAACTCTATGGTGACGTAAAAAGAGGAATAACTCCTCAATAGATTATCAATCATTATTCTCTGTATGATTGGGGCGAATATATTTCTTAATATCATTATTTATACATACATCTACACCACAGTATAGCGGTTTAATTTTAGTTTATGGTAGATACCAATAATGAACATGCTGATGCAGATATTTCCAGGTCACTTTCCATTGGCGGATCAAGAGGGGGTTCCGGGGGTCGGAACCCCCCCCCCCCCCCCTTTCTCTGGGACATATGAATTTTTTTGAAAACGTTTAATGCCTATTTAAAGGCAATTTTTCCCATTTATAATAGAAATACTGTAATTATCTCAAATAAATGCTTTTAAAATTGCTTATTTAAAGAACTCCGTATTGTTTTGTTTCCATGAATCGAAAATTCTGTTACAAAAATACCGTGTAAGGGGTTAGCCATTATGAAAATGCAGAACTTTTAAAAACTTTTCTAAATATAATCGCATCTGTACTAGTGCCGGATGATGTTAGCGCACTCATTACAGAGGTCACATCAAGTTCCCTGGGACGACAATTGCTTTTACCATTGTATTACACACGTACCATCTTTTCAGCAGATAAATTATCCTCATTTTTTGTCATATCCTATCATTTAGACCTTTATTTAAGAAGGCAATCGATAGAAATCGAAATTGACAAATTGTCAGAATTTAAAAACATCAACGACATAAAAAATATCCAAAATATCCATTTCTGTAATAGTTTGTCGCAATTAGTCTGAGTTATTTTTTTTATTAAATACAGTTGTATACGCACTGAAAACGTTCAAAAAGTCCTTGTTTATTGACAAATTGCTGGATCCGCCTCTGCTTTCAATGTAAGACCCATTTTGTGACCGTACGGTTACTGAAAATGTAGGTGGGGCGAAATTGAAATACATGCATGTAGGTGTTGTTAACGTTGAATGACCAATGTCCGTCTAGGTGTTAAATGATATACCCAATGAAATAAACAGAACACAAAAGATATAGAAATTCAGTTACATTAAAACTTATAATAAAAATATTAATTTAGATAAAGCTAAATGCATTTAAATAATTTTGATTAATGCATCCGTTTGAGAAAAAAATTACGGTTATCATGAATTTATACCCCCCCCCCCCCAATGAAACTTTTTGAATTAAAAATTTGCTTATTTGATGACCATGTACATTACATGTATGTTCTCAGAATTGTTAAAATTAGCTGATTGCATAATAATTTAAATAATGATTTCATGTCAAAGCTTAAATTGTCTACCAATAGTTTCTTAAAGAAGCATATATATACGTGCAATACGAATTAAAATAAAAAAAATTTTGATGCTTATGAGATTTCGTATTTAAAATAACCTAGGTTTTTCATACATGGCTTATTGTTCAGTAGTAAAAAGAAAAAAAGACATAGCCTGCTTTTGACTCAATTCTGAGTGTAGCCTTTCTATACTATTCATATTTTACATCATTTAGAAATATGTGCATAAATAGTGAAAAGTGAAAAAAATTGACATACTTTAATTTGACTTAAATTTGAGTGCATAGCTTTTTTAATTTCTATACTATTCATCTTTTATATCCATTAGAAATACGTGTATATTTAAAAAGACTTAAAAATGTAATATAGAAATCGATGTAATAAATAAATTAAAATAAACTAATGAATAAATAAATTAATAATTCAACAGCTGCAGGTAAAAAATGTGAATGGAACTCTCCATTGAAGGAGGTACAAAACCTTGTGATACGAGCGCCCTCTGTCAACAAATGGGAACACAATGAGCATAAATTTGTGTGGAAATATCACAAAGAAGAGGGATAAAGCCATGCCTCACTGGACATAGCATCACAAGGTATTCTCCCACTAGAAAATCTATTTATTTACTAATATTGATCGGGCATCAAATGTCTTGTAATCGCAGAACTTCCCGAATTTATTCTGCCCGACGATGTGGAATGTCAAGAGCCTAGGAAGTTGGTCTGAGTTTTGCCGCCGCTTGGCGAGTTTCTGAACTCGATAAACCGCGAACGGGGCGAGTGTCGTCTGTAACACTGGCCGAGAGTGATAAAAGACGACGTACCCAGGGGTTTGTGGGCGATTTTACAGGTCTAGGCAGCTCTGGAAAAGTTTCACGGAGTTTTGAAACATCAAAGAATTCGGACATGGAATTTCATTAACTCCCTTTGCAATACTTCATTAAAAAGTGAATGATGACATGCTATAATTAACCCCGTGCGCCCCAATTTAAGGTCGACAGTACATAAACATAATGCAGACGTTATTTATTGATTTAAAAGTCAATCAAACTTGGCCGGATTAGTATTAAAAGGCAGGATTTTGAACTCTTTGTACTTCACATGCTCGGGGTCAAAAGTTCACTAACTATGGTGAGTCATTTTTAGTAACATGTACCATGTCTTGTCTTTGTCATGTACTGCGGCGTTTTAGTTTTCAAGATTTTTTTCCTCTCCTTTGGTTTTTTTGATTGCTTTTGACAAGCAAAACGATTTTACAACCCTCCTAAAAAATTTAACATGCAGACTATAAGCTTGTGAAGCATGAAATATACTGATAATGTGAATTATTACACTCATGTCTTCAGAGTCCGTTACAGGTAAACAGGTTATTTTTTATTTTCCCTTTTGATTGTTATAAGAATGTCAGAATGATTTATTACTGAACGCTTTAATAAGAGAATTCTAATTACATAAGAAGTCACATTCTTTTTTAAAATGTACAAAACAAAGTTTCCGGATCAAGTATACAAAAAAAAATATTTTGAATAATGATGCATGTTTTGAAAAGGTAATTTGAATTAATATTTTTAATGAAAATAAATCATTAAATTTTGTTATTCAAAACACCTTCCATTATAATATTCAGATTTTGTAGTAATATTAATTTCAGAAGAAAAAAGTTTTAGTACACAGCAAATGTTGATTACTGGGTATTTTTATAGAGCTTCATTTTATGCTAATTCATTTGGCCAGGGACATACTCAGGGCTAGAAATGATTTTTTTACTGGTATTAAATTGAAAATTTTAACTTGGTTATTGAAAATTTTCAGTTAAAGTCAAACTAAACCAATAAATATACAGATAATTTGCCTTTCTGTGGAAATCTGATAATATGTGTGATTGTATAACAATGTTGTATTTAACTTGTAAGAATTGATAGAGTGTTACTCTGTAAAATGTATACCTATCAATATTCATTATTGTCATATTTTGGGGCACCTGCTATAAAAAGCCAAGAATAAAAAAAAAGCTAGTGTAGAATTTGAACAGCACCCCTAACCAGCATTTGATTACATCAATCAAAAGGAATATTTTTGGATACTTTTTTTTTGCAACAAGGGATAACATGCATGGCTTTCAATGCCAAGTTCAGTACATCAACTCTCAACTTTTGAGATCCAATCTCTCTAGGATATAAACTTACTCTCTTCTTTGAATTATATATGTCTTGACTCTGCATGTCTGGAGGGCAAGAAAAAGTCAGAGAGTGAAAGAGAAGAAAAAAATTCTTACTGGTATTTTGGGCAGAGCATATGTTTCATTTAAATCATGAACTTGTCAATAAGTCAATCTGAATATACACACTTGTACCAGGTGATATATATGCCAACAACTTTCCCTTGTACACACGTTTTGTAGACATACTCTCTAGCAATGTAATGCAGAATTCAATGAGAAAACACAACTGTGCTTGTAGATATTTTAAGACTGTTTTTATTGCCAGTATTCCTGGTATTTAAGGTACAGTATCCTGTCTGACTGATGCATGTACATGTACCACCTGTTTCTGAATCAGTCAGGAGCAAAAAAATATTACCAACACCGTGCACACGCAGCATATGTATCAGTGATGTCAAAACCTACGGTAGTCATGAAGTCATTTATAATTAGTTAACATGATTTTAGGTCCTGATATTTAATTTTTCTTCTACACGTACCGGTAGGTGATTTGATTCAGAGAGAGTATAAGCCAATAACACTAAACAATTAATGATATTACCATACAAGTAAAAATTAAAGATGGACATAGAGGGAAAGAAACCAATTTAACTTTCTTTTTAGCTTACCAATATATGTATATATATACAATGATACTAGTTTTCCAGATTGAGCAAAACTTTGATGATTTTTCAAAATTTAAAATTGGCAGGCCCTTTTTGAGAACAGATAAAAATTTATTGGATAAAAGGCCAATGGGGAGGGGGGGTCTTTGGATGACATTAGTCTACAGGGTTTGGAATACTGTAGATTCCTTATTATACGTGAGTATTTAATTCCGGGATTCAATGATTTTCCATCAAATCACGAGAACATAAAATCGCGAAAAACTGAAATTTTATCATATTTCATGTAGTTTACATGTGTCCGAAAATTAAAAGCGAGATTAGCTTCTCGCGATTTTAAGCGGATATTAATTCCTCATGTTTAATTAGGAATGTACAGAGAGAAAAAGCAGAGATGTATTGTACTATTTGTATCACTAGTAATCATGGTCATTCATTTCATTGTGCAGGCCTAAGTTCATTCAAAGTGGGGCACTATACATTATGTCATCTTTACTCTTGCATACAAAAAGTGTGCATCAGATGTGCACCTATAATTGTAAAGCAGCAGCATTGGTTATTGATTTAGCACACATGAATGCACGCAATTAATTTCTGATCTAGATGTAAAAGGTGTCAAGTATGGATTTGATTGTTCTGGTAAATTGTGTTAAACATCTGTTAGTCTATGGTTCTCCTTTTCGCTTACTTTGTTTCTCCATATGACTTAAATTCAAAATACAGATATACAAAAAATATAGGTTGAACTTTGTTCATAGATTGGTCAATTTCAAGTAGCAATAGTCTAAAAGGAGGTTTCACACAGTTGCACAATTGCTTTAATTTTGCTTCTTCTATAATTTAATGCATAGGACTTTCAAAACTTGATATATTCTTTAAAGATTAGGGAAAAGGAATCATCTTTCATATTTGCTGATATAGGAGTAAAAGGTCCCAGGGCTAGATGAACTTCGTTGGCTAGGTGGCAAGGTAGCTCTCTGGGCCAAAGTCAATGCAGTCCATCCACTGATAGAGAAAAGTTTTTCCATGGAGGATCCGAGAGATAATTTCGTTTGCCAAGGAAGTGCCAAGGCCTATTTTCAGTAACTTTACTGTGTAAATTTAATAAGTTTGAATTTTCCAGGAGCGTCTGAACCCAAACCCCCTCTCGACCCTCCCCCCAAAACCTCTCTAGACACCCCCACCCTCTAGATCAAGTATTCAGTATTTCAGTAGATTTGGCATATTGCAGAATTTTTAGTGGGATGAAAATAAATTGATAATATGCAACCTGTCATATGTACATATATGTACTTTTATGTCAAAACTTGACTGAAATAGCAGTAGTGAATTATTTTGATTGATACTTTATCTTTCTCTATTACACATGGTACTAAACATGTATGCAGACTCTATAATGATTTGTCATGCTTGATAATATCCATTACAGTAGATTTTGCATCTAAATACTGTAAACCTACGTTTATTCGCGAGCGAGAAATTTTTGCGAGCTTCGTGAGAGAATCATTGTCGCGAATCTTTCTCGTCGCGAACCAGCCCTTGTTGTATGGCTCTTATACAACACATAACTTTATTAGTCTTACTCGCAAAAATTAGTCTCTGCGAACTAGTTTGTGTCCAGTAAATTGCAAAATAATGTCGTCACGAATAAAAGTTGGTTTACAGTACATCTTGTTTCTCATTATATATATGTATAAATGGAAAAGCATTGCACCAAATTGAAAAGTAAATCGTTTCAATTTGTTGATTTGCATACAAGTACAAATTTTGTGTAAGATAAGAAAGTCATTGAATTTATCTATTTATAATATTTCTTTTTTTTTTAAATTAATTTTGAGTTTCAGTGACATGTTGACAAGGAACCAATATCAATTTTCATGTAATTTACAAGGATTCAAAAACAACAATATTAGAATATAGAATTTTAAGGTCTATAATGAATTAATACTAAAATATGTCAATGAGGTTTAATGTCGGGTCTGTATTCCTAAAATTTGCGATTTTATTTTTCAGGTGACAGAGAGAGCGAGAGATCGAGAGAGTAGGCACAATGTCTGATGCGAATTTGATGGCAGAATCTTACGCTGAAGACGCCATGCAAAACGTCGCCACGGACGAGGAGAACAAGCCGTGCTGTAAATTCTGCGGCAAGAAGTTCGCGCAGTCCAGCTACATCAAGGCGCACATGAGGCTCCACACAGGAGAAAAACCGTTCGCCTGCTCGTTCTGCCCCAAACGATTCAGCGATTGCAGTAACTGGAAGAAACACGAGAGAATTCATATCAGGTAACATCACTCGTCGTTTGTGTATTAATTCTATCGTCTATGATATATTAGTTCAATCACTAAATGATTCAGTGATTGAAGTAATTGGTGGAAACATGAGAGAATTCATAACAGGTATCACTCTTATCTGTATGTTATCTATTAATAATTAATAATATATTCATTTAATTGTTAAATTATTCAGCAAATGAACATGCTGAAGAAATCCGTAAAAACATGAGAGGATTCAGACTAAGGTATCACCTTCATCTATCATATATAATTATAGAACTAAACGATTCCTCTGTTATCTATATCAGTATGACAAATCAATTCATTCGCTAAACAGTTCAGCAATTGAACACGAGATAATACCGGTACATATCTGGTAAGGGATTTGACATCTGAAAGATAATACACTGTATAGGGAAAATTAATTTTTCTCAAAAATATTTTTTTTCTAAGTTTCCATATCTCTGATCAATATATGCAATAGAATATCTCATAATCTCCATCTCAGTCATGCCCAATATCTCATATATTTCAACTTGGTATCTTATTTATCTCAGGCAGGTATCTCAGTTATCTCAATCAAATTGCTGAGATATTTCTTTATGGTTCAGCATCTAGTTAGCTCACCTGAGCTGAAAGCTCAAGTGAGCTATTCTGATCACTTTTTGTCCGTCGTCCGTCCGTCCGTCCGTCCGTCCGTCTGTCCGTCCGTCTGTCTGTCCGTCTGTAAACTTTTTACATTTTGAACTTCTTCTCTAAAACCGCTTATCCAATTTCAACCAAATTTGGCACAAAGCATCCTTATGGGAGGGCAAATATAAATTGCAGAAATAAAAGTCCGATCTGTATTCAAAGCGGAGAAATCCTCGAAACTGTAGAAAAAGGGGGGTGCATTTTTAAAAATCTTCTTCTCAAGAACTACTGATTCCAATTCAACGTAGTTTAGCATAAATTATCCTTATTGGAAGGAAAATATAAATTGCAAAAATTAAGGTCTAATTCTGTTTCAAATCTGAGTTATTACGAAAATAATAATAAAGGAAAGGCGTGTTTCAATCAGTTTAATAGCCTCGGATTCGGCATCCGGTAAAATGGGTAGACAAGACTTAGCCTGGGCAAAACAAAAGATAAGCAGTTATTAATCTGCCAATCTCATTAAAATTTCAGGATATTTGATGGACCAGTATATTTGTATTTGCTGTAAATATTGCTGCAAAATAATGCGTATTTGGAATTGACGATTGCCGATCGGCCCCGGCTTTTATTTTGCCACGGCCCGGTTTTGCTTACCCATTTTACCTAGACTCGTATTCCATACTTCTAAAACGAGGTTCTTTGTTTAAAGCAGCCATGACATTATACGAAAAAGGGTCGATCTGACTATGATGAATTTGCTTGTTGTGCAACAGTTCGCGTATGAAGGGAAATTTTTGAAACATGAAAAATATATTGGTGCCGATTTTGTGAAGTAAATTGAGGCTAAATATTTCAATGCGTTGACAGTTTTCACACATGACGTTGATGTTAGCTTGTTCTGATTTTCGTTTCGTTTTCATTATTTATGCTTTGTAACCTGGAAACTGTCGTCTGTATTTCGTGATTTTTACGTATCAAATCAAACAGAGACTTCGGTAAATCAAACAGTTACGTTAACTGTTAACCTGCGCAAATTAAGCAAAATCTGATGTAGGAGTACTGAAATACAATTCATTCTATCGGTAATTCGGCATTATTTTTTGCGTAATGGTAGATTAATGCAATAGGTTTTTGTTGAGATGCTCGGCATTTTCTCTAGTTTATTCAGTTTAAATAGAGTTTGATATCGCTTACGAAAATATGTAGGTATATACATGTATATATATGATTCATTTCGAAAAAATAAATTGTGTTCTTTATTTGTTATACATGTAGTGCATGTTTCTTGTGTTTAATTGTTAACAATTTTTATTTACTAACCATTTTTGAGTGTTTGCTTCGAATTATAAGCAAGATACAGAGATTTGCTAACAATTCTATGTTTGTACACAGATCTTAAAAGCTAAAGATTAAATCAAAGTACTGATAGTACTGAAGAGCGCTAACCCAGCTTCTGTATGTATATAACAGATATATGTATATAGCATTTCAGCTTCTGTATACGCACTATATTTCCTCATCACTGCATGACAGTCCCTGCAATGATGTATGTAAGCCCCGTACATTAATTTCACAATAACCCGTAAATTAGATTCACAATAGGTCGTGCAGTTATGTGCATAAACCCCTGAAACTGGTTCCCTAACCAGTTTAAATGATGTATACTTTTGCTTAGAGGGGGCGGTTATTCGATGCACCGGAAGTTGAAGTCTAACGACAATAAAGGGCTGAGCTATGCTTAGCGCTTTAAAAAGTAAAAAAATTGTCAATATTTATTACGAAAATTTTCAAAATCTGTTCTTCCAGAAACCAACTTATTGAATTGTAAACTTAACCTTTTTAGCTCACCTGAGAATGGGGCCACAATGGGGGGTCGAAGTTTAACGAATGAATATATAGAGTAAATCTTTAGAAATCCTCTTCTCATAAACTAATCGGCCAGGAAAGCTGAAACTTGTGTGGAAGCATCCTCAGGTAGTGTAGATTCAAAGATGTGAAAAGCATGACCCCTGGGGATAGGGTGGGGCCACAATGGAGGGTCGAAGTTTAACATATGAATATAAAAAGTAATTCTTTAAAAATCTTCTTCTCAGAAACTAATTGGCCAGGAAAGCTGACACTTGTGTGGATGCATCCTTATGTAGTGAAGATTCAAATTTGTGAAAATCATGACCCCCGGGGGTAGGTTTTGGCCACAATGGGAGATCGACGATTTACATAGGAATATACACAGTTAATCTTTAAAAATCTTCTTCTCAGAAACTAATCAGCCAGGAAAGCTGCCACTTGTGTGGATGCATCCTCAGGTAGTGTAAATTCAAAGTTGTAAAAATCATGACCCCCGGGGGTAGGGTTGGGCCACAATGGGGGATCGAAGTTTAACATAGGAATATATACAGTAAATCTTTAAAAATCTTCTTCTCAGTAACTCATTCGAAGGCAAAGCTGGAACTTGTGTGGAAGCATCCTCAGGTAGTGAAGATTCAAAGTTGTGAAAATCATGACCCCTGGGGGTAGGTTGGGGCCACAATGGGGGAATGAAGTTAAACATATGATTATATACAGTAAATCTTTAAAAATCTTCTTCTCAGAAACTAATTAGCCAGGAAAGCTAAAACTTGTGTGGAAGCATCCTCAGTTTTTGTGAAAAGCATGACCCCTGGGGGTAGGTTTGGGCCACAATGGGAGGTCGATGTTTTACATAGGAATAAACAGAGTCATCTTTAAAAATCTTCTTCTCAGAAACTAATCAGCCAGGAAAGCTGGAACTTGTGTGAAAGCATCCTCAGGTAGTGTAGATTCAAAGTTGTGAAAAAAATGATCCTCAGGGGTAGGGTGGGGCCACAATGGGGGGGGGGTCAAAGTTTAACAAAGGAATTTATAGGGTAAATCTTTAAAAATCTTCTCAGAAACTAATCAGCCAGATGATTCTTTATAATTGTTAAGACTTTGGCCCCAGGACAATTCTTTGGCCTCACGAGAAGGTTGAGAGTTTACTGTACGTTTATATCCCATATATAAACTATTGTTAGGGATCTTTTTGAGAACTGCAATACTCAACACATGATATGACTATAAAATCATCCTGTTAGAAAAGGGACTAATGATTATAAACATAAGAATATCCAGGGGAAAATGGATTTTATTTATACAGGATTTACATGAATTATTGTATATTGTCCAGATAGTTTGTATTATGACTCCATTGAGCTAATTTTATCATACCTATTGTTCCTCAGGTGAGCGATGTGGCCCATGGGCCTCTTGTTTTGGAATGTGTTGAATGGAAAAAAATTGTTCTTTGTTAATTTACATAGTATTACTGCATATTATTAATTTATTATTATTATGTGAGAATCTATTCATGTATTAATATATTTGTAGTAAATGCATTTATTAAACAAGTTCAAAGAATTGAGTATATTTATATATATATATATATGAAAACTGCCTTGGGCAAAGCTAGATGTAAATAATTTATATGGATATGAAACATGTGAGAGAGAGAGAGAGAAGAGAGAGAGAAGAGATGTCTTTTAATGACTTCATTTTGTGTTTCTTTTACTCATCTTTCATCCTATTCTTGTAGAAACTTCACAAGGTTATGGATACATTTTTTAGTTAATTATAGCCACACCCGACAATTATAATTAATATTAATTAATTCCATATCATAAACAGACCGACTGTTTGTACTGTGTGTGTGAAGTATCGTTGCCGTAAATTAATTCTGCGGTCGGACTGATTGTCAGACCCTCTTCATTTGAATAGCGGAAAATTTACCTAGAAATTAACTTTCTACCTGTTCTAACGAGAGATATATTTGTGTAAGTTAATTAAATGCACTGGTGTGTTTGTTAAGTCTTGTACTTTACCGCTGTTTCGTAGTCATAAATTCATGCTCGGTCGACCTTGTAACAAAAAATGACAAGTGACAAGGTATACATCCCAGCATGCCTTTGTCTGCTGTGAGTTGACAGTCGTAACAACTAATAGTCTCCAAAGTCTCGTACAAATTCTTTTTTTCTTTTTTATTCGTTATCTGTCCTCGGTCACTTTTGAAATACACCATTTGTTGGGAAGTTGCGTTTGTTCTCCCGTAAAAACGGTGTACCTGATTTCTTTGTCTTTTTCCAAGAACTTGGTATATATTAAGTAAGAGAGAGTTAGACCATGACCTTTACATCAAAGAAATCTTCAGAACAGAGAACAGATGTTAATAATAGACAATTGTCATTTTAAAGTATTCTGTTGAATATTTAAAGATAGACCCCCCCCCCCCCCCCAAAAAAAAAAAAAAAAAAAAAATTTTGCTCTTTACCTGCAGATTTTTAGCTCACCTGAGGTAGTTTTTCTGATGAAGATTTGTCCGAAGTCTGTTGTCGTCGACATCATTGTTGTCATAAACTTTTCACACTTTTATCTTCTTCTCCAAGACCACTGGCCCAAATTCAACCAAACTTGACACAAAACATAACTGGGTAAAAGGAATTCAAGTTTGTTTCAATGAAGGGGAGATAATTAAGAATTATTAAAAATTTGTTGATATTTTTCAAAAATTTTCTTCTCCAAAACTATTAGGCCAGAATTAAGAGCTGAAATTTGTATGGAAGCATCCTTAGGTAGTGTAAATTAAAGTTTGTTCAAATCATTGTCTCCCGCGATAGGGTTGGGTCACAATGGGGGGGATCAATTTTTATTTAAGAATATATATTAGAGAAATCTTTTAAAATCTTCTTTTCAAAAATCATTCAGCCAGAAAAGCTTGAACTTGTGTGGAAGGCTGGTATAGAAACTTGATAAGAAAAAACAGTGCTTTAAGTTATATTGCTTTTTTCTGTGTTTTCTTTTTCGGCTAGAAATTAAATTTTGCTGTACTTGACAAAAAGTGAATTTCAATCTTAAATTTGCAAGAAACCAAAATCATACATGAACGACATGATATTGTTAATATTATATTCAATGCAAGTGAACTGAATGCAGTTTGATTTTATTGAGTAATGATTTTCTCGACGAACTCTTCTTTAAACTTCTTTTTTGAAAGTATCGTACTTTTTTTAGATCGTGTTCAACTTGACTAAAATTGGCTTTGTAATATGCAATTAATGACAAGTGTTTAGACCACAGATTCATTAATTAGGCATCAATTTGTCAAGGGACTGTACATTTTATACTTCACTGACCCAGGTAAAGAAAAGATAGAAAAAGACTTAACAGTCATAAAATTAATGTAAAAAAAAATACAATTGATGTTTAAAGAGGCTTTTGGTTTTTATAATGCATGTATAATTTATTCATTTATAGAGTCTGACATAATGCTATAAAGAACTTTTAAAAATACATATATATGTCTACTATTTTTGTTGAAAAAAATCTGCAGAAATTCTTCTCTCTCTCTCTCTCTCTCTCTCTCTCTCTCTCTCTCTCTCTCTGAACCTTTCTGATTGAGTCAACGCTCCTTTGAATTCCATACCTGTATATCATCATTGACTATTTACCCTATCTTTATTCTTTTGTTCTTTATTTTCTCATGATTTATTGCTCCACTTTCTATTTTTTACTCTTGGAATAGTTTGTTCTCACTCTCTCTTTTTTTTCTCTATCAAAATGTGGTTAATTAAATTAACTGGGTTAATTAGATATGACCAGGAATCTTTGATGAGTTACTAGAAACCAAACATGTGCTTTAAATACCAGCTGTTAGTAATATTGCATGCTAATTTTTTTTGGTCATGATAAAATTTCCCTGTGAATTAGCAAGCCTGCTGACAGGCGATTTGACTGACTGGATTTATTTTTGACTGATGTTAGTTGTTTTTAAATGTGTTTATGTTCTTTCACTCTTTGGTTAACTTTATCAAATAAAAGTGTGCAAATGAAAATGTAAGTATAAATTAGGAAGCCATGGAAAATAAAATGAAAATAAATATTGCGTTGATCAGTCTACGGACACATGTGTGAGACCATTAAGGTCACCAACCTAACCCACCCCCCCCCCCCCCCCCCCCGCCCCCCCCCAACACACTCTCACAACTACTTTTATAGGTAAAACAATTGATACTCAATTTATGAAAGTAGAGTAATCCATTTTGAGATATCACTTGTTTATTTGAGAGCAATATATGCTCGAAATGCAATTTTAAATAAGGATTCATAAATATGTACAAGTAAGTTGAATGCTACATGTTCTTCTGGCAGAATAAGACATGATTGTATAGTTCCTTGTTCTGTGACAATCTAGTCTGGGCACTTAAAGTTAAATGACATCTATAATGGACAGCATTCTTGTCCTTATTTTTGTGCAATTATAAAATACAGTACTGTAGATTCTTAATTAAACGCTAGGAATTAATATCCGCATAAAATCGCGAGAAGCACCTTTCGCAGATTTTAAAATCTTGACATTATTTACTGAGGGTTGAAAACTTTAAGAAATGAGGATAAAAGTTCCTTGTTCGCGATTTTATATTCTCGCTATTCGACTCAAAACAGCAGGATTGTGGATTCAAGTTCTTGCATAATATAAGGAATTTACAGTATACTGTTAGTAATAGTAACTGCAGAATATCCCAAAGTTGTTCATGTTGTTGATTACAGGAATCAATTTCAAAAAGAAAATTTAGGGGCATGGTATACTATAGAGTATTGAAAAAGAGTAACAAAATTGTATAAATTTAATTAGATAATTTTTTTATTGCATACAACTTACATTTACTTGCCAATGGGTAACTGAACAAAAATGTAGATAAGGAATAATACAGCATCACAAAGTCATATAAATTGCATTGTTATAATTTGGTTCAAATTTTTTCCTATTACAGACAACTTGGATTAAATCCAGACAAACCGACCAATCAGAGCAAGAACCAGGTGGCAGCCGTCGTCCAGAACTACTCCACCCCCAAATCCAAATCGGACCACAGGGATTCAAACTTCCAGTGTAAGGTGTGTAACAAGACGTTCTCCAATGCCAGCAGCCTGACCACGCACCGCCGCATACACAGCGGAGAGAGGCCGTACCGCTGCGAGACCTGCGGGAAGTCGTTCACACAGATTGGCACGCTCAGAACCCACGAACGAGTTCACACAGGTAAGGTAGTGTGTACACTGAAAATAAAGGTATAGGTTCACATTGGTAACTCAGTTTTTTAAATGTGGCTTTAAAAGACTTTAGATTTGAAGCATATATAATAAAAAGAGAAAGCATTGATAGGGAAAATTTTATCACACTCGGGGATTGAGACATTGATTCAATAGTAAATTATTATGGAGGGATTGACTAGTAAATTATTATAGAGGGAGATCGGTTGTGAAGAAACATTGACGGAAATTTGGAGCATGGAAACATTAAAACGTTGGGAGAATTGACCAACCTTTTATTTGTTGCAGGAGAGCGACCATACATGTGTAAGCTATGCGGCCAGACCTTTGCCCAAAACGGCAGCTATCGCATGCACGAGCGACGCCACATGATGGAGATGCTCCACAAATGTCCGATCTGTCCCGTAAAGTTCTCGCAGTGGGAGGACGCAAAGGCTCATCTCGCTACGCACCCGGAAATCGCAGGCGTTGCAGACTTCATGAAACACCTGCCTTCCATGTCGTCCGCTGGAGAGACTGACGAGGAAAATATGCCCCCCATGGACGGCTTCGCCCCTCAGATTGAACAGCTCCACCTGGATCAGTTTCCGCCTCCGGGGTTCCCCTTTCCCTCTCAGTTATCTCCCTTCTTCAATCTTTCGTCGTTACATTTTGGTGCTGCCCTCGGTGATTTACCGACCCCTGCCGGACTTTTTGCTGCCCAAGGACAGGTTTGTAATTTCTTTCAATTTTTGTTATTTATTTATTTATTATTTTTAAAAATTTTGAATCGAAGAATATTTAATATTTTTTGTTTTATGTTATTTTTGTATCGTTTTTCTAGACCTTGAATAATAGGTTTGTATAACCAAAAATATTTATTGAAAATTACAGAAAACTATGTTATTTAACTAAAAAGTAGTGAAAACAATATAATTTTTGTTATTTTATTGTATTTATTTTGAAAAGCGACCTTGTATTTTAGGCTTTTATAACGAAAATCATGTATTACAGAAAACTATGATACAAGAATATATATGAAAACAAGATGGATGATAGTAATCATTACATATCGTGCTATTTTACTATCTTGCTAAAGGAGTCTATAGTTTTGTCATCTCGCTGTTTTCTGTCTGTTTTCTTTTTATAATCATGATGTAAAAAATGAAGAGTCAAATTATTTGACATCAAGACTAATGACCTAATATAGCTCTTTTCTTCAGATCTGTTTTATTCTATGATAGGAGAAAGGTCAGTTTAGGGTCAAGGGCATTTAAACATAGGTCAAAAGTCAAAATTGTTTCTATGGCAACCATTCCTTGGTGAACTAGATTCACAAATATTTATTTTATTCATTCAATAAACCTAAGCTCTGCAAAATAACTAAGTATAAAAATATTGCAATTACTCATAATTGTAATTAAGGTAAAATATCTTTAAAAAGTTGGCCGCAAGAAAACAACACAGTGGCACTGAGTGCAGCTAAAATAAGGGCATTTCGATTGCATGGTTTTAATGTCCATTTAAGTACAACACAGGAAAAAACAAGGGAATTATTTTCATCGCCTTTAGTTCATTGGTATTCCATAAGGGCCATATCGTGTACTCTTAGACTAATTGACGTAGCATTTCAACATGAGGTGCATTGTAGTAGTTTCTAGAAGGAAATAGATGTTGAGTGTAATTTTTTTGGGGAATGTTTTAAATATTTTAGTTTTAATTTTTTCTTATAGTTGATTAAAACAGAGGGCCTTAACTTACACACCCCTCGGTCTACCCCTCAGGAGGACCTGTATAGACAGTCCGCGGAGGTCACGACCTCTGTCGCTAATGGAGTCGTCCCTTCCCCTAATGTATGTATAGAATGGTTGTGTAGGGAACATCTCAAAATTACATGTTTGTGTACATTGAATAGGGAACATGTTAAAACCTTTACAAGTACATTGAATAGAATAATGTTGAATAATGTAGAATAAAATTGATGTACTTAGAATAGGGATCTTCTCAAAATTATATGTTCATTTGATAGAGAACATCTCAAAAAAAAAATCTCAAATTAAGATGAACATATTATATGCAATGAATAGAAAACATTATAATGTCTGATTTGACAATTAATCTGTATGATACATTGCAGAAATTAGTTTTTTTTTTTATCATGTCAAGAGCAGGATAATTTCATATTAAAAAGTGAATAAAGGCAATATTTTTTTATCAGTAGAAGAAGATCTGTATTACAACTTTCAAACATTCCACTTTTAAGACAAATTACAAATTATTGATATGTTTGGCATATTTCAGGATAACGGGGACACAGCGGTCAGCACGACCACAGCGAGGGACAGGAAGTACAGCTCCGACTCCCACACCTCAAGGTCACTGTCCACCCCCGACAACGGACTCGAAAACGGTAAGTAACATTACCTCGCGGTCACTGTCCACCCTCGACAACAGACTCGAAAACGGTAAGTCACATCACCTCATGGTCACTGTTCACCCCCAACACCAACAACAAGACACATGGTGAGTGAGTGAATGTAACAAGGGGCTAAGACAGGGTTCTATTCACACCTTGTTAATATTTGGCAAAGCACTCCTTTATACTAGGGGGTGTTTCTTTTCCTTTCTCTGCAAATCATATCCCATGATTATAAGTTTTTCACCATTTGTAATATATCGTTCTGGTTCTAAACATAACTTAAATTAAACGTTAACATTTTAGCTGATTTTAAATTCAACCATCAACAATGAGATTGAAAGGGGAAGGGGGGGGGGGGGGAGCAAAGACATACAAACAGTTATCTGTGAACAGTATGTTTATTAATTATGATCAAGTTATTTGAATGTTCCTTGTTTATCAAGTAGAAAAAAAAATGAATCGGCCAATTTTAAATTCCACGACTAACAACTGGGTGAAATGAAAGGGGAGGGGGGGCTAAATTTCTTTGGGAACAATATTTTTACACGAAGCAATGAATTATGTGATAGTAGTTCTATGTTTCTTGAGTAGATATCGTTTGAGCAGAAGGTATGCTTACTTTTGGGTGCAATCAGTAAAAGATTATATTTGTCTTTAACAACAGGCACAAACAGAACGGACACAGAGAAAGGCAACATGGAGACAGACTTCGTCCATCCAGACACGGAGCAAGGCGCCAAGCCAAACTCGGAGGACTCGAGCGTGGTCAGCGACCACTCGGATAACAACAACTCGGAGGAAGTCCAGGGGATCAAGTGTACTAACCTCCACAGCCGGCTGTCCGGAAACTCCCGCAAACAGAAGTGTCCGATGCGGCGCTACAGCGGATCAGGTAAGATCTCGGAAATTTATTTGTGATGCTACAGTAAATCAGGTAAGGAACCAAAAATTAAGTGTAGGAACCTGGATTGGATGAAGTGAAAAAAAATAGGTGTAATAGTTTGATAAAGTAAATGGTTGAAAAACAAGGTTGTGACTTGAGAAATGTAATTCCTAAATGGTAATGGGCTAAATGCAATGTACATATACATTAGTTTCATCATTATATGAGTGGAAAGCCAGTTTTCCTGAATTCTTTGTCAATTTTTAACAATAATAATATGTAAAAGAACAAAAAAAAATTGGCATTTTCCTGCTGTAATAATTAGGTTTAAAATAATGAATAAAAAAATAATGAGATTTTTTTTTATCAAAATGGATGCCACAAATAATGATCATTAGTATTTGATAATAATGAAAAAGACTTTATTTTGCACCTTTGTAGATATATTTTGAAAGGGGTGTGGAATTATGCCAGATAATAATAAAAATTTTGACATATTTCCAGCTGCTTCCTCCATGGTTGACCCGGATACATCAACCCACGTTACGCAGAGTCTCCTGAACGAGTCGGACAGCATCTACTCTGGCGACCAGAGCATCGAGGAATTCCAGGATATCAACAGCATCACGGGAAAGCTCTACCGCTGCGAACACTGCCGAATCCTGTTCGAGGACTGCACGCTCTATCTCCTTCACAACGGGTTCCACTCGCACGACGCCGACCCGTTTAAATGTGTTATATGTCGGCTGTCGTGTCGCGACAGGATCGAGTTCAACTGCCATCTTATCAGTCACATCAAGTAAATGAGGAAAAAAAGCCCTTTTACTTTTAAAGGTTTGTTGTCGAATGGGTTCAATTGTGTGTCAAGACCTGGGTTTATTTTTCACGTTGAATGATTCTGATTTTTTTGTACAAATGAGAACAAACATCTGTCCAAATGTTTATTTTTTTTCGTACTATTTTTTTAAGGTGCCTATTTTTGAAAGTTATAAATGCTGTTGAAGATTTGTTTTTTAAACTTCATGCACCTATAGAATTTGGGACAGATAATCCATGAAGTTTATTTCCAGGCCAGATGATAATTTGCCTTTTGGTCAGTATTTAGATCTTGGCTTATATATGGTTTAATCTGTATTCTTGCAATGAATTATAGATCTGAAAATAGATCTGATAAAACAGTTTTTCAAAAAGCTGTATGGAGGAAACTCAAAATGATGAGTCAGCAATTTTTACTGGATATCTTCCACCCCTGTATGTTTTTTGTTGATGAACAAATATGAACTGTATTATTTTAGATAGTAGTTTTTTTTTTCTTTTTGTTTTATTATTATTATTATATTTTTTTGCAATATTCACGTAGTTTTAGATCTGTTCCACTTTTCATATACCGTATTCATTATGTTAGAAGTTATTTTTGTCCAGTGTTGGCTATTATTTCTCTATTTATTATTTTACCCGAGGATCAAAGTTGGGTTTGTCATTTACAGCTACTTTATTTTACTTCTAAGAAAAGTAATTCTTTACACACAAGGTTAGTGCTATAATTCTTCCAAGGTTTTATTTTATTGTAAACCAGGAAAAGGATCATACATACAAAAGTGCTCTGAACAATTTATCCCCAAAACACGGGTTCAGGACAAACAGATTTATTTTTTTGAATATTCAAATTTTTACTTACATGTACTTGTTTATTGATGAGTTACATACTTCCAAGTTTATAAGTTGCATCTCAACTTTTATGAATAAGGCACCTGAAGTAGGTCCAATGAATTTTTAACTAAAAAATATTAAAAAGAAACATAGTTGTATTTATTCTTTTTTTTAAAACCTCAAATAACCATTATAGTGCTAAAAATAGATCTGAGAAATGTCTCTTAAGTTGTTTCTGTTATGCAGGAAGACAACTTGACACAAAAATTCTAAAACACTGGGATTTTGTTTTTGTTGTTTACATGTTTTTGTATTCCATTATTGTAGTGCATTATCCCATGTGGATGTTATTTTAGTTTGCATGTATCATAATTATTTTGTTTAAAGTTTTTGTTGCTGTCCGCCTAATTCCTACAGCAGTTTTGCTGTGGTAAGCACCCCCTCCCCCTAGTTATTTAAAAACAAGCCTCATGGGGAAAATTTCCCCTAACAAATCCTTGCACAATGTATTTTATTCTTTACATCTGTGTAACTTTATTTTCATATCAACATATCTTCTTGGTCATTGGTGGAGTTGAAAGTAAGATTTCAGGTTCTCTCTCTAGCAGCCTCTGGAAAAGCCATATTTTGAAGCATTATTTATAGCAAAACACACTGGGGGGGTTTTAAGCATTAACTAAAAATCAGGGCCAAAATTTATTCTTAAAAACGAATGTGCTTTGTAGGTTTGACCAAATTGTGATTTGAACATATTTTATTATGCAAATATACATTTACATAAATGGATTAGGCAGCAGGCAATGCCTATGTAAGCCTTCTCCATGAATTGACCAAATTGTGACCTTGATTTAAGAATTATTAGGAAAATTAACAGAATTTTCTTTTTCTTTCGGCAATTTAAATTTTATTCAGAATTTTTCTGAATGCAATTTTTTTTTCACAATCTTGCCTGTTAGCTTTTTAAGTAGATATTCTGTATCAGAATCATTTTTGAAAGTACTGAATGGACAAGATATTAAAAATTTACAATTCCCTCCCTTTATCCCTCCCCTCTCCCCCCAACTTCACACACCATTGTGCCATGTATAGGAGACTGATCAGCCATGGGTGTTTATAGTTAACATTGTAGAGTACATATCATTTACATGTATTATACATTTATATCACAGGGGTCTGCTCTCTGGTTTTTTTTTTTTTTGCACGGTTGTATATTTTAGTATGCATTTTTGACCCCCCTGTGACAAAGATCATTTTGAGTTCATTTTTTGCCCATAGTGATGTATTTTATTTTTGGTTGTTGATGTTTTATCATTACCTCTGTGTCAGAACTTATTGATTGATATTCACCTGTAGTATTTCCAAGGGTACCAGTATTTTTATATGAAAGCTGTTGTCCAATCGATATCTTCTCTGTCGAATGGTCAAGGGCATTAGTTGTTGAATTTTCCAGTACTATTCAGATATATCACAATTCTTTTATTCGTTCATTCTTTATGAAAAAAATTCCGTACAGAACTAATTTCTCATTCGAATCTAAGGAGGGGATTTCTGATAGAAGATGATAAAGATTTAGGTCAAATCGCACATGTAAGCATTAGTTCCAGTTTGACAGATACACCGTACTCAAACGTTAAATATTAACTGTCTAATTTCTATCTTAAACAGCATCCTTCTGTTAAGTAAAACACTAAGGTTTGTTTTTCAGAGGGCATCTTATTTTATTTCTTTAATTTTAGTTGAGTTTTAGTACATTATAAAGAAAGGCTTTAAAATCAAGAAAAATGAACATATCTCAGTGTATATTTTATTTTTCTGATCTTTTTTATTGAGCTCTCCTTGCCAAACAAATGATATAAAGTATATTGCAGTCCTTGTTTTGAAACATGATTTTTATTGCATGTACGATTAATAATGCATGCATATCAAAGACTTCCATTTGTGTCATATGACCTTCGTAAAATTTATTTTTAAAAGAAAATTTAGATGAATAAAAAACTGCTGAATTGACTTTCAAAAAGTTCAAACTAATAAAATCTTTGTTGTTGTATGCAATAATATTTAGCAATACATGTATCATTCTTCCATCTCTGTTTATAAAAAAAGTTTGCTTTTCCGAAATGGCACAACTTGATATTTTTTGTTTTAATTAATTGGTTGATAAATCTACAACATTTTACATTTCATTTTGTGTGTCATGTTAGAATATTTTTTCTCGTATAAAAATATCATTCTGTATTTTGCAGCAATATAGTTATCAATGTTTATTATTTTTTCTTGTTAATAGTTGTTTTGTTTTCTTAATAGAAAACTGGCCAGTTTTCTTATGAAAATTACAGCTTTTTTTTCTAGAAGACCAAATTTGTGGGACTGTTTTTGTTTCAGTGCCGTAGTTGTTATTTAAAAGAAATGCACCAATTTTTCAATTAGCATTGCAATTTTTAGCTTGATTCATTTAAGTTTTTTTTCATGAAAAATTCTTTTTCTACTTCTGTTGTATAACAGTTAAGTAACAGTAGCTATGACAATATTTTTCCAAAATGTTCATCAATCTGATTTAAGTCTTACTATGTTAAAAATTATTTTACTTATAACAAAAAAAACCAAAGATGAGACAGTTTCGCCTCCTCTCAACATTCCCCAAGAAAGTTAAATGATATACATGAGATTCTAAAATTGGTTCAGGAATCATTGTTGTATATACCTGGTATTTCTTGAACATTACACCAAACAAACATATCTCATTGTTAATTCTCTGATTTTTAGGGGGGAGGGGGTGTCCAGTAATATGCCCCACAGTCATCATTTACATCACGAATTGACATTTTTGGGCAGTGAAAATCAGTTTTATTCCTTTAGATTGTTGTTTTTAATCCCCCATCATAAACAGTTTAAATTCTTCAGACTCTTCTTTGTTTAGAGGTAAAAAAAAAAAAACCTCTATAAAATGACCATGACTTTTTAGCTTGGCAAATTTTTTGGGTGTTTGGTTTGGTTTTTTTTTAACAACTACAGCACATGAAACTGAAAACATGTACGTTTTGTTAGAATTTAGTACATATCAGCTATAATTACTAGTGATAGTTTGTTAGTTAGTTGGGACCATTCAAATGATTATATTTATAGTGATTATTTTTTGCTGCTTCCAAGTTGTGAGGAAACAAGGTCATTTGTAGATTATTTTTCTATGATATTTTTTCTAAAAAAACAGTCTGTTCACATTTTTTTTTTTGAAAGTTGGTACCTTTAATTTTTGTCACAACTGTAGTTTTCTGTACCTCGTAAACTTAATGACCACTTTCTATTACACTTTGATATCAGCAATGTTTTTCTTTTTTACGGGATGAAATTCCATACCTTATATTTTAAGATGTCTGTGGTAACTTTCTACGTTTTATTGACCACTGAAACTATGGACACAATTATGACCAAAGCCAAATACGAAACTTTCTAAGAGATCCCCGCCCCCATTTTTCCTTTTTCTTCCACACATTGACTAGACACAAGGTTTTCTTTTTATGTCACTGATGTCAAAACCTGTGATCAAGCAATTTTTGCCAAATATTTCTGTATTTCTCTCACTTTGTTTTTCTTTTTTAACACATGGAAGTGATGATCTGTCTGGGTTTTTTTTTTTTAACTGTGTATTGAATGAATGTTTTGATAATAATAACTGACTAAACTGCTGATAGTGTAAATGCAGAGCTTCCAGCTTTGCTTAACTGTGAATAATTATCATACCCTTCTTTTTTTCACCCTCCCCATCCCCCTTTCTTTATGTCTTTGTGTAGATTTACAGGGTAACTATGGGAAACTGTGTTGTAATTTCGCTTTTTGTTATTGATTCTCTTGTTTCATCAAGTCGAAGGGGTTTTCACATGAAAACACTTGTCCAACATTTTCTTTATCTTCCTGAAATTTTGAATTAGTTTACACTTTTCAAATTCAGTTGTTTTATATATTTGGGTTAGTTGACACAATAAGACAAATCTGCTGATTTTGAAACAAAGTTGCAAAGTGCTCGAGATATTCATCCTACTCAAATGTTATTTCTGTTGCTTTTGATATATACTTAAGTTGTGAAACGAATGTTGCCAGAAAGTTGGATTTCGTTGGATTTAACACAATGTGATAAAGAAACCCCCAACAAAAATTGTTTTAACATTAACACATGATATACTGAACTTTGTGATGAAAAGACTTTGGTGCATCCATTGAATGTATGCAATAACTTTTTATTTTCTCTTGTATTAGATGTTGCAGTTTTAGATACTATGATTATCTACATGTATATTACCAAAAAAACTACATACATATGTAATCACCCCCCTCAATGTATAGATATATTTTTGTCTTACATACCTTGTTATGTATATATACACACATTTATCGTTCATTATATTCTACATGCTTGCCTCGTCTAATGTTCTGTTGTTTGGATTCAAACAAAGCATCTTTGTAAACCCAATGTCTAGGTATCAAAACTTGTTAAAGGTTAAATGTCATAATGGGTTTTTTTTATTCAAATATTTTTTTTGATTCATGTTTGCTGTAAGATTTTTTTATTAAGTACTTGTATTTTGTAAACCGTTTTCATCATATTTCTTTTGAAAACAAAATTTTAGCAAAAATTTCATCTGCATATCATATTATTGTTCTTAGTACTTGAAAGAGATGATTTTATTTTAAATATCGTATTGAAATTTAACTTTAAATTTATTCTAATAACTGTACGTACAAGTTTTTTTACCCTGACATTTGGTTCTCATACTTTAAAACCATGAAATGCATTTATTTGTAATAGAATCTGTTTCAATTAACTTTCAAATATTTTTTTGGATCATCATTAATTATTTTCTGCCAAAGCTCGGCAAATTGTTATTTAAAATGAAAAGGTTGTTATGAGCGCCATTTTGAATTACAAATTTCATTGTACACCAGGTTTATTTTTGTTTACACTCCTGAATCAAAGACGGCATTTATTTGTATTTTTTATTTCTAATTTTTTGATAGTTTTTACAATTATTTGTTTACTTTTCATTTCTACAAAGATGGTCAAGTTCTCCTAAGGGAGACAACACATATAAAGAAAAAGCAATTTTTGAAGATGAATTTTATGGCTAGGCCTTGTATTATACTTCAACAAATATAACTTTGATCATTCCTGTATTTTGCTTGAGCCTTCTTACTTCAGAATCCCAAATTCTAATGTCAATTTTAGGAAGAACCATTTACATACAAATTCTCAAATTGTTTGTCAGTCTCACGAAGTCAGTGAAATAACTAGTTTTATGAAATCTTGAAGTACAAATTCAAATTCAGTGAACAGATTTTATGAAAGCATGAAGGGAAAAAATCATTCTCCAAGAATGATGCAAGATATTTTTATTAAAGCCAAAGTCCAGGAATGACAAATGTTATTTATAGTGATTTTCATTAAAAAGCCAAAATCAACCATTGATGTCTCGGCAAGACCAATGGGAATTCTCTGTCATGTAGATGTTTTATTTTTTTCCACGAGGTACTATCATTGACTTAAACATTTAGCACACCTAGATCTGTATGATACTATTTTTAGACTTTGTTGGCCATTGTATACATGACTTCGTTGTAATGGTATTATTATCAGTAGATGTGTTGTGAAATGCTTTTTCTTTCTTGGTGCTAAATATATATATTGATGTTTTATGCTTCATTGTTAGAATCGTACTTAAAAGTACACCATTAAAGTTAGATCTGATTAAATTAATGTCTGGTTTGTTGTTGTTTGTATTAACCCAACCCTATGTTTAATCAGGGACGTATATGTTAGTATATACGTCCCTGGTTTAATACTCAGTCTGGTCCTTTTTAAGGTTGGATAGTAAAAAAAACTATATATATTTATCAGATATGCCTTACAATTTTGAATGTGAGATTTTTGGTCATATACTTTAAGTAAACAGAAAATCCAAATATTGTAACATGAAAATTTGAATAATTTCCTATATCGATATACAGCGCTCTTCATATAAGGAAGATAATTGCAGTCTATAAATTGCCTAGACCATTCAATCCTCTAAAGACATAATGTTATGCCTGAAACGTAATATCCATGAATTCTGTACTCCGTGTTCACCAAAGGATAAAGCATAACTAATATATAGTAATAGGCAGGTTGCCCTTTGTTCCACAAAATCTCCAGGCTTTTAAGCAATTTTTCATTGTAAAGAAGATGGGTGGATAAGGCGTGTAAAATGCCCATACACAGTCGGACAAGCTACTGAAAAATTAAAATATCAATAAATCTGATGGGTTTTTTTTCAAATCATTGAAAACAATATATATTTAACGAATCACTGATTTTTAACCTATAGGTATGTTCAATGCTTGGAATGTGTTGCCTCAAACAGGCGTGTACGTATCAAAACCTGCAAAAACTGTCATTTTTTTTAACTTCAGGGCATTTTCTTTTATAGAGTGGGTCTGTGCTCCATATTTTTCTCATAGTCTAATTAAGGTCTATTGGAAAACAAACCGATTTCAATCAACAAAAACGTTGAGAGATGACCCACTATACATTAAAAATATCATTTTGTATCCCAACAATTGAACGTTTTGAAAAAATAATACAAGTCCGGTTGTTCGTGACCTTAGTCACACATAATATTTAAAAAGCTCACTTTGTTGTGTCTGAAATGGCTCAGTGGTTAAAGCACCTGACATAAGCTAACCTTATATATCTAGGGGTTTTATGTTACGGGTTCGATACCACCATAATTTTCGACAACATTTTTAAGGTCTTCCGTTTCCAACGGAAGACCTTATTGTTTTTCTTCGGTTTCTTCTTCCCTATTATTATTATTTTTGTTTTTTTTTCTTACAAATTTTGTGCACGCGAGTTCTCGGAAATGGCTCGGCCGATTTTCATGAAACTTTCAGATCAGATAGATATTGATCTGAACCTTATTGGAAATTTTTTATTTTAATGACGTCATTTCCGATTCAGAGATATTGACGTTTTAGCGATTTTTAGAGGGTCAGCTTGTCCGTCGAACTCCTCCTAAACGATAAAAGATATCAAATTCAAATTTTCAGGAATTGTAGACGAATGATTGTACTTTTGTCTAAAGTGAGCCATTTATGTTTGGCGCAAAAGGCACCGAAGCTCGCCTGCACCCGAAAATTGAGATTTAAAAAATGTAGTGATTTTTCTTGGTTTTCTTTAATTATCTCTTTTGTCGAAAATGTTTTGTTAAGACATGTAGAGCAATTAAAATTTATTTTTACAAGAGCTTTCATTTGAGATCAAGAAAAAGGGGCTGGCCCTTCAAATAACGGGCTGATAAGGCTCTAAAGTCTTTTGATGATAACTTTTAATGTGAAATATTTTGTGATACGTTATAGAAGCAATTATGTTTATTCTAACGTTATTCACCCATACATGGCAATCATTTACTCCTATATTACGTAATTAGGGATTTTAAGGGGCCAGAAGTCCAAAACTTTGATGCTCAATATCTCTAAATGGAGAAACATTTTGATAAGCAATATTGAACAAAAGATGCTCAAAATATTGAGCTTATCAATCTTCAACAATAATTTCTTTGTTATGCGGTCCCTGAAAGGAGTTACAGGGTCGGCCCCTAAAACGACCCTCTCCAGATATCTCCAGAACGGTACAGAATTTCTAAACACTTGTTGAACAAAATGTGTTTGAATTGACACGAACATTCATTTAAGATCAATGAAAAGGGGCTGGCCCTTCAAATTAGGGGCCGATAAGGCTATAAAGTCTTTTGAGGATAACGTTTTACTGTAAAATATTTTGTGATACGTCATAGAAGCAGTTATGTTTATTCTAACGTTATTCACCTATACATGACAATTATTTACTCCTATATTACATAATTAGGGATTTTAAGGGGCCAGAAGTCCAAAACTTCGATGCTCAATATCTCTAAATGGAGAAACATTTTGAAAAGCAATATTGAACAAAAGATGCTCAAAATATTGAGCTTATCAATCTGCAACAATAATTTCTTTGTTATGCGGTCCCTGAAAGGAGTAACAGGGTCGGCCCCTAAAACGACCCTCTCCAGATATCTCCAGAACGGTACAGAATTTCTAAACACTTGTTGAACAAAATGTGTTTGAATTGACACGAACTTTCATTTAAGATCAATAAAAAGGGGCTGGCCCTTCAAATTAGGGGCCGATAAGGCTATAAAGTCTTTTGATGATAACGTTTTACTGTAAAATATTTTGTGATACGTCATAGAAGCAATTATGTTTATTCTAACGTTATTCACCTATACATGGCAATCATTTACTCCTATATTACGTAATTATGGATTTTAAGAAGCCAGAAGTCCAAAACTTTGATCCTCTATATCTCTAAATGGAGGAACATTTTGAAAAACAATTTTGAACAAAAGATGCTAAAAAATTAAGCTTAACAATATGCAACCATATTTTCTGTGTGATACGGTCCTTAAAAGGAGTTACAGGGTCGGCCCCTAAATCGACCCTCTCCAGATATCTCCAGAACGGTACAGAATTTCAAACACTTATTGAACAAAATGTGTTTAAATTGACAAACACATTCTTATGACATCATAAAAAAGGGGGACTGGCCCTTCAAATAATGGGCTGAGGGGGCTCTAAAGACTTTTAATGATAAATATTTACTGTGAAATATTTTTGATCCGTTATAGAGGCAATTATGTTTATTTTAACGTTATTTACCTATACATGGCAATCATTTACTCCTTCGTTACGTAATTAGGGATTTTAAGGGGCCAGAAGTCCAAAACTCTGATCCTCTATATCTCAAAATGGAGGACAATTCCGAAAAGCAGTATTTAACAAAAGATACTCAAAATAATGTGCTTTACAATGTACAACCATATATTGTTTGTAATCTAGACCTTAAAATGAGTTTAGGACCAAATATCAAAATGATTTTTCACATATATCTCAAAAACGATAACCAATTTCTAAACACTTATTAGCAGTACACAAAAATACCTTTTCACTAAAATGAATGATAAGGAGCTAATCCCTCAAAAAAGGTACACAAAAGGGGTAGATAGTCTTTCACCCATTACTCTTAGACCCCGCTTCCATTTCCAGATATGTTTCGTTGACGAAGATCAAGAGCAAGGTCATTCCGTATTCTAAAAATCGGACGGAAGACCTCCTCGTTGCTTGCAACGAGATCGTGTCTAGTTTTTCTTATTTTTTGTTAAATATATTAAAAACTGACAGTTAGAAATTTTGCTTCTGTAAAGTTTTATTATAATATATTTGAATAGATTTAATTGGGGAAAAATAAATTCAAAATTGTATTTCACTACTAAACCGAATGGGCATTTGCGCTATCTTATTCCCCCATCTTCTTTGATTTTAATTTGTGGGCTCAAGTAGAAAATTAACAATAGAACAAAGTAACTGTTGCTTTATTGTATATTTTGCTTTCTTACCTATTCAATGAATTCATAATTTACATTTTAAAGAAATGCAAACCCCCTATTTGGTGCTAAAGAAAAGGGTTTATTTATTAAGTAAGAGCAATAAGAAATAACAGAAATTCAACAACAAAAAAACGTTTATTGCACCACCGAATACCCATCTTCACCCTTCAAAACAAAGTTTGAACTGAAATGGCAAATATTAGAACATACATTTCAAGGAAACGTCATTATAGACAATTGTAGTGTATATTTACATGAATTTGCAAAACGATGTTAATTAACATAATCAGAGTCTTTACGTACCCGTTAAGGCATCTGTATGGTGGCGGTAGACCCGGATGTTGTCCACGTGACAACTCCGCCATTGTTTCGTATCGCCCCGCTCTGAAGTCCTCTCAAACACACGGGGTCAGACTGAAAGAAGAATTTCTTAAGAACAAGGTGATGCAAAGTTACCCTACTGTTAAGAAACATTTTTCAGCGACAGGTAATGTTCGCGATATTCGCGGGCCCATGTACATTTTGATTATTTATGCAAGAGAGATCGCTTTGAACCACGCAATTCATTTATCGCTTGCGACAAAAAATATTGTTTACTGCATTTAATTTTGAATTCATTCTGGAACTATTAGAAATAACATTAGAGTGGGAAGGATAGATTCACAAATAGCCAGACACCATAAAGTATAATTTGATATTTATTCATCTATAGCAAATTTGTCATACAATTATGGCCTGCAATATACATGGACTAGAATGCCGAAATCGTGTGCATATTAACCTAGTTTTAGATTTTCTTACAGTAAATAATCAGCTCTTATATATAGCTAGAACTATAGTGTGCAACCATTGTGCCTTTTTGATGTCATAATTTAGAATTCAGTGGGGGAAATACAATGATTACTACAAGAAAAATTTAGAGAACATTGAGCTGCTGGTCATTGAGAAGAAATCATGCGCGGATCTGGGGCGTGAAAGGGGGGGGGGGGGGGGGGGGGAGAAGGGGTCCTAGACACCCCTTCCCTTGTAAAAATTGATGAATTTTTTTTCAATTTCTCATAGTAAAGTACCGAAAATAGGTATCAAACCCCACCCCCACCCCAACCATCCCCGGAAAACACAATTTTCCCTCGGACCCGCCCCCTCTCAGGAAAAAGTTTTTTTGGATCCGCGCATGAGAACGTAGCTCACCGCTGGAAATGAGGTGGTTCCATCCACCACTACTTGCTGACATCCAGCCGGGCATTGGGCTCTGAAATGTTACAACAAAATATTACAAAACGATGCTGTTTGCATGGTTCGTTTTGGGTTTTTTCTACACTTTACTTCAAAGTATTAGTAATTTTAATGGTTTCTGTAGCACTTCACATGCAATAGTGCCTCACGTGATTTTTGTTTTTGTTTTGAAAATTCAAAAACCAGTATTTGTGTGATTTCTACACGAAAAGTTTATGCAAAGTAAATATCGTTCATTTTAAATTGATGTAAAATGGCGAAACCAAGAATTTTAAAAGTCAGCTGAAATCAACTTATCTGGGGGGTTTTTTCTTCCAAAAAACATGTGGAGTGAATTGTATTGAATCATTTGAAACAAGACTCCGTGTTTTATTTTTTTATACACGAAATTCATAAAAGACTCAATTGTCCAGTGGACGTGATCTTGCATTTTCTAAATGTGAGCGAAATGCACCTTCTGATATAGGGCGCAAAATAAGGGAGAGAATATAACAATGACTTACCCACAGAGTTTGCCGGGGCATGGAGTGAATGGAGCATCGCATGTTGTTGTTCCCTTGTCCTCGTATACTTAAAATGTAAAACAACGCCATTGTTGTATAATTTTTCAAAAAAGCGATTTTTAATAAGAATTTGGTTGCAATATAGAGGAAATTTGATATTCGATCTTTACCTCTGTTGAAATATAATGGTTGAAATAGAATTTTAAAGGTAGCACGTTTTTCATTTGTGAACATATTTGTGATTCATTTATTAAAGGACTTTATGATGGATTTGATCACGCCCCGACCGAAATTAACACCTCATAATATTCAAAGAATGATTCTTTATTACTTATATAATTTTAAGCCATCGTACGATTGAATATTTAAATATAAATAAGCAAACCCCGCTGGCGCCTCAATTTGGCGTCATTTGAGGTTATGGGTTTTATAGTACAAAATCGATACGTAGTGTTATCGCAGGCAAAGACACTGGAAAATGTAAATATATCTCAATGCATCGTATCAAAGTGACTTCGATCTACTATGTTATATGCTATTGCATAGTATATACCTTAGAATGAGTACTGTAAGTGAAGTCCGTATGACAGATGACGTAACCATAAAAACTAGACAATAGTTACTTAGTAACGGGTTAATTAAAGCAAAATTATAAAATGACATCGCAATTAAATTTCTTAAGAAAGAAGTTTACTAAAATTATAGAAAAAAGGAGACAGGAAAGTTCTAAGACTGAAAATTAAGTACAGTAAAATCTCGTTATCTCGAAGTAAATGGAACTGTATCACAACTTTTCAAATTCCGAGTATTCAAGACATCGAGGGTAAGATGCTTAATAAATAAGTGGTCGGGACTTACAAATCACTTTGACATACCCATTGTACTCAAGATATCAGTGTTTGTGATATCGAAGTTCAAGTGTACACGTATTGCTAATTGGTTTCAATAGAGCAGTAGTTACTATATATAGTTACCGAAGGCTGTCGCGTTGTCGGAGCCGTACATATTGGTGGCGACACACATGTATCGTCCGTAGTCCGCCGGCCGCCGGACCGACAGCACCAGCAGAGTGTTGTCTGGCAATACCACGTGGGTGGGGTCAGGTGACATGGGGGTACCGTCGTGGTACCACTGGACGTTAAGTGGTGGCTCGCCAGACGCCTTGCAGTCGATGGCGAAGTTCGTAGAGGTTGGTTCTATAGGGACCAGGTGGGAGCCCGCAATCTCTGCTTTACCCGGTCCTGAAATACACACAACAGTTGAAATAAATTTCACCATATAAACAATAAGATGATTGTAACAGGTGCCCGTTGACATGTAGGTTATGAGATTTACTATGTATACTAACAAGGTGAGATAAAATGAGATAAATTGAATGACAATGAGATTATCAGAGCAGGTGTCCTTTGAGATGTGGGTTATGGGAGTTTCCATTTATTACCAAGATGAAAAGAAATGAAATACACTGAATAATGAGAACGGATGCTCTTTGAGATGTTAGTTATTGGAGAGACCATGGTCCAACAAGGTGAGATGAAGTGAAATAAATTGAAGGACAATGAAATGGTCAATCATATCAGGTGCCCTTTGAGATGTAGGTTTGTAGGGTGGGGTTACTATGTACCATCAAGGTGAGATGAAATAAATTTCACTTTAAACGATAATGTGTTTGTTACAGGTGCCCGTTGAGTTGGATGTAGCAACAGGGTGAGATGAACGTGAGATAAATTGAATGAGATTATCAGAACAGATGTTCTTTGAGGTGTTAGTTATGGGAGTGGCCATGAACTACCAAGGTGAGATAAAGTGAGATGGTCAGTCAGAACAGGTGCCCTGTGAGATGTAGGTTATGTGAGTTACCATGTACCACCAGGGTAACGACAGAGCTGGCCGTTCCGAACGAGTTGCTGGCTTTACAGATGTAGGCCCCGGCGTCCCCAGACTGAACGTTCAGGAGTATCAGGTCCCCTTTCTTATCCTCGTAAGCGTTGTTTACGTTAGGCTTTGAAATAAAAGAAAATGGCATGGTTAAACGTCAACAAAACAGATATTATCTTGTTCGTAAATACTGATCAAAAGTGAACAAATTTGCAGAAAACTCATTGTTCCTAATTCTTTACAGTACTCGCTAACAACATGGTCTAATTAACATGCAAATAGTAAAAAAAAACCTAAACAGTATACAATTCAACAAAATGGGGAAAAAAACCACTTACATGTACAAGTTGTTCCAATTTCTTTTCAATTACTAGTGTCACGAATTGATTTTTATATTTACAAATTATTTTTAAAAAATCATAAAGATTTAAAGTTTAAACAATTATGGAAGTCTTAAATTCGCTAATTGATCTAAATAAATACAAATGAACGAATAATATTTATACTAGATAGGTGCGCGTTGTTCTAAATATACTTACCGGTGCTATCCAGGAGGTGGTAGGCTTGGGGTCACCCTCTACGTCACAATGGAGCGTGATGTTATGACCGACCAGGGCAGTGACAGGTCCTTGCTGTAACACCGAGGGCGGGCCTGAGAAAAAAGATGACGAAATAAGCGTGTCGATTAACTTTGATTGCATTTGGTATTACAGCAGTTTTGATAGGAGTATATGCACATAAAATGTAAACAATTTGTTTTTCTCCTAGATTTTGAACAGACGTTACCAATAAATTACATGTACAGGGAAAATGAAAAAAAAAATTATTACATGATAACCAATTTGTTATAATTTTCAATTTTCAAATACAAGGGTAAATCACACTGTTTTCAAAGTTATTATAAAGACTGAAACTTTTTTTTTTAAAGGAAATGGATTCATTTGTGAAAGAAAGTAGGAATATACTCGAAATCAAGTGTATTAGGGCTGCTACACTTGTAGGAATAAACAAGCACAGAAACGTATGGGAATACGAGGGACAAAGACACAGATAGAGAAACAGAAAGAAAGACAAAAAGTTAGAGATAGAAAGAAGACAGAGACATTAATTAAGTGACTGACCCTCGGTCACCAGGTAGGCGTGTTGTGACATTGTCTCTATCCCGTTGTTTGCCTCGCACACATACTCCCCTTTGTCCGACATCCCGACAGACGGCAGTTGTAGCTGGGATCCCTCTGGAATACTGATAATTCCGTTTGTTATTTGAGTTTTAGCGCCATTTTTCTCAATGTGATACCACGTGACTGCAGGCTTTGGATCACCATCGAATTTGCACTCGAACATGACGTTCTGACCGACGAGCAGAGAGTGATTGGCTATGTGGTCAACTATTTTAATGTGCTCTGTAAAAAAAAACATAGTGAGTTATCTCTCTTATTAGAGGGTTCATGTACCTTAAAGTGATAACTTTATCATTACGTAACTTACGGTAGACATTAAGCTGCACTGTTTTAGACTCTGCTCCCAGAGCACTGGTCGCCGTGCACGTGTAGGTGCCGTAGTCTTTGTAGGGGTCAAGGCTCATGATATTTAGGGTGTCCTGATTGCTCAAGGTCATTACCGTCCTTGACCCATTTCTAGAGGTCATCGTCCATTCCACGGTTGGCTTAGGGTGACCATTGGCGTCACAATGCAGTGATACTGACGTTCCCTCCAGTGCATTGATGACTTGAGATGTTTGATTGAAATAAGGCCTTTCTAAAGAAAAAAATTGTAGATGCTTGAATCTGTTTTTAAAAAAAAGTCCCCTCTCTCTCTCTCTCTCTCTCTCTTCTCTCTCTCACCTAAACTGTCACAACAGGTAGATGTTTGGAGAGCTGGTTGTACAACCACCGCCTCGCCTTTGGGTCCCGCCTCACCCTTCTCCCCCTGAATTCCCGGAGGACCTGGAAGACCGGAACCTCCTGCCTCTCCCTTGTCTCCCTTCAAAGATTTTAAGTAATGCTTAAAGATCTTAAAACTCTGTTTGAATAGGAAGATGTGTGTCTGAATCTGACCTTCACATAAGGCAGCAAACGCTTCAAACATACTGTCTAGCATTCTGGTTTTATTTTTTTCGAAAACTCTGGAAAGAGTCTGTTACGTCTGAAAACTCTGTCAATTTTTCTTCGACAACATTACGGTGAAACAAAAACGATAGATAGATAGATAGATAGATAGATAGATAGATAGATAGATAGATAGATAGATAGATAGATAGATAGATAGATAGATAGATAGATAGATAGATAGATGGATACCTTTAAACCGGGGAAGCCCGCCTGACCTTTGGCCCCGGGAATACCTGGTGGCCCGAAGTCTCCTCTATCGCCCTTCTGTCCCATCATCCCAGGGTCACCAACGCGACCTTTGTCACCTTTAGCCCCTTGAAGTCCAGGGGCTCCGTCTTTTCCGGGTTGACCCTGTAACCCCACATCACCCTTCTCACCCTTGACCCCTGCTGGTCCACTAGATCCGGGCACACCAAAATCACCCTTTTCACCTTTGACCCCTGGAAATCCAAGCATGCCGGGCTCGCCCTTTTGACCTTGAAGACCAGGAGCACCGCCATCACCTTTCGACCCCTGAAAATAAACGCACATCATTCACGAGAAACATTTTCATTAATAGACTATAAAAAGTTGACAATTTGTTAAAAAAATTGTAATTTAAGAAGGTTTTTTTCGATCATCAGTCTAAATTTTATTTACTGACGATGCATGAATTCATTAAAATTCATTTTTTCAAACAAAATTTTGTTGAGCATTCGGGTTTTTCAAACAAATTAAATTTAAGCTATACTTCATTGCACAAAGGATTCAATTCGGAGTTTATATCACAATTTGGTTGAGATTCGGAAGTCAAATCGTCCTTATCGCCGGTTGACGGGGCTATCTTTACACATGTGACCGTACCTTCTCACCTGGAATTCCAGGGGCGCCCTGAGTTCCTGTTATCCCAGCATTCCCTTTCTCTCCCTTAGGACCTGTAAAATATCACGCTTTTCCTTAAAACGCACAAAATGCAATACACACTATATGTATAAATGTATTATAACAAGAAGTTACTGCTGCAAGAAAATTGTCGATTCTACGGTTACGTGCAGTAAACACAATTTATGTACCGTAAACATTTATTTGACTCACAGGATTTGTAGCTGACATGTTCACAATGTGTGAAGAACCAATTGCAAATTTCATTATATATGTTTAAACAAGTATTGGTGAATAAATAAAAGTGTCCATACGCTTTCCGAACAAATACGCATTAGTAAATCCTTTTGAAATTTGTACACATAAAAAGTGAAAGAGTTTCATCACAATATCTTTTAATTCAATATATAATACATAGATTGTCGACTAAAAAGCAATCAATATGTATACCTGATAGCATATTACATATGTATCATCAAAAAATCTTAAAAGTTTACAGTGAAAGAAAAACAATAGAAATGTTTCAAGATTAACACAGAATTACTGTAGTGTCAATTGTATATTAATTTTTAGGGTATAAAACTTTAAAAAATGACCCAAACGGCAAATATAATCCATACCTGGCAGACATATTGTACTATTTTGTCCACAGTACTTGTTGAAAATGGCCAGCTAAAAAATTAAAAAAGTCAATTATTTTGTGGATAATATGCTTATAAAAATTATATGACGTTAGACTTAAGGTCATGGCTTTTTTTTATTTGCATTGACAACAGGCTTACCTCGGAGTTTGCAAGCTGTTCAAATATTTGCGCCATTTCGTTACCAGATGTTCCCGATTGGCGGAGTTTTCGCGCCCTTTCGGTGTCGTCTGCTTTTAAGAAATCGGCGATCTGGCTCAAGATACTACGAATGAGTTCCCTCTCACTTTCTTTTGTCTTGAGAAAAAGAGACACGCTTAGACAAAATTTATGTTTGTAGCTTTTAAAAATGATCTGATGGCAAGACAAAATTTTAGTGTTTATTTCATTAAAAAAAACACAACTTTTCCCTTATCAAATTCCTATTCTAAAACATGTCTAAGTATCTGGACACATAAATAGAACTTAACATGATACTGTCAGCTCCAAATTATAAATGCTTTATTTCATAACGAATCTTCGACGAAAAATTTCTGCATGCCTTGCCAAGAACTATTCAATTCATTCCCCGGTTTGCAACAACTGACCTGAATCGCGAAAATAAATATCCACGAGTAAAAGATTGTTCGCGAAAGTCGTGGAAATTTATGGAACGCGAATAATACACGATTTACAGTAGCCGAGAAATATTTTCTTTGAAATAGCTCTCTTAATGAATAAATGTTAACTTACCTCTACTGCTCTTTTGATTCGGTTTCCTTCGATGCCGCTAGTGACGTATTCAAAGTGAACATTCTGTCGTCCATTTTGCTGCTGAATAGATAGAAACGAGTTGTTAACAATAGAAACTACGTATATCACTGATTAAGAAAATCCAATCATCAACAAAAAATTACAGAATGCATCATCGGAGTCACGATATTTTAAAATAACAACCACCGTGCATAATTGAACTTTGCAAATGCTTCCCTTAAAATACAGAATAGCTACTCTGGAAATAGTTACAATTTAGAATGGCTCGATATTTGTGGACTCCCAAAAAGTAACTCATCCACAATTTTTAATTACTATCAACGAATAATCTTTATTTTAACATTAAAATAAAGTTTAGAAAAAAATTTCCTTCGAAACTAAAATAAACTGCGTGGTGATCCACGGAAAATTGGCACTTTCGACTTAATAAATAGTATCCCGCAACGTTTTTTATTCTGACATATAAGTCCACTAATAATTAACAGGCACGTAATTAATTTTTTAAAAATAAGATGAAATATACATGTATATGAAAACAATACTGATCATAGAAGAATTTATGTGAAAGAATAAAAAGGACAACAGCATGGCACACTAAAACGCGCAAATGTTTTAAAGATATTGAATATTACAGATTAAAATAACTGAAATTCAAAAAAATGAATATTAAGTTAACTTTATATGGTTGTACATAAAAGTACATGTTGTAATCACATACACATATCTAGGTGCTGTAAATGATATCATGCCAAACGTATTAAGATCATATACATAAGAATTTCTCTCAAAGAAACTTTTACAGTGTACCATATCTATCGAGACTGACCCATTATAAATCCCGTCTCTTTGCATATTGGAATATAATATACACGCATGTACAACAATCGAAGTCGGATACTGATAACGAAAATTCCGACCCTTTTGAACCAAAACATCGTTTTATATACTTATAGTGTGAGATTCTTGACAAATTCGGCCTTTTTAAACTTTGCCCACCCCCCCCCCCCCCCCAAAAAAAAAATGGTTGTTATAAATGTAATATGAATATGAAAGAATTGGTTACAAAACCAAAAGACACTTTTAATGTACATGGATGTTCAAGAGGATTTGTTAGGATATTCGCTACACATCCATTCCTTTTGAAACAAGTCATCCTTACATATACATACATGCAAGCCGAATTGGTACAACACTGCTTAAATAGTCCATCCTTTTGAACTAAAAATCGCTAATTATATATATAATTATGTAATACTCTTTTCGAAAAGAAATGAACCTTTTCATACTTATACTGTATTTACCGATCGGTGAAATATTGGAAACATGTACACATTTACATATACATATAACATCATTGATAAGAATGTACACATGAACCTATCCAGCAGAGGGTATACCCTCACCTCTAGGTGACGGATCCGTAACTCGTGATACACAGACACACTGACAAAGGCACACAGATGGAGGATCCCCCCACACACCACCAGTCCCAGGGACACGGTCCGTGCCGTCCCGCCGCCGCCATTGGTCCGCATGGTTCCTGGCAGGCGATAAATATATACCACTGACTCACAGCTCTCTCAGAAGTCTCGATCCCTCGCCCCCTCGTGTCAAGGTGCCTTATCTATTATGGCGACCTTTTTCTCTGTGGAGAAAGTGTCTCTACATACAGAGGGTTCCAATTCTTTGTGTGATATACTTATAATGTCGTCCTTACAACGCTGTAGGGGGCTCAAACCGTTAACGTACTTAAATACCAGTAAATTTAATATGCATTTTTGCAGAAAAAAGTAACAAACATACATTTATATTTGCTGTAACATTTTACATTTAGTGTATACATTGTATATTCCTCTTCTGTCTGCTTTGAAAAATCGGTGACATTCATATTTCACTAACGTCAAACCTGATCACTGTTGTGAACATTAGGAGACACCTACTGCACCTAGAATGCATCTTTGATGATAACATTTAACAAAAAAAGGTCTTAAGTTGTCAATTTCTATGTTATTTAAAACAATTAATTAAAACGCATAATTATCATAATCGTTGCATGCCATGTATATACGCGCTATGTAGTCCATGTACGTTCAAGTCTTTTGAACAAGATCTAATATGTATTTGGTTTCAACCAATCACAATTCCAGATGTTACCTTATCTGTTTTCAGCCAATCACATTGTGCGGCTTTATCTTATTCGTCCCTTTTACATATATGTAACCATTCACATTCAGGCTTTTTATTTTCCCCCATTTCGTTCCTTTCGTCCTCGTTGTCATGCAGCGGGCAAATTTAAGACTGGGCAAATTCTATTCCCATATTAAACACAACTGCATGTGTATGGGCGAATTCAAGACTGGGCAACACTGTTAGCAAGTGTAGAGGGCGAAAATTGCATGGGGCGAAAATAACTCTGTTTACAGTACTTATCAAACCAAGATCACATTTACTATTCATTTATAAAGGCCACCTTTGTAGCAACGCGAAATGTAATGTTTTTTCAGCTGGCGTTGTTATATTTAATTCTCTTTATATATAAATATATAAATATTTAAACTCTACTGCAATACGCTACGAAGCGGTTTTACAAGACTAACAATTAGATTGCTTTTTTGAGTAACACAGTTCAGTCCTCGTGAAAAAGAAAAAAAGACAACACAACTCGTTTCTAAGGTTAAAACATTTATTTTGTATAAAGAAATGCATTTTTGGAATAAATTCCAACTGTTATCAAATTCAAAGTACATGAAGCAACATTATTGTTATTCTTTTTAAAGAACTTTTAAGTTTACATTTTCGGCACGGTTTCAGACTAAAATAAAGTTGGCAGAATTAAAAATAGCAGTTACGTCGCCAAAGTGTTTGACACCGGCTTGCTCACAAGTTTTCACTCAAACATTCAAACATGCCTCCATTTATTCTCAAAATAAAGTAAAAGAAATTTCAAGTATTTCGACTTTTTGGTCAAATGTATGCCATCATTTTAAAAAATACTAACATTTTAATATTAATCTTCAAAATTTTATATGATTTCAAAGGGTTAAACATTACAAAAAAAAAGATGTTTCATTGGTTGGTAATTTATAACATTGCGTATTTTTTTGAGATATATCAAAGACTGTTAAATTCTGGAAAAACACCACAACCTTGAACATATCATGTTTCCTTTGCAAAGAGAAAAAATTGTCATTTTCACCAAAAAAAGGCCCCGTTTTGAACACTTTAAAATCGATGAATAAATGAATGAATGAAGTAAACTATCAATTATTCAAATATTAAAATATACAAAAACAAGATGAAAACAAATCTTAATGCCTGTAGTTGACAATCAAATAAATGTGTTGTAAGAAAACAAATAAAAGGATGAAAATAGCAGTGTTAACTAAAGAAAGACTCTACTATCTAAGCTATGGACATCAAAAAATGCTATACAAATAAACATGAACAGAAAAAATGCAATCAAATAAAAATACATAAATATGAGCATTTCAAGGGGGTAAGTTCTTATGGTAGAACAGCTTGCTACAAAAATAAATTACAGGCCAATTGTAAATGAGACAGCAGTTATTCCAATGGCAAAACTCTGGGTTCAAAGCTCACGTCTTATTGTTGGCTTTGGTTTTCAGATTTTCGTGTACGAATATTAAAAAAAAGAGCTAGAACATTTGATTGAAGAGGTAAAACCTCCGTGTTAGGAAAATGCACCTTGTCAAATTTGAATTTATAAAAAACATACATTAATCCATAAGTGATAAAATTGCAAATAGTTTCTGATGCAGAATTTCAGATAATTAAAAGTGAAAAAAAAATATTCTTTTCAGCCTAATACATGATATAGACAAATGTGTCATTTCTTTTAATGAAAATATGGGAGAAAGTTCAACTTTTGACATATACTTCCATAAACATTCTTATCATTATCTTCCGCATACAACACAAATCTTTTAAGGCTCACTGAGATCATTAAAAACAGTTCTATCTACAATATGAATATTTTTAAATAGAAATTGGCTTTCAAACAAAAATGTTTGAAATTCTAAAAAGAAAATACTAAATACACAAAATATGTATAAAAACACTGTTTACTGAGCGTTTGCTGGAATGCTAAATATAAACACAAAATAATGGTACTCATTGGATGAAGGAAAATGATATAACAAAACTTCTCATTGGATGATGATGTAACAGATTTTCTGATTGGACGAATATTTTGTACTACCCTCTGATTAAAAAATCAGTGACTTTGTAGAAATTAAACTCTGAGATCACTTTGTATTTTACAATGACAATTATTCAACATAAAATTATATAATAATAATATGTACAAAGGGAAATAAAGGGAAATAATCACACACGATTTGTAGCCCATCATAGGTAAGTGCATTAGTTCTATGTGGGAGTTAAAAAACATATGCTGGTTAGGGACAATGCTTGATACATAGAAAATCAGACATTCACATTCATAGCATAATGAATGCAAAACAGGAATTTTTTTCCCAAATACACAATCTTTCATAGCAAGTGTTGAATTCTTCATAATGACATTTACACGTACAAGCAATTGCAAAGACATTCACAAACATGCAACTTTTTTACCAAAAAAAAAAAAAAGAAGAACAAGAAAAAAAAATCAAGCAAAGTTGAAGAACAAATCAATTCTAAAATGGTCAATATAGAATTGGTAAAGGATCAACTGATCACAATAAATACAATATGGGCACAATGAAATTAATTACAGACAACTTGGCAGGACTCCAATTGACCTGAGACAGCATATAAACACTGGACTCCATCTACAATAGCTAAGTTTGGGTACTGGAATGATAAGTATTACCATCTACCTTTTCGCTTATCCCCCCCCCCTTCCCCTCATTTCTCCTAATATTAGAAATTTCAAAGAGTGAAGCTGTCCCATCTAATTGGCTTGTGTATCACTCCAACATTTATTAAAAAAATAAATAAACAAACAAAAATTAAGAAATGTATACATTAATCTAAGATGATACAAAGCATGGTTCAGGGAAATTTCAAACTAGGATTTTTACTAAGGAATTTCTTCAGTTGCATTGAATATTCTCAATATCTGGAAGCTACATGTTGAATAGTTGGGACTGTTGTGTATTATCTATGGCACAGTTTACAGTCTGACTAGCTGGAATTTCATTGAACAAATTCACAAATCCCTCGTTTTGTGTCCAGTGTTTCAACTTAAATTAAAACATGTTTAATTAACTATACACATCTTGCATTTCAAAAATGAAACTTATGACTCTGTTATTCAAAAATCAGGTCACTTAACTGAAAGTGAAAGTAGTCGCAAAAACTAACTAATCTAAACACATGACTAAAGGACTTTCGCATTCTACTCATTTGTAATCTTGCTGCATTATTATAAAAGAGGATTTCCGCCATCTTATGGCAATATAAACACATATTGGAATGTAAAGGCGAAAATATTCTCCACAATTATGGCACACAAAAATATCTAAAAAGAAAAAAATATATATATTATTGCTATAGTTTTTGCTAAGACAAATATCCTTGCACGCGAAATTGTTGTAAAAGAAAAAAAATCCTGAGTTCCAGAACAATTCTCACTCTGGGTAAATGACTCGTTGAAATGGGGATGAATTTTTTTGAATTGAATGGAAATATGATTCACAACTCAAGTTACATTTCACAAATCATGGAAGCTTTATAGACGGTTTTTGAACACAAGTCATTGTGAACATTAATATGCATAATCGTACGTTGAGCAATTGAACGGTTTGATTTAAGCAAGACAGTGCTAAATTCAATCATTTGAACACAAAAATTGAACATTTTTTTCAATTCTTTTAAACAAAAATTGGATGTTTTGGCTCTCAAAAAAAATCCTCATTGCAGATTTTAAAGGACTGTAAATTGTAAAATACAAAAAAAATCGTGAAAACCTCATACATAAACTCGTCAACATCAAAGGCACATGAAACTAATTTCCAATGGACGTTTGGGAATTGGGACAAATGCAGTGGCAAAAATCAATAAATCACAATCATTAGCAACCACATGCTTCATTCCCTTGAATGAAAAATATAAAATGGCTGAATGTATGAAAATCATGTTTTGAGCATTACATTGGCAGTAAATTATTTATCGACACTCAAGTCAATCGGTGCAGGCGTTTCACCACTAGGGGTCTGGAATCTGCCTGGAGGGACAAGGGGGGAAAAAGCCTGGGGCTGGGACGTCTTCATGAACATGTTCATCGGATTTCCAAATCCAAAAGGTGCGGGTGGTGGGGTCCCAGGCATGGTTGTGACTGGGATATTGGCCTTGGTCCCTTGAGCGTTTGGGTAAGCCTGACCAGCCATGGCATTGGCAAACATGGCCATGTGAAGACCTTGGAGCTGCTGCATTTGCATGAGGTACATTTGCTGCACATCGGATGTAATGTTCGGCATCACCATCGGTGGATTAGGGACTTGGGTATTGGGACTTGCGGAGTGGACAGTGTCCGGATTTGGAATGCTTTGGCTGTCCATCTCGGCTTTCTTTCTGCGTCGCCTTCTCTTCTTTGGTTTCTCCTCTCCAACATCTAGCTTCTCTTTCTTGATTGCCTCTGGACTCAGGATGTTTTCAGGTGGACTGGCTTGATCCGATATCCCAACTGCCGAGTCTGAAGACACGCTGGAGCAAGGAGATGAAGCAGATTTTAAACTTGAATCTTTCCCACCTGGCCTGGAGTCTTGAGATGAAAGATCTGTGTCAGTAATCCGACCAACATCTGGAGATATTCCGTAATTCTCCGTTTTCATACAAGTATCCTGGATTTGAGCTGGATTGAAATGAGTGATGATCTTGTCGTCTTGAATGGTGACTTCCTTCTGGTTTTGCATGGGATTTCTTGTTGGATTTTCCTGAGTATCTGGGTGAGACATTGCGTCCATGGTGGATGATGTTTCTGTGGATGGAACACTTTGGCTGCTGGATTTTGTGAGAACTTCGATAGTTGGAGTAATAGATCTAACTTCGTTGTCACATTGACTAGATGCTGAGGATATGGGTGAATATTGAGGGGTTGATGAATATTCAACAGGGGGCGGGGTGTCCACTGATATCTGACTCACGTTGGACCTTGGCAGTGATATAGCAGAGTCAGCTTGACTGACATTGGAGTCGCTTCTCGGTCGAACCAAATTATCCACATTTCCGCTGTCGACACTTGCAGAAGATGAGTTGGACGGACTTTGAATTTTACAGAACAATTCTTCGATCTCAGCAGCAGATGGAATGCCCTTCTTTCCGTTTTTAGCATTGAGATCAACGGCTTTCCCGATTTCCTCTTCGTGCTGTTTTTCAATGTGTTTGTAAAGATGACTAGTCTGGGTGAACTCTCGGTGGCAGAACTTACAGGTATACGGCTTGGAGGTGTTGTGCATGCGCATGTGGATGGTCAAATGATGGCGGTGAATGAATGCCTTTTCACAGATGTTGCATTTGTATGGACGGACTCCCAGGTGCATTTTCTTGTGTTGCCGAAGAACGCATGCTTTACTAAAGGATTTCCCACACACGTCACAAGTGTGAAGCTCGTCAGCGCTGTGTGTCTTAACGTGGCGCTGAAGTTCCGCATTATCCCGAAAAGTCAAGTTACATACGCCACACTTATATGTTCTTTCCCCCGTGTGCGACCCGATGTGCATCTCCAAATAAAAGACCTCATTGAAGCTCCTCCCACAGATATGGCACTTGTACGACTTTCCGCTGTGGACGCGGAGATGTCTTCGCAGGTTGTTGTACTGACTGAACTCCCTGTCGCACTCGTTACATTTATAGGGCATGCTCCCAGTGTGCGTGGTACGCATGTGCCTCTGCAGCTCATAACTATCACTAAACTCCACCTTACAAATTCCACAACTGCACGACTTCTCGTTATGAAGTTTCATGTGGTTATGGAAGTTCCCGACCTGTGAGAACTTCCTACTGCAAACCTTACACTCATAAATTTCCACAACCTCGCTCTTTTCATCTGAGTGGCTTTTCTCATCAGACAGACTTCCCTTCCTTTCCACATTCCTCTTGTGGCGGTTCGGGTTTTGTGTGCGCGGCGCTTTCGTCTTCTCCGTTTTCGGAGAAGCCTGCCTCTGTGGTGACATCTTTGGACTGGAAACTTGGGCAACCCTCGAGGGCAACGGTGAAGAGGGCATAGCATTCACTTGTGGAATAAAGCTGCCATTTTGCTGACTTGAGGTCATGGGTGGCATGAACATTCCTGAATTCATATACATCATTGGATGAGGCGGAAAGTTCATTGGCATGGCAAAGTTTCCATACATGTTCATGTTAATAGCCGGATACATTGGATGCTGTGTCCCCGGATTCATTGGCATTGGTGGATAAGGTAAGCCGTTTTCCTGCTGTGGTATGCTTGGAGGGGCTTCACTGTATAGAGGACCGGGCTGGGCATTAACAAATTCTTTCGGTTTTGCGGTTTCAGGGGGCACCTGCCCTTGAAACTTGGAGGCTGTGTAAAGAAGCTCTGTCTTTTTAAGCTTCTCTCGGATTTCGTGGTTCTCCTGATCGATTTCCCGCTTTGCTTTGTTGATGATTTTCTCGTACTCCTTCTCAATATCATCTTCCTGTTTCAGTTCACCTTTCGTTTCCAGGTAATTTTTCCTCTTTAACTTCTTGTGTGTGTAAGACATGAACTCGTCTTCAGGGGCAGGACTATTGCTAGCTGTATCCAGCGGTGCAGGAGAAGTACTTATCACTAGACGGTCCTCCTCATCATCATCATCGTCATCATCATCTTCATCATCATCACAACTATGAAGATCCTTCACCTTATCCTTAATATTTCCATGAAAGCCATTCCTGGAACTCTCTTCCCGACTCTCTCTTCCTTTGGAGCTGTGGTCTTTCTGAGAAGCTTGAACTGCTTCAAGAATCTTTCGCTTTTTGGGATGAATAGCACCGCTGTCTTGCTTTGGACGGATACTCTTTTTCTGTGTATATTGGTTTAATTCAGTCCGTAATTCCTCTGTGTGGTCGCAAACTATGTGCTGCTGGAGGCCAAGAAGGGTCGAAAATTTTTCTTGGCAATGCCGGCATCCGTAAGATTCTACAAAAAGAAATTTCATCACTTAGTAAATTGCTTTTAAACATCCACCCCATATTTTTATACAAATCAGGATGAAAATCAAAACATTAATAATTTTATGTGGTCAAATTTGTTTTTAAACATGATTCTCAACAAATGAAATAAACTATCACCACATCCTGATGGTATGTAGTCTATGCTAGGTTGGCCTCTAGGCGTTTTGACCTTTATCATATTTAAGATAAACAAAATTGTGGAAAATGGCTGCAACTTCATGACTTTATAAAGACAAAACTTTTGTTCAATTTTGTATAAATTACACATTCAGTGAAAAAACAAAACAGGAGGGTCAAGAGGGCTTTGATCATATTTGTTAGAAGAAATGATAAGTACATTTGAGCTTTGACAAATTACTTAATTCCCATTCATCATCAAGAGTCAACACCCTCCCCTGCCCCCCTAAAGAATGTTGACCCGAAACATAATAGCTCAATGTGATGCATAATGAAACTTTTATACGGTATATCTAGCGTTCATTTGTGAAAAAACCTAGTTACATTGACATATATAAGAATTATATCAGAGAAAAAAAAAGATCATCAGTGAGTTATATGGACAAAACCCTTAGGAAGACTTGAGAATTATCCTACATTCTGATTAGGCCTAAAAAAAAAAAGTTGTGTGTTTAGGGTAACCTGACCTAACCTACAAAAATGCCCCTATCCTACCATTTTTAGATGTCTATTTTTATCCGATTGTGGATTTTATATTATTTCTATTTAAAAACACGTTTTCAAATATGACACATTCTTAGGATTCTTGCAGAAAAAAATGACAAAATAAAAAATAATACCTACCTACCTAACCTGATTTTTTCATCAGTGTTACCCTAAACACACAATTATTTTTTATAGGCTTTATGGAGAACACTGTTAATTGTAATATTTTACAGGTTTTATGAATGTGTCCATTGATCAATGTCTGACAAGAAACAAAAATATTTTTAAAATAAATCGTAGACTATTGAACTCTCATCTCCCTCATTATCTTTTTTGGGGGGAGGGGGGGATCAATATTTTTTGCCTGTCATTGAACTCTTTTTCTCTTTTTAGAGTACTGAATTTTAGGTAGCAATATCACTGATGAACATCATAAGAAAACAGTGACAAAACTTTTTTTTAATTTTTAAGGAGGTATAAAAAAAAATAGGATCATGATATGAAAACATGCATTTGTTCATGGATGATAATAGAGATTTCCTCCAGAAAAGTATATTAAGAAGCCAATCAAAATAGGGCCTGAATATTCATGATTATGACAAACTATCCAGGAGTTGGCCCCTAGTCAGTATATATATATAAAGCATATGCAAGACAGGCGGTGGGGTTCTGGCAATGTAATGTAAGTTAAGGCTTAATAGTGTACCATTTTTAACATTTCCATCACTGCTGATATTCCGAGGGAGGTTGCTTTCTGGAAGAGTCCTTCCTTTATACTTGTCAATCATATCTGTCACCATGGTTACATCATGCTTGAGCACGCCCATAGTTCCGCCTAACACTGTGTCCATCATCCCTGAAACAGAAAAAAAAATGTAAATAAATGTAAATGATTCTCTGTGAATCTCTACAGACACAATATCTTCACATAATTAATTAATTTTTTTTCAGATACAGTATAATATATTCTGCAATGAATTGACATATTTAATAAACATGATTATATATCCCTATAACTAGTATATAGTTGAACTGTCATTATACATGATTTAACAGTATCGCTATATAAAAATGTAGCCAATTAAATAAATTCATGATTCAAATGAAATCAAATGTTAAATTATAAATGTACACCATAAATTATGTTTTGTTTGAAATATTCATCAACACTCTCCCATAACATATAATAGCTAATGGAGGGAAAGTCACCAACTGAAATGTTAGCCATTACAAAATATTTTGAAAATCAATGTGACTTTAATACAGTATTGGAATAACATTATGGATTGCATCCAACCCATAGATTTGTTAACTGTGACATAAGTAAACCTTGGGCCGGGACATCAAACAATATGTGTCATTTTTGGCAACATTGATTCTGATCCCTCTTGGGATATTTTGCTTCACTTTGGCATGCAATATTTTGTCCCTCTGAGCTCCATGATAAACGCTTCTCTTAATCCCAGTCAACATCTGTTTATCGACCATTATAATTCAGTTCAAATATATTTTTCTGATAATTTTAATATGAAATTCAAATAAAAATAGATTAAAACTTTTTATTTTTGAAAAAAAAAACCAACATTCAGACCTTAAATTATTTCATGTTTAAAAATTACCATTATGTCAAAAAATCTTCTTCTTTTTTCAAAGTTAAAGATGCAGTAAACAACTACACCCTTACCTCCAGTTTTCACACTAGGTGTAAATTTCTTCACACATCAAAAATCTTTCCTTATTTGAACTTTTTCTCTCCTACTCTGATTTTTTTTTTCATATAAAGGTGATAAATAAATTTTTGTTTACATTCATTATTTGATGTTATAACAGCAAGTTAATTATAACCAATATTAAAGGTAAATTGATTACAGCTGACTTTTGCTTGAACATGACCCACAAACAAAGGGGTCGACGTTTTCCCCCTGCCCCAGTGTATAGAAGTGACAGAGTGTATTAGATGACATAAGACAAGCAGTCCCAATGTTGACATAGCTAACAGCCTTCCTCACAGACGACCATCACAATACCCCTTGGTTGAATCATCTTACATAACCGAATTAATCCCAAACACTAAAAACCCTGGTGATGAATTTCTCAACATAGACAAAAGACCCCCATTGTGAAATAGAGAGAGAAAGAAAAGAAAGTCCATATGCTTCCAGGCATGTGTGTGCATACACATCTGTGTGTGTGTGGCCAGAATGTGTGTATACATGTGTGAATAAACAAACAAAAAAGCAGGTGCCCCCCTCCCCCTTTTCCACTGCTATGACAAAAGGAGAGAGGAAATAAAGAGGCACACAACACAAAGGACCCAAGATAAATACATTAATTGGTGCAGCTCAATACATTGTTGGCCTTTTGTGGATGTATTGAGCACGAACAATAGCACTGATTAAGAAAAGCCAACACCTCCCCTCAGGCTTGGCTTACACAAAAGACGACCCAACCCCATTGTTTGTGAGGGGAAGGATAATTGTCTCCCTTGTTTTTTTAACCAGTGCCTGGTCATTAGTCATACACTGGGATTAAGACGTGGACTTTTTGTTGTGTTCTCATTTGTGTATACCTGTTAGCTTTATTCTTACATAATGGGTGGATTTTCATGATAAGAAAATTGCTTAAAGTCTTAAAAATAAAATAATGATCATATTCGTTTTCTTGCTTCTTGTGATAAAACTGTTACTGTATTTCTTTAATTCACTTCAAGACTTTAATATGTTTAAACTTTATTGCTTTTTAAAACCACAAATAAAAAGTTTCAAGACTAAGGAACTATTGTTAAGATTAGAGTTTTTTGGTTTTCATTTTAGTAAAATACCAATGAAGGTAAAACTTTCTTCTATTGATTTATCTCATCTTTATGTAATACATGTAGCACACAAAGGCCAGGCTAAAATATCTGATATAACATAATTTTTTATATTATCTCATTTATTTGTGTAAGAACACAGAAAAGCAAGGTTAAAAAAGATGATGTAACAGAAATAAGTACAACATTCCTTGTGTTGATTACACAATCTTCCTGCTAGTTACGGAAAGGATATTAATAATAAAAATTAATGTCTGTGTACCCCTATCTCTTTGTGTGAGAAAAATGTCAGTCATTGATATATTGGTCCTGGGGTATTCGTGAATCAAAAGCTTTGATTAATGTATTTTTGTCCATTTAACATCAAGAGAATTTAGCCTAAGGTGCTAAAAAACTACAGTCAACAGAAAATGTGTACTTGATGTCAAAACGGAAATCTAAACCATAAAATGATACACAATGAAAATTTAGCATGGTCATTTTGAAATAGAAACCTTGTATTATAATGAAATCTTAATAAATATCAAACAGGTACAACATTATCATGATTTTTTATTTATAGCATTATAGAAAACCTATTTTAATCAAGGAATCCACGCCCTATAAAAATTCGAAAATCACATTTTTAAATAACAAAATTGTTTTAAAAATATTTTAAAAAATTAAAATGAGCACATAATTCTTAAAAACAAATCCATGTTTGGCAGGAAATATTTAACTGAACTGAATTTGTACTTCCCCTACCACTATATTTTCAAGAGTGCTTCCCACACTTTACAGAAACCTCAAACAAAGGATAACGGTTCTTGCAGTTATTTCTTCTTCTTTTTTCAGAAAAAAGGAAGACTACACACTCCATTTTCAATCATGATATACTTTTAAATCAGTACAAAAAATATAAATAATTGAGTTACTGACTATCATGAGAAAAAAAAAAACAAAGTTGGAGACCAATTTGTATAAAAAAAAAAGTTTTTTGTTTAGAAATACTCAAAGTATTCTTTTTCTCTTTAAATTAAAACATAGCATTAAATTTATTTTTGTTTTTTTTTATATTGAACTCGATGACTAGACTGAACACGCCGCTGTATGTATGGCAGCCTTTGCACCCTGACTGGAGGGGGAGTTCTTTGTTTATTCCCGATCATCGACCTTTGTGATCACTCGCTATAAGTCGATACACAAAACCGCAGATAATGAGTCCTAGCCACGTCATGTGAAACTATATCTCAAACTAACCCCCATTACAAATCGCTGGGCATATTCATCGCAGAATAAGTCGATATCCAATTATGATGCATCCACTTTAGTTAGTCATTTCTGTGTTTAACCAATACACAGGGATTCTACGACTCACATGTGATTTACCTGGGCATCGTTGTTTACATTCGACGCCACATGCATTACAATGAAAATACCTGCATTTGCGCTTCGACATGGCATCTGATTGCATTTATGCATTACGTGTTGTCTGAAAGAGCATATTCTCGATTTCCGAAGACCAATAAATAAAATTAAACTTATTTACCTGACCGAAATCCTTCCGTTGTTTTCTCTCGAAATCCATTCTTCTTTCTTACTCCACTCAGTCAGCGTCAACCGTATGCTTGAAATTTAGTCACTTCTTTGTAGGTAAGAAGAGTTTTGGAGACTAAGATTTTCTTTGTGCGAGACGCGTGTCTTCTGACCAATCATTTTGTTCGTTGCATTTTCGCGCCTCCTTTAACAGAAGGCGTGGATCTCTTTGTTTATAGTTCTCAACTATACAGTTTCTAGTATTACTAATATAGATTTTAACTAGACGCATTATTTTCAAAAGAGATATCCCACAGGATATAATGAAAAAAAAGATGGAAATATGGACATGCAGGCCTACATGTATAAAAAAAGACAAGAAAACTGAAGGGATTTACCCCCCCCCCCCCCCCATGGCAATTTTCTTATTCCGTATCCAGGAGTGGGCTCGGGAATAAAACGTGTGGGAATAAGAGTATTTGAGTCTTAAATGCCTTTGTTAAAGTTAATTAAGGGACACGCGTATACCTGTCCATATATATTAATGTGGAAAAAAGTACACAATAATCAAAATAATCTAACCGTTTTAGATCACAATATTTTGGCCACAAAATATTCTTTTAAAAATATTGAAAAAGTAAAAATTATAAAAGTTCTAGCGGGATTCGAACTCATGACTTACGACAAAGCACCAACTTACCTATTGCTCTACGCTAAAGGGGGGGGGGGGGGTGGGTAGAAAAGATTTATAAAATGACACTTGATTTTATTGTTTATTTCGATCGAAAATAAATCACAACCTGGACGTGTCCCATACCACCTTAAATCAAAATTCTAATATAATTGTATGGATGGGAAGAAAGGTACACGTATGCATGTACTTTCGATATACATAATTATGTCAAATGAAAATAAAATGAACCGCGCGCGCAATATAAATACACACATACATAAAAAATGTCCACAAGAACTTTCTCTGCATATCAATAAATTCTTGATTAATCACCACAGAAACATTTAATTACTATTATATTAAATAAGTATACGAACGTGAATATCACCCAAATATATTAATTCCTTGTACAAATGACCTTGATTGTTTAATCTGACAAACATTTTAATTCCTTTAACCCTGTCTTTGATATCGTAATCCTCCTATATAAAGCTGCCAATCATTTATTGATGGACAATAGAAGAGTGAAATTATCTGAACAGCTGTGAGTATTTTTGGCATAATCAACTTTTTCTTTAGACCCACCCCCCCCCTTTTTTTTTTTTAAAAGAAATAACTTTTGCTTGACACTGTGTTGTGTTGAACATATTTTATTGACTAATGCCAAAAGGATTGGACACAAGTTCCAAAAACTTAGAATGTCCTCTCCTTGTACATAATATATTACAGTGCCATACAATGCCAGTTAACATTGATAACAGTTATAGAACATGTAATGAAATACAAATAAATCATTAGTTTTAAATCTAGAATTAGAATTAGGATGGATAAGAAAGTTATGCAAATAATTTAAAAACTTAGATAAATCTACCACACTTTTGTATAAATGTATGAACTTCTTTAAATATTTTTATGTTTTCATCATTCATTCATTCATTCATAAAGTGTTGTCTCCCCAAAGTAACAAATGTACATCAATTATATTCAAAAAGTTCAGTGATAAAAGATTATACATAAATGATTGTCTTAATGATGAATATTTTTTACAAACGAAGAACAAGTGATGTGCATCTTCTAAACTTCCACATGAACACATTGGGTTGGCTATTATGTTACACCGATAAAGATCACAATTGAGAACACAATTATGCCTTAATTTCGTATGAATGATATTCAAGAATCTTTTACCAAAAGAAAAATACTAAGGAGGTTTTGTATAATTGCTCTGTAGTGATTTCTTAAAAATATTTATATATAACGAAGTAGCTTCCTTGGTATTATTATTCAGACTATTCCACTTACAAATAGTGTCAGGAAAAAATGACTTATTAAAAGCTTCTAATCTACATCTAGGCAAAGAATAGTTTGAGGAGTTTCTAGTATTATAGTTGGAAGTGACATTTCTAATTTCAAGAGTTATGTCTTTTAGATAAGAAGGAACACGATTGTTATGAATTTTGAACGTAGTAGATAATTTAAGGCGGTTTCGTCTCGTTATTAATGGTTCCCATCCTGTTTCCAAATATAGAGAATTTCTTGAGGCTATGACTGAAAGACCTGAAACTATTCTTGCTGCATAAAGTTGAACCTTTTCAAGCTTATCCATATCAAATTGGGTACATCCAGACCAAACTTCAACAGCATACTCTAGTTGTGGTCTTATAAATGATACATACATTTGTGCTAAAATATCTTTAGATACAGTAAATTTAAGTTTTTTAAGTAGACCAAGTTTTTTGTAAGCTTTTTTAACAATGATGTCTATGTGATTAGACCAACTTAAATTTGAAGATAACAATACTCCTAGATGCTTGTGTTGTGAAACATATTCCAAGGTACAATCATCAAACATCAAATTAGGAAATTTTTCAACATTTTTAAAACTAAAGAATACAACTTTTGTTTTTTGTGGATTAAATTCTAGAAGCCATTGCTTTGACCATTCCTTCAGTACATGAAGATCATAATTAAGATTATCTTCTATGACAGAAATATTGTTTGAACACTGTTGTAATGAACTATCATCAGCATAAAGTCTACATATTGATCTCATGTTTTCAGCCACATCATTTACATAGAGTAAAAACAATAATGGGCCAAGAACAGAGCCCTGGGGAACACCTGCATTTATGAATTGGCTGGAAGAGAGTTTGTTTTTATACATAACCTTCTGTGTTCTATTACTTAAATAGCTAATAAACCATTCAAGAATTGGCCCAGAGACTCCATACGATTTAAGTTTATGAATTAGACCCTTATGCCAGACCCTATCGAAAGCTTTTGAAAGATCACAAAAGATCATACAGCAGTAATTACCATCATCAATACTTTTCACAATAGAATGATATGTTTCTAAAAGTTGGTAAACAGTTGAATGTCCAGGGAAAAAACCAGCCTGGTATTTATAAAATAAGTTGTTGGCGTGTAAAAAGTTGTATAGATGTTTAAACAAGATTCTCTCAAAAATTTTACTAATACAACTCAGCAATGACACAGGTCTGTAGTTTGATGTGATAGATGGATCATCTTTCTTAAATAAAGGAATTACATGTGCCAATTTCCAGCAGTCAGGAAAAGTCTTAGATGTTAGTGATTTGTTGAATAGAAGACACAAAGGTTTTGAAATAGTTTCTTTGCAGGATATGAGCATTTTGTGACTTATACTGTCTGGGCCTACTGCTTTATTAACAGGTATTACTGACAAAATGTCAAAAACTTCGTGTTCTTGAATGACAAGGTTTGAAAAATTGTCTGTACACTTGTGTTGCAAAATAGGTAAGTCCTTAAGATTCTCTCAAAAATTTTACTAATACAACTCAGCAATGACACAGGTCTGTAGTTTGATGTGATAGATGGATCATCTTTCTTAAATAAAGGAATTACATGTGCCAATTTCCAGCAGTCAGGAAAAGTCTTAGATGTTAGTGATTTGTTGAATAGAAGACACAAAGGTTTTGAAATAGTTTCTTTGCAGGATATGAACATTTTGTGACTTATACTGTCTGGGCCTACTGCTTTATTAACAGGTATTACTGACAAAATGTCAAAAACTTCGTGTTCTTGAATGACAAGGTTTGAAAAATTGTCTGTACACTTGTGTTGCAAAATAGGTAAGTCCTTATTGTTATTATCTAAATTAGAAATTGAACTAAAGTATGTATTTAAAAGTTCAATCTTATCGTTATCTGAGAATGCAAACTTATCAGTGCCATTATTGTCTGTGTAATGCATAGGTGGTATTTCAGTTGTAGATTTGGTGTGAAAAACATCTTTCATTAACTTCCAATAGAGCTTTTGATTGTTTTTACTTGCATCACTCAAATAGGAATCAATATTATCATAATAATTTGAAATGGCATATTTTTTCATGTTGTTGACCTTATTTCTAAAGGACTATGTGCGGTTTGGTCAAATATATGCCCCCGATTTCAACCAATTTTTAAATAGTATCGTATAAAAATGAAATCTTCACAAATCATTGTAAAGAGGATGCCTATAACTTTAATTTTGATTTTAATCAATAATGCTCACTCGCTTTTTATCTATGACGTCATCTAAATGACCTAATTCCCGCAAAGTTGCAAACAAATGAAGATATTCTCATTTTTGCTCTATATTTTGCATTCGGAAGTATAGAGCGCAGGTCTGCTCAAGTGTAATTTTAACGTATGTTTTTCCTCAAATAGTTATACATATTATACTAAAAAATGGTATTTGAGCAAGCCTGCGCTCGATGTTTCCCAGTCGAAAAACCATCGGAAAACACCCATATTTTGCTACAAAACATCAATTTATCAAAATAATGCAATATTCATAACGTCATTTCTACGTTATGACGTCACTGTGGTGATAACCTTTTACACCTTTATTTCCAATATGATTTTAACTATTTTTCATCTTATTTTAAAGCTCTTTCTAAAACTTTGATTTTGGGGGGCAAAAATTGCATAAAACCGCACTTACTCCTTTCCGAAACAAATACCAATCTGAATCTTTGCAGGATTTCTGAGCTTTTTTTCTCAACCTATTTCTGATACGTATAGTTTTGCGTAAAAGTGAATCCATCCAGGGTTTATCATTTGGCCTAATAGTAACAGTTTTTTCTGGTACATTACTATGTAAAAACGCAAATGTATGTTCCTCATGTTCCATTGTATATAAATGGTTTAAGCGAATAATCTAATCGAATTGAATAAACGGTTATTTCTTCGTTAACTATATATGTCACTGGTGGATTTAGAGCCCCCCCCCCCCCTTCCCTGTGCTCAAAATATTTTAAAAAGTATACATGCATGACAAGACCGGTAGAAAAAGAATGTCAAATCAGTTTTTGTTGTTATTTATCGTTCTTACAATATGTCAAGTCTAACTAGAATAGCTCATAAAAGTGTCTTAAACATCTCAAAACCCGGGAGCTTTGCCCTGGACCCGACCCCCTTTCATCAATTCCTGGATCCGCCACTTTATGTTACATAAGAGGAGCGTTGATAGTTCTACCAGTGGTGCCACCTGTACCAATAAACCTTGAACAGTTTTGGCAAACAAATGTGAATGATTTTACCAATGTTACCAATGGGTTTCCAATGGAAACGTTGGTAAAATTGACTACGGTTTTGAAAACATGTCAAACAACAACCATCTTTTTACAGTCCAAATTATGCAACAACAATATTTTCATCATATATTGCATCCCAACTATTAATAATTGGAGCGAAAATCGCTTTCCCAAAACCGTAAACTAATGCCTTGATTTTCGCAGCCATGTCTATAATGAGTTGTAACGTCATTTACCAATACTTCCCACACTCTAGACCGTCTGCAGATAAATATACCATTGGCAAAAAACATACCAAAAGGTACCAATATGCATGCCAATGGTAGTTAATTTTACCAACAGCGATTTTTGTCTACCAAACACACCCAAGGCGTAGTTGTTGGAATGTCGGTGCGGATCAAAGGTCTGATTTTAACTGAATCAGATTTATTAGAACTCGTACGTCTGGTTGTTATTATATTTACATCTACCAAGCATGTGTTAAACATGAAGGTACATTTACAGAAACATTTAGAATCTCAGCTGGAGTTCTACAAGGTGAAATATTGTCTCCATTATTATTTTCAATGTACCTTAATGATTTTGAAAGATATTTTATAAATAGTAATTGTACATCAATTGAATTACAAATGATTAATATGTTTTTAATTATGTATGCTGATGATACTGTCCTTTTGGCAGAATCGCCCGAGGGTTTACAGGATATGCTGAACACATTGCACAGATATACTGATGAATGGAACTTATCTGTTAATGTACAAAAAACCAAAATTGTAATTTTTAGAAACGGAAAATGTGTTAAAGACAATGAAAAATGGGAATACAATAGCAAATACGTAGAAGTAGTGAATCAATTTAACTATCTTGGTATGTTGTTTAACTACAATGGTAAATTTTTATCTACACAAAAGCACTGTGCAGCACAGGGAAATAAAGCAATGTTCAGCATATCTAGTAAAATGAAAGATTTGAATTTTAATGTTGAAACTCAATTGAATGTTTTTGATACTTATGTAAAAAGTGTACTTAGTTATGGTGCTGAAATTTGGGGATTCCATAAAGGTCAAGATGTAGAAAAAGTCCATATAAATTTTTGTAAGAAGGTTTTGGGTGTCAGAAAAAATACTTGCAACAGTGCAGTTTATTATGAAGTAGGTAGATTTCCATTAGAGATTTTCAGGAAACAAAAAATTTTTAAATACTGGTTTAAATTAAGAAACAGTAAAAACTGTATTTTAAAAGCATGCTACGAAGACATGGTGAAAAATAATGACATATGGATTTCAAATATTAGGAAAGAATTGTCCATCTTAGGCTTAGCCGATTTATATCAAAGTACTATGAAAGAGTCTGTTATTTTAGATATTATATTTAATAGAATGTGTGATGTCTTTAAACAAAAAGTTGTTAACGATATAAGCAATGCATCAAAATGTATATTATATAAACATGTTGTTGATCATTTTTGTTTACAAGTTTACCTAAAGAAACCAATTCATGTAAAATATCGTAAATTAATTATATATAATTATACGCTTACGGTTGTCCTCACATGACTTAAAGATTGAAACAGGGAGGTATGATAATTTACGCAGTACAGTTAAGGCGGTCAATAAAAATATGGGCAAATTTTTGTGATGAAAACACGTATACTTTAGTTAAACTGGCATGTCCTTTTTAAAATCAATAACAGTCACTCAAATGCAATATATTTCTAAAATATATATAAAACAGTACAATATTTTATGTTCATAGTGGTCACGTGATATGGCAGTCGCATGGTACAAGCAGATGTATTTGTGGTTTTGAGGTCATTTAAAAAATTCAATATTGCAAGGGCATAATCATGTCAAAATTCACAACTGAATTATGAAATAACTTGATGTTATATCGTAGATTTTGAAAAACGGTGCGAACTTTTTAAGATAAGAATATTTGTTAGTAGAATCCGTAATTTATAATGCATATGTTGAAAAATTTTGAAGGTCACAGGGTTAATTTCATTAAAAAATAATTAATTTGTAAGATTTTACAAGGATCGTAGAAGTTTTTAAGTTACATAGCATATTTCAAATTCACATGTTAAAGTTTGTTGGGATCAGGTAAGTGTATGCCCTTGCAATTAAGTGATTTATTTAGGACCTCAGATTTTAGATATACGATATTTTATACAAAACCGAGGTGGCTTCTTTATGCGATGCATACTTTTAACAAAATGAAAATAAGAATATATAGGTAGCATTCTACTAATAATAGCGAGCGCAGCTCGCCGGCGCGCAGCGCCGGCGCGAAGCGAGCTCTACCGGCAAGGCGTGTGTGAATAGAAAATTCGGACTAGTTGCACATTCATTCAACGGATTTTTTTGGCGTCAGTAAATCGGACCAGTAATGCATCGTTTTAATCGTCCCAGTAGTTCCCTGTAATCATGGCAATTTTTATCACTTCACACTCTCACGAGAATCCGCAAGACAAATTTAGACAGTAAAAACAATAACGATGTAAGCGACATACAGTCAATGTTACCTCTAAAGTTCACCTCAGTACACTTTCAATCAAAAATAATCGTGTGACGTCACAAACGTTTACACATTGATCCGATATATTTTCTCGGAGTCAGTAAATTTTGACCCACAATTCATAGTACCAATGGTTTCCAACCTCACGTTCCAACATCACGTTCTCCCGAGAATCAAAGTAAAACCTTTGAAAAGCTTATAAGATGTGTAATTTTAAGAACATCATGCTTTTTAAGTAAATAAAACAGTATACTTCGCATACTTTTATTTCTCAGGGGAGTTTTAAAGAGTAAGACGACACTTAACCAACGTCAGCTTTGACGTCACAATAAGCACTGATAAGGGGAAATTACTCTAATTGAAGTTATTGTAAATCTGCTGAAATCCTCTCAAAATCTTGCAAAGGCTAAGATAAAGAACAGCTGACGAATAAGGACATTTCTTCAGATACAGGAAACAGTTGTAAATTGCACGAATTTGGATGAATGCTCACAAATATTTTATTCACTATAATTACGGTAATTTCCTGAAACGTAACGTTATACGTAGCATCGCCTTTTTTTAAAGGGGGTGGGTGGGTGGATGGCAGCCTCATCCAAAAAATCTTTGCAAGCAAAAAGAAAAATAAATCATGAAAATTCTAATCCTTCAGCTCTTAAGCAGTTCAATGGTTTCTTTATTATAACTTACATTTATTACATGCTGGGGGGGGGGGGGGGGGGGGGACAACACCATGTTCTTTTAACATGATAAGCAAATATTTTTAAGCGTAAACGAAAAATAAAATTAAACATTAATTTTTTTTTTTAAGTGGAGGGGCAAATCCATGGTAAGTCGATTTTCTATGTATAAATTGACAAAAATGAAAAAAATTTTAGCATGGGGGGAGCTCTATGATGAGTCAAGTTTTATATGAAAGTTTAAGAAAAAATGTCTACTGCAAAAAAAAGGGGGAAATCAATCAATCAATCATAAATCACAATCACTTTAAAAGAGGAGATGCAGTGCAATGAATATTTATATATTAAAATCTTTATTATTTATCAACATTGTATCTGAGATTAAACTATTGTTCTACATATAAATAAATAAATTATAACAAATCTTATAAACTATGAATAATGAAAATTTACTGAAAAATAGGTATGTTTTATTTTTTGGCATTCAAATTTCACGTTGTTAATTTTATTTTATTAATTTATTATAATTCATTGTTTGATCACATGCTGTGCTCGCCCCAACGGTCGCACCGTAAAACATATTAATTTTAAACAAAATATTCATCTATACTTTTCCGTTAATGTATGACATTTATTTTTCTTCGCTATAAAACTGCACGATAGCCTTCAATGATTTAACTTAATGCGTCATTTTGAAGCATATGACGTCATATTTTGTAGTACAGCGAGAACAACATCTCGCTTATTTTTCAGTGTGTACGATATAACGGACATCAAAATTGTAAGTAATAGCATTTGTTGTTTTTAATTAAAAGATTAGTATAAGTTAATTTTACTAATAAATAGATTAATAAGTACTTTCGGGGTTTGTAATATACTGTGATGTCATAATGCAGATTTCCCGTACTTTTTGTCTGAACGGAGTTTATTGACAGCCTTAACTGTGCTGCGTAACACGTGATTGTCGAAAATGTGAATCTTGCAACTTAACGAGGCCGAGTACAGAACGAGTACGCACGCTTTCGCGCAGCGTTTCATTTGTATTGTGACGTCATCTTTTTGCTTGGTTGACGCCATGGCGTGATAGTTTGAACTGCAGATATTCAGCGAAAATTGTTGAAAATATCTCGTTTGATGCGTAAAAATAATGTTATATTGTGGAATAAACATAAATGTCTCGAAGTATAAGCTATATTTGGGCTCGGGTCGAAAACGAGAAGAGGGTTCAGCAAGCCTAGCCCTCTGTCACGTTTTCTTAACCCACCTAAATATAGCTTAATTCATATATTTCAAGACAGTAACCATGTATTTTATATTAATGACCCTTAATATGTGATGTTATATATTTTGTTATTACTTAAATAAGTCTGAATGTTTTAATAATACTATATAGATCACCTTTTCCGCCTTTGTCAAATAAAAAATAGCCATTATCTGACGAATCTGGGAAATTGGGCATACAAAAATCAATTTTGATAAGACCCCTGGAACAAACCAGGAGGTAAAAGGTTTTTTTTATTTGACCATTTGATGCCTTTTAGCAATAACTTTAATATGTAGAACAGAAAAAGAAATCCCTAGGGCAGAAGTTTTGAAAAAATGTAAAAAATATGCAAAATTGATACATTTCAAGCAAAATCCCATAGGGTCCTATGTTAAAGATTAACAAACTTTGAGATGACCCCCTAAACAAACGGTGTGGTAAATGTCTTATTTTTTAATCTTAAAATAATAATTATATCAGTAGAAATTCATGTAAAAAGTTTCATCCAAAAATCTAGGGCAGAACAAATTAGACCCGGCCTCGTTAAATGTAATTGAAGATGAGTTCCATTTTTTACTTATTTGTCCATCACTTTGTAGTTTAAGAGATAAGTATATTAAAAAATACTACTCCCGAAAACCAAGTGTCTATAAAGTTATACAGTTATTATCTACCTCTAATACTAAAGAACTGTGTAATTTAGGTAAATATTTATATTATGCAAACAAGCAACGAACTCTCCATGTGAATTATCCAAATTGATTATGTACACTTTGTTTTTCTTACTGTTTATTTAATATGTATATGTTCATATGTATAACCTATGAGACATTTGTCTCTTGGAATAAAGAACTTGAACTTGACCGCCAAGCATAATTATCTCTATTTCTTACGGAAACATAGTTAATTCATAGCTCTATAGAAACAGCCAGACTGAAATCTACACGCCCTATTTATCGATTGGTCGAAATCTACAGCGGCTGAAAGTGACAGGACTGAAATTGATCGACACGCCCTGTTTATCGATTGGTCTGAACCTGCAAGTAATCTATTATTTTACACTCGCAAAAATAAAATCTGAAAACACAAAAACATTTATTGTGGAAAACATGTGGAAAGTTTTACTGAATTCTGTAGCTATATCAAAAAGTTATGAGCGGTTATTAAAACCATGGTGCTCGCGGTGGCCTCTGATTTATGAAAATATGTTAAAAGTTATACTGTATGTAATTTCACGGCGTGTTAATTTTGAATGATTTTCTTGTTTCTAATTTGTGCAAATATGCATGTCTATTCACAAGACAATGCAAACTTGTTTATATCATGACGACCCGAGAGTATATATACATGTTCAAGTCTAGGGAACCCTGCCTTTTGGGGGAGGGGTTGAAAAACTGCCGTTATATCGTTCAATTTTAAAGAATTGGCGTGCATTTTCATATAAATTAGCACTGTCAGGTTCTAATAAAACTAATGCGGGTGCTGAATAATTTCACTTTAATATTGGCGTTTTAGGGGCATAATTTTATAGATTTTGTATACCATACAAGCGTCTAAATAACTCATTTTACACAAAATTCGTATTACATAGAAGCTTTTTTGGTTTACGACGATAAAACCAACTTTCTGGATAAGCTGCTGTATATTTTTGGGCAGTTCGGACGGTCCGATACACTAAAATCGGGTCGCTGTTTGATGTTCTACGAAATTTCAGAGGAAATATGGGCTAATTTTGTTTGCGCCATTGACAGCAAAATAAGAGAGGTGCCGGCCATAAAGGCTCATTGTTGATGATTTCTAATCTACACACATCGATAGAACGCCGAAAAACTCCACTTTATCACAGGTCCTTGAGGACAGGGTCGACCCCCCCCCCCCCCCCCCCAAGATTATGGACCCCGGGACTTTATTATTATTTTTTATTAAATTACTAGTATCCTTTTATGACACATTTCTAATCTAATTTATTCATCCATTGCCCAAAATTACATAAAACAAACATTTTTGGAAAAAAATCAGACCCTCTGTACATATAATATGTACAGAGGGTCTGATTTTTTTTTCAAAAATGTTTGTTTTATATAATTTTGGGCAATGTATGAATGAATTAGATTAGAAATATGTCATAAAAGGATAATTTAATAAAAAAGAAAAATTAAGTCCCGGGGGTCTATATATTTGGGCGGGGAGGGGGGGGGGGGGGTCGATCCTGTCCTCAAGCACCTGTGCACTTTATGACTTAAAACACATCATAACAATTGTCCTTCAGGTTGCACACCACTATTAATTTTACTATATATATGCTTACCAAAATTACGCAACTGAAGATACGGGTAGCAAGTTTAAAACAAACTTCTGGGAAAATTCCTCTTTACAACTTTTAAAACAATTGTTCTTAAGGAAAATAGTGTTGTGATACCTACAGCGACCTTAGTAAAATCCCGGACTGCACGAAATAATCATGACGATGCCAGACTCAAAGTCTCACAGAAGACGATTTGGCTGTTTCTTTTAGCTAACGTACTTTTGTGCGGGTTATGAAGGTAGCGATCATTGCAGGAAAAATTTACATAACCCGCTAACGCGGTTTATATGTATTTTTCCTGCAATGTCGCTACCTTCATATCCCGAATGAATCACCAAAGAAAGCATTTTATTGTTTAAATAAATGTAGAATTTTGCTACTTTATATCATGTGCGGATCTAAAAAGGGGTGGCTCCACACCCTTCGGAAAATTCTAACTTTATATGAAAAATCATGTACAATGACTATACAAAAATTAGGCATCGGACCCCTTCCTTCGGCAATCAAAATTACCCTTCAAAACTTTCAGGATCCGCGCATGTATAATATCTATCTGACTCACGTATAGATGTGTGCTTTTGAGAGATTAGCAGTTAGCCAGTTATATTTTTTTGTGAACGCATAATAATCTTTGTTACTCTAAATATGGGAGTAAAAGAAGTTGCCTCCCTTAATCTTATTCGGCATACTTCATGATAAAACGAAATTACACTCAAATCAATACAGATTCAGTACTAGGAATACTAATAAGTACATGTAATAGAGTCAAACTTTGTACTCCTGGTTACCATGGTGACGCATTGATACTGGTTCTGCATGGCTACAGATACGTGTATATATATATGCGCGGATCCAGAATTTTCGGGGTTATTCAAATATTGGTTTTTATTTTTTCAATCATATGATAAACTATTTCAAATTTGTATGTGCATTTGTATCTTGACATATTTATGTATATGGCGTTTAACATAAATATATAGAAGACACTGTATTGAATGTATGGAAACATACATAATTATACATATATACATATACATATATACTATTTAATTGTTCATGTCTGTCTTAGCTCTTTCAATCATCCAGCTCTTTCCCTCTTGTATATGTTTATTGAATGTTTTATGTTCATTGGATGTTGTATGTCAACAGTCTTCATGTTGCCCCTTGAGGGCCCTTAATTGGTTAATAAAGAAATTGAAATTGAAAATTGATATTGTATAATCGATGCATGGGGAGGGGGGTATTTATTAAAGTCAAATGCATGAAGTCAATAAAGATTTCTTGACTTTTATTAGACTCTAGAGCAATAATATGAACTTATTCAATAAAATCATCATTAATTTTGTCGGACTGTGTTATGGTCAGTTTAGCTAGTACTGATTTGGAATGCCCGGAAGTGACCCGCAATTCACTAAAGTGGTAGTATCATAAGAACCCCTGTAAAAATCGCTACCTCAAAGATAGAAATATTTTGGGACATGCACAGATCGGTTTTCTGACATGATCTCCTTCCTGTTGATACCTAACAATCAATTATAAACTTGTTTTTCACATATTTTTCAACTAAGTACATGTAATAAAAAGTTATTCGGAATACCTTCCAAATGACTGTAACTAAATAACAATATATATTTACACTCCTACAAACAAAAACTTGAGTTTTTACACAGTGGTCTTTTAGTTACAGATAAAACAAACAAACAAACAAAACACAAAGGCTTAAATTTAAGCTCATAGAAAAGCAAGTTCATATAGAATCTTCAGATGCTTCCCATGCGCGGATCCATATTTTTTTCCTGAAGGGTGGGGGGGGGGGAGAGATATTTAAGTTTGCGGGGGATTCCGAGGCATATCTCGGTAAAATGTAAATAGATACACATATATCTACATAGGAGAAGGCATTATAAATATTGGCTACGAAATATTTGAATAAAATCATAACTATATCAGAGGGAGGGGATATTGCTATGCAGTGGTTTACCTGTAGGATATATTCCTGGCTATTTTTAGATTCTATGAAATCTATAAAAAGATAAAGGGAAAAACTCATGAAACCCAAAATATATAGAATTTTTTCCTTGAAAAAAAAACACCAAACCCCAATAGTTTATAACATTAAAAAACATATGTAATAGCTAACGAATTATATCTAAAACGTTCAGGTAGAGCTGATGGTGGGTAACTTATTGACCCCGCCTTTAAGAAATGATCTGTAATGTTTACAAAGACCTAACTGAACTACATTTACCTGGCCTAACCCCCTAGCTGTCAGTTTGTTTAACATTAATCAGATTGTGTGTAGGTGTTAAAGGTAAATTTTGTTATCGTCGTCATTTATGGCATTTCGAATCTTCACTCCGAAGAAATATCCGTTTTGAAAATAAGATATTAAACAGATTGTCTGTATTTTGCATATAACAGTAAGAATATCGTTGATGAAGTAAAGAATTAGGATAAATGTGCTAATAAAATTGAATTAAGACGACACGCTCCTCAATTTTATATAACATTTTCCAGGAATTTGTTAATCGTTTACTTCTACTCCGACAAGCTTTCTTGCAAAAAATTAGGATATCTTACCAGGCATTTCTGCAAAATACTAGAGATTGCAATTTCCTATATAATCTTCTTGAAAATACACTTGAATTGCTGATTTAAAAATAAATAAATATTACAGCACAGCGAAATTCACTATATTGGGCCGGGCTTTGAACTCACAACCTCTAGAACCTACACTCCTAGCAGAGAGTGGCCACGGCTCTAACCACTCGGCCTTCTAGGCATATAACCATATACAAGTAAATTTTAATCACTTTAAAAATCATTATAGAAATAATAATTTTTATTTGAATTCTTAAATCCAAGGGGATACAAAAAAGATGCTCGAGGAACGTGTCGTCTGACCTTAAGTTAAAAATGGAATGCATCAGCGAGCACGTGAACTCATTTAAAGCATTTAGAAATTACAAAAAAATTACACAATACGCGTGTACAACAAAACCCATATTGTACACGTGTGGTTATCCCCCCCCCCCCCGAATTTCTGTACACGAATAGTCTCTTACGTCGATCGTAAACAGAGTTTGGTGTTTAAATCGGGTATAGTTTTTAGTTAGATAAAATACTGTAGGCATACTAGAAGTTAGAAGCTAAAATTATTGGATAAAGGCTTTATCTTAAATCACAAGAGGAATATGTATACTGAAAAGTCCAACCAAATAAAAAAAAAAAGAAGTTTCATATATATTTTTTAACATCTTCAACTATACCCATTATACTTTGCGCCTTATTAGATTATTCTTTCACATGCAATGTTATCTCTATATGCGTAGAGCAATGCATCTTCAAACAACTGTTTCCAAATGTGTATTATATTACGGCAACCAAGCAGCATAACGCCGCGCCGCCCATTGCAGACATATACCCGGGGAGTAACACATTGATAGATATCTTGATAATCCCAGGCTACCTGTGCATGCATACACCTTGACACATATTTCACAAAGACTCCTGGGGATTTCATTGGAAGCTATATTTAAACCATTATTCAGAAGACCTAACCCGGAAGTTTCTTCAGGTACTTTGTAGTATTTGGAATTTGGATTTAAAACGAAACAACGATTTATTTAATACATCACCCTCCTAAAAAAAAAGCACAACGTGGGACACAATTAAGGTAAGACCGAATAATCCTTGTCCTTGCCCCTTAGGTATGGAAAGAAGGTCATATTGTGGTGTGGGGGAGGGTGGGTTGCAACAACATTAAAATCTCTTGTACATATAAACCCACCTTTTAAAACCTGCGGGTTGCCCCTCTTGGTTTTAGCTATTCAAGTGTTATATCTAATCATTGCTTAAAGGAATGTATAAGAGGTAATGTAAAACGATAATAAATTTACTCTTTAAAAAGCTTATAACTATTTAAAAAAAAATTCAGTGTGTGTATGAGAGAGAGAGAGAGAGAGAGAGAGAGAGAGAGAGAGAGAGAGAGAGAGAGAGAGAGAGAGAGAGAGAGAATATTATACACAGATAATAACAAAAGTTGAACAACCTTGTTTATTAATTAATACTTTTAGATCCACATGTAACTGATCGATGACGATGTTATGGAGCCATCACTATATCAGGTATGCAATTGTTCTGTCCAAGACGTAATATGTAATTGTGATTTAAGGTGATATGGGACACCTGTCGATACTGATGTGGATAAAAGGATGCTACAATCAAAATGCGTTCACTATTTTGAAATTTTTAAATTAAACAATATTTGACCAGAAAAATATATTCATATTTTTTCTGGAAAGGGAAATATTATGAAAGACCCAGCGGGAATCAAACTGTTGATTTGCAAATTCGTTGCTAGCACTCAAACCCATTGTGCTATATACTCTGATAGGTAACCATTTTGGAGGTAAACAATTATATAAAATTTTACTTGATTTTATTTCGATAGAAAGTATATCACCGTCTTCCATGCACATTATATCTAAATGTGCTGATCTGTCAATTTTAGAAATGAAAATCAATAGTATTGATCTGTCTGATTAACATTATAAATTCAACACATGTAAAACTGATAACAACCAACGGTAGAAACTCTCGGCCTAAATCAGAAGGATTCATAAGTGCATGCATATAGAACAGATTAATCAAAGAAAATAAGTCGCTATTGAATCGTGCTGTCCCCTCTGTTAGAATCGATATTGCGGTAAATTAAAAAAAAACCCAACAAACTTTCATAGCATTTTGAAACATGAAAGAAAATGCTAAATGTTTTTTTCAGAAATGGTGGAATAATATTTATTCACTGTAGGAAAGCCGATGACCGTGATATATATTCGGTCATCATTCGCAAAAACTTTAATCTCGTACAACAGCTTTATTTCCTTAATTTTAAGTAAGTTGTGATAGGCAATAGCAAGTTTTCATAAGTGTACATTCATTTTATATTGGAAGTTACACAGACATGCTAACGAATGAAAAAAAAATCTTGAATGAAAATTTCAATTTAACCGATCAGCTTGTCCGACATGTTTTGATGACTGTGATATATATATATATATATATATATATATATATATATATATATATATATATATATATATATATATATATATATATATATATATATATATATATATTACAGTCATAGGCTTTCTCCCCGTGAGTATTGTGTATAATCTGGTTTTTAGTTCATTGTGAGAGAGGAGGGTGTGTGGGTTAATTAATTTATATGACGTTACAGAACACATAAAACTTGAGTAGTTTCTAAGATATGACCAGAATAACATTTCTTCAAATATGAAAATGTACTCTAAATATGCAAACACTTCAGGATAAGTTGATAAGTGTGGGGGAGCTGTCAGATCAGTCACTACATTGTTTACACGGGCGCTTGTTTCTGGAGTAAAGTTCCCTCCTATGTCATAAACACGACACGGTTATTTTTTGAAATATGGTGGGAAACATTTATGACAGAAGCAAGTGTCTGCGATAATCAACATTGTTAAATAAAATGTTTACTTAATTGTAAGATATAACACGTGGCCATATTTTGTATGTGTTATACTTATAGAACAGCGGATTCATATGGCTATTTTTTCAGTTTCAATTAGTATACGTAACTGTTTTAATAACTCATAAATTAATGAATTTATCAACGACAAGTATTGGTTTTTAGTTTCATACATATTTATTTCCAAAAAAAAAAAGGTTCGTATGTTTGTTATTATTACCAGAATAATACATTAACATTACACACATTCAGACAAAAAAAAATCATCTGGTTCCATAGCAACGGAGTAGTGAAGAGGTCTGTCCCTTCCACGTTGAGAAACAACGATACCTCATGCACTGTAAAAACACAATTCAAATTTAAAATGAAAAAAAAAACCTTCCTTGGGTGTCTTTTAAAAAAAAATATCGTACGGCATATCAATTTTCTTCATTTCTTTGAACGCATGGAATGACTCTGATTATCAAATATCCACGATGACACATTTTGTCTGTTTTTTTTCTCTCCAAGTTAAAAAATAAATGTCTTCCTTGGCTGGTATTCAGAACTACGAAACCTGCATAATTGACAATGCACTAATAAAAAAAACCCTTTAGTTGGCTGCAAGGGTAGAGATGATGTCACGGGCCTTCTAATAATATGTACAACGCACGTAACAGTCATTTTACGGTTCCCGCGTCGGTCAAAATATCAATTTGTCCTTTGCTTATTTACGATCTAAAGTTAAAATATATTACAACATGACAAATAATTTCATAGAAAGTTCAAATACGGCAATTTATGTTAAAAAAAGATGTACGTAGCAATAACGATGCTTGATATTTAAAAAAAAGATATTTTTTATAATTTAATTCTTATCGGGTTGCAAAATCCTCGCATGTCAACATAGTTATGTTACATGTTTACATAACTATATTGCATGTCAACATATTTATTTTGCATATCGACACATTCAATAAAAAATAAATTGAAGGTATTAAAAAGTTGACGACAGAAGGTTATAATATGTACAAAAACTGAGTAGAATCTGATACATATGTAATTAACACACTTGAATTTATTCAGTTTATTTACTGAAACCATTAAAATGGAACATGAGGCTCAATGCAAGCTATACATATACAATTATGTACAAAAGTCAAAGACAACATAAATACAATCTAAGTAATATATAATCATATACATTATTCAAGGTAATATAAGTAAGATCCATTTCAATACTATATATATATATATATATATATATATATATATATATATATATATATATATATATATATATATATATATATATATATATATATATATATATTAACAAAATGGCGGAGAATAGACAGCGTCTTATATTTTCTGAATAAATAAACAAAGATTTCACAACAACTTTTCATTACACATGTTAACATTAACACAATTTTACAACAACAATTCGTCAAAAACTAACATATTGCCTCTAAAGCAAATTGGACTTGTCTCCAAGGCCTATTGCAAACACATAAGCCACAGTTAAACAAAATGTGTTTTACATTTTAACCCCAACCCCCACTCCATTATTTTACAGCAAATACTAAAGAAAATGCACCGATTCTGAACATTTTTTATGCTATAAACTGTATTTTTACACATGGTGAGCGCAAGCTAAATAGAATTCATACCAAGCTAAGACACAATTCCATACTCAATTATGATTTACACAAAATAAATATTATAGAAAGCGGTAATTGTCGGTGTGGATCACCCGAAGATGCTTACCATTTTTTCTTCAAATGCAAAAATTATACAATCGCTAGAGATATTTTTTTTCTTAATCTGCTACAACTAGATCATTTTCATATAATTAATACTCGTCTTTTATTATGGGGCGATGAGTCATTAATCCATTGATATTAACAAGCAGTTATGCTTATTAGTTCAATTGTACATCAACGAAACTGGTAGATTTGTTTAATATAGTTTATGTGCATGTTTCTTATTCTCGTATATATATCACTTATTTTCATTTATCATAATAACAATTCTATATCATGCAATAACAGTTGTAAGTTTTGTATAATTTTTCTATTTAATGGTAAAGACCTAGTAAGTTGTCAGAACTTGTGTCCAAACCATTTGTATATATGTATCTTATACTGTGGTTTCACCAATTTTCGTTGAGTACCAATTTTCGTGAATTTCGTTTTTAAGATGATCCATGAAATCAAATGTTCATTGAAATGCAATTTCTATTAACATTTTGTATTGATGGGGTCATTGGCCACTAATTTACATATCCTTGAAATTGTGATTTATCCACGAAAATTGATACTCTTGAATATTAATGAAACCACAGTATATATGTATACAATAAAATATGTTAAAATCAAATCAACTGTATTGGGGGATGGAAAGGGGGACATCGACCATAAGCTTTCCTACCCCACCCACACATATAAAACCAATTATATATTTAGATTTAGGTTTTTCAGGCTAAAGGATTTTCCAGTTTTTCTTTCGTTTTGTTTATTTCAAAAAGTAAAATAAACGTTGACTGCCAAAAATATAGTGTTTAATGTCTTAGGTTCTAAAATAGAAAAAAAATTCACTGAACGTTGAATGTGACAGAACAAGCTTAAGGTTACAACTACCTGTAATTGTAGACTCATGCAGACTCATGCATGACTTCTTGCACTGAATACACATGTAGCTGCAGTGGTGACAGTCAATGTGTTGGGACGACTGTGCATACAATAAGTCCATTTAAATCCTTTGTAGCAAGATTTCATGTTACAGCGGATTATGATGTTGTAATTCATTAATAATACAGAATAGCTCGTTGTAAAATAACGGAAACAATCTTATGGCAGCTTTAGAATTTTTTTTTTAGATATTTATCTCCAAGCGGGGGAGGGGGGGGGGGGGGTAAGTGTGTTACTTGGCAGTTTTCTAGCAGATAGATGACCATTTAGCGAGCTAACAAAGACAAGTCCTTTTTTTTAAATGAAGGACCAATAGTCAAGTTTTAAACGCAATCTTGCAAAGCGAATCCCCCTTATTCTCTTCTAACCAACATTTGAAATGTTATATCGCTCTAAAGAAAGGTGCGCTAGGATGAAGTTTACTAAATGGGTATAGTCCACTGATGCATTTTCCATAGGTAGTAATGTTAAAGCTCTGGCTCTGGCCCTAACTTTCGTTCAGCAACAAGAGACCTTTAGAATGAAAGCTTATCAAATTGTATCTCTCCTGATAAAATCTCGTGGTGTGAAATCAGATTCGTTTTTTTCCGGCAAATTGCGTCTGTATTGAAAAAAGTCTGAAAATAAAATTAAAAGTAGCGAATTTCACACAGTTTTGGAAAGAGTGTACATCAAACAATTTCAATTCTTTCCTTCAGATGATAATTTAATTTTGACACTTTTAAACTGCAAATCCTCTTTTCCGACATATGTTAGCATTCTGATTTAAAATGTCCCAGTAGATGTATATATACACTTTGCAAGTATAGGAACTATTTTGGCTCTTCATAGAATAAAAATTAAGCCGAATAAATTAAGATTGGGAATATAATTTATTCACATTTTCATTCATTCATCACAGTTTTCTAAGTTTTTTTTAGGCTTTAGATACCAGGTAACACATCTGTTTTGCGTAAAAATGGATCATAAACTTTACACATATGAAATGTACAATGTACTTCTTGATTTCCATTACAACGCGAATAGAAACATTAACTTTATATTCTTTATTTTTTTTTCCAAAGAGAGTAAAACCAGGATTTTCGGAAATCGTTGGCGAAAATATTGAAGTCGACCTTGATCCTGCAGGAAATCCCGTCAAAGCAAAATGGAACTTTTCAAACTCGTGCGGTTTGGCCTTTTCTGGTTCCCCTTTGGGTGACAACCGGAAGTATGAAATCATCTTTAGCGGAAGTGGGCACGCAAGAATCGGACTGACGCAGAACGACCCCGACCACATTCGAGACATCCAAGAGGCCGTGAGGAAAAATCAGATTTTGTTTGTTTCAGATGTTCGCTATCACAAACGACAATGTGTTGTTGATATTATGAAGAAGGACGGGATCGGTGGATCCAAGTTTGTGACCAAATACAAGGACGACAACCCACAAATAAAGGATCTTTTATCTTCAAACGACGTTTGGGCTGTTATTTATCTCAAGTTTGGAAATATTACTGCGGAAATTAAAGGTAATTTTATTTAAATGTTACAATTACTTTTTTTTAAAAGTTACCCCCCCCCCCAAAAAAAAAAACAAAAAAAACAAAACAAAAGGTATTTACAGTATCAATGTATCATTGAAATAATCATATTATTAAATCAAGTATCCCAAAACTAACATTAATTTTACATTTGAATAACGGGTATGTTTTCTTTAAATACAAACAAAATGATTTTTCTCACATTCCGAAATCTGATTATATTCTTATCTTTTAATTGCTAAAGACAAGGACAGTGGAGCAAGTTTAAAGTTTCATAAAAAGCGTGACAGGAACATCAAACCTACGGACTTAATGATTTCTTTAAGGTCATCCATCCCTTTCGCTTACGCATGTGCAGAAAAGGGCATCAGTAGGGGTCAAGGCATTCGCGTCCGTGTGGAACACATTAAAAACATGCAAAAGAAACCAAACTCATTTCATCTGGGCATCGGAATTTCGGATAAAAAGTTAATGTCTGGTTCATCATTAGACATTGCTCCTTTTTTATTTAAAAAATTAGAGAAGGATGAATGTTTGGGCGAGTTCTTCGTGTGTATTTCCAAAAAAGGAAAGTTCCATTTATGCAGAGGGGATTTGTGTATATATAGCAAAGCGCTACCCACAGAAATGAACCTTGAATTACCAATGTACGTATGCTTTGAGATTTTTCGTGTGCAGATTGAGTTGATGGACACTTCTTACTGTGAGCATTCGGAGGCAGTAGAGAATCCCGGAGAGGAGCCAAAACCAACAGAGAATATTCCTCCCGAAACGACGGATCCTTCCTACGTAATTTTTGAAATGTTCAACGCTATTCGGATAGTCGACGAGGACATAAAATCAAGGAAAATGACACCAGAAGTCCGGAAGTTTTCTGACGACTTAACAGAATATGTCAAGCATATTTCTCTAGATCGGTCAAATGCGGAATACCTCACACCAATTAGCACAAGACTAGCCGAAGGAGAGGGAAAACCTACCTTAACTATTAACGATTTATTGAAGAAGTTGGAAGGGATTGAAAAAACAATTGTGGAACAACATTTGGAGAGACAGCAAGACTATATGAAAATATTAGAGGCCATTAAGGTTAATCGTGAGAAAATCGCGGAAAAAAGAGTTGATAGCGGAGTCTTCACAAACCATCTCCAAAATACTTGTGCCGATTTCATAGCCAATGTAGATGCCTTTCCACTATGTGACCATTTGTTGCAAATCGGAATTTTCCACCAAATTCAATTTGAAACCATTTTGGATGAGCATAAGCTAAGTCGACAAGACGCCAACCGGTCTTTGTTTAGGATTTTAGTAAAGAAAGAGTACACGCCCGAACAGCTCCGAAGTATATGGAAGGCATTTAGTGTAACAAAACAGGACTCTTTACTTCCAAAACTCGATCCATCGTAACATATTGAACAATCTTATTACAGAAATTTGTTTGTTGTTTGCTTTGTTGTGTATGAAATGCGAATAAATACAATCAACTAGTAGATATCTTATTATCTGGTGATGAAAGACAATATGATTAATTTTCTGTCTTTTTTTTTTAGTTCACATTATGTTGAAAAAAAAAATAAACTCATCACGACGTGTCAAAACACGTTACCTAACGGACACTGTTTTTAACGGTCAAAATAATACGTACTCTCACACCATAATACCGCTGTATCGCCAGCTGCAATAGTTGAATTACGAATCTGACAAGATATTGCTAACAGGTATATATATATATAATATATACGTGTATAAAATAAATGGTGACTGTCTAGAAATATAAGCTATATTTGGGCGAGGGTAAGAAAACGTGACCTCTTCACGTTTTCGACCCAAGCTCAAATATCCATTATATTTCAAGACAATCGTGTATTTTGTTTATCCTGCAACAAAATATCACATTTTGCGCCTCAAATGAGCTTTGCCGTTACAATGCATTTGAACGTCGGTCAAATGCACGAGGCTATATTTGGGCATTGACCGAATATAGCTTTGGTTTATTGGGTTACCTTTATTCTGTCAATGCAAGGGGTAGTTGTAGGATAAAACATCGGGCAAGTTAAAATTTATTCAGACGAGGTACAATACCATTTGATCATTTACATCTTTTAATTGTATTAATGACTACAAACACTGTCTGGTATATATAATTTAGACTTCAACACACGTCTTTTGATAACCAAAAATGTTGCGGACTATATTTTGAAAATCATTAGCTATTTGTATCTACAGTAAAGAGCAATCACACATTTGTCCAATGGAAAGGTATCATTCCAGCCCAAATCAAGATGAAAAAGATTCTTCTTTCACTAAAAATGAAAATTATATAAGTTGAACGTGACATCGCAAATGCACCATGTTATTACTTTAAAAATCAAAGTACTGAAAGTACTAAAAAGCGCCAACCTAGCTTGGTTCTAAGAAAATTTACTGTGTGCAAGCGTAGGCGGAAATGAGCCTTATTGAAATTTTGGTTTATGTTTAATGAATATCAATTTAAAGTATCGAAGGCCAGATTTCTTTAAATATATGTTACTTTCTGAAGATGATGTGAATTAAAGCTGAACACGACTTGTATATGGATACTTGCCTGAAAAAAGATATGTTAAAATCACAAATTATACCTTTTGAACAGTAATTTATCACAGTTTTTGACATTTTCTTGCAAAGAATCGATTTTATCTTTCTATATTTTAGCTTCTGAATACGCACTATATTTTTTCATCACTGCGTAGCATCCCGTGCTGATGTACGTAAGCCCCGCAAACCAATCGTATCTACTCGGCCATTTCCGTAACCCAGATAACTGGTTCCCTATACCTCTTACCAGTTTAAATGATGTATATTTCTGCTCATAGAGGGCAGTTATTCCCTGCACCGGAAATAGAAGTCTAACGACAATAAAGCGCTGAGCTATGCTTAGCGCTTTAAAAAGGAAAAGTAAAAAAGATAATATTGATTTCAATGACTGTTCGACGTGACCGCTTTATGATATTAACTTCAACTTCCTGTTCACTGCCTCCATTGTTTGGCTTCCTTTACCTTTTAAAGTAGAAATATACGTTGAAAGCGGCAATTAACAGCAACAACGTCTTGTATACAGGTTTTTTTTTGCCCCGTGTAATTTTCGCCTTTCTAAATTTGCCAAAAAAATTCGCCCCATCTTGAATTCGCCCAGACACAGTTGTGTTCAAAGAGAGATATTATGAGACATTGAAGTTCACCCAGTCTTAAATTCGCCCGCTGACAACGAGGGCGAAAGGGGCGAAAATAGAAAGAGGGCAACTATTTCACTGTTTACAGTTTTTAATAGTTTAATTTGAAGCCGTCTTGCCTGTTATAGTTGCAACAACGACAGTCAAGATGTTTGCATATTTGCGCATAAACATAGTCCAATTAAATGCTTTGCATGTTACAACTGGATGGAGTTGATGAAAGGAAACCAGGCCGCTGTAAAGAAACAATGGTAAACTTGCTTTCATCTCGTTTTGTTTTTCCAAAAAAAATGTTTCTTCAAAATTTCTTTGGGCTTCAAAACGTTTACTTTGTATTTCTTTTTATTAATTTAGCATTTACTTAGCATTTAATGACAAATTTGGACATTGACTTCAGACAAATAATATCATACAATCATAAGGGCCGAAACATACCATTTTAAAATACAGTTAATGTACATCAGATCGAGAACGATAAACTGAGAATAAATATCAAATCCTCGACGTTCGTATCTTGTCACTCTTCGATACAGAGACAATGATAGTAATCAAAAGGCGCGTGTTCTCCAATAGAATAGTCTGCAAATCTGTTTGTTAGAGTCTAAATTCGATGTCTTTTCTACAGTATAAAAAAACTTTGGATATTTGTCTGTTCTCTTTCATTTGATCGCCTTGAAGTGAAATTTACTTTCAAACAACATTTTTTTCTTACTCAAACGACAATAAAATCTCGAGAAACATTATTTAACCAATACAAAAATAATTTTTCTCTCTAACTTAAACATTTAAGACAATGAAAACTCGAGAAATATTATTCAACCAATATGAAACAAAATTTTTTTTTCGCACTAAAACAATCATAACGACAATGAAAACTCGAGGAATATAATTTAACCAAACAACGTATTTATCAGCATTGACGCAAACTGATTCAGCCACATATGTGTTTTAAAATCTGATCTGTACGGAAGAATATATTTATCGTTCATGATAAACACGTGATAGCACATATTTCTTTCCGTAGTTTTGAGATATAGAATTGTTATCTGCGAGACGAGAAGGAAGAGTGTTTTGTGACCGTCCAACATATAAAATACAAGATCCGGGTCTAAAACAATAGAAACCATCCGTTTGCTGTCAATAGGTATGTTGTTTAGTCATTTAGTATTTTATGCCCGATTTCAAAGACAGGTAATATTTTGTTCCCCTGAAGAGCTTAATGGGGTTCAGTAAGTAAGTTTGGAGGGTATTTGCTACAACACAAATCTTATCTTACAAAGTGTTGACGTATTCCCGCTAAAATATAATATAATTTATTTAGTGCTAATTTTGTTATTTTTTCATGTGTATGTGTTTAATAGAAAATGAAAATAAAGTAATAAGTTGGAAATGACATTAAAATTAAATTTTTTTAATACGTTACCTATACCTACACCGAACTCTAAACTCAAATGTGTAATTTTGCAACAAAATAAATTTCTTTTAAAAAATATAACGATAGGACGTCAAAAGTAATATTTGTGATATGATATACATTTATGAACAGCGATTTAATGTTTCAGTCAAATATGGTTAAACAATTAAATGAATGAATCTTAGCATTCACCAAAATTTTGGTATAATTTAAGTCCATTTGAAAATAAATTGGAAAGTGTATACTAACTAAATCAATGGAGTTGTAATACATCTTTTGTTTATCGGTTTAACTCCCTCTCCCCCACCATGACCATTTGGTGATTTTTTTTGTCCTTTAAATTTCACTTATTAGCGTTTAAGGTAAATAAAGTAAGCAACCACACTCATTCTGAACAAAACCATTCACTTCAGACTAAAAATTGACGTATCCGATAATGCTATATTTCTTATTGCAATGTCTGCAGGCAAACTTTATTTTGTTTGATACCTTCACTCATTATCTTTTCATTCTATGATAAATAACAGAAGACACGTTCTAAAAATGGAAATAAAGGTTCAATTTATTTCCGCCTGCATCCTTTTCCACCTGCAATTTTCAACTGCGGATGAATGCGCATGTGCAACCGGAAACGTTCATGTAAGATCTGGTGCCGGAACAACACATTCAATTCTCGGGACTCTACCCACTGACTCCTGCCTCGCCTTCAAGGGACACCTGTCGACAGTTAGTGGCACTCACTGGGCCAACGTGGACTACCACGGACAGGCGAGTGACTTCGGAATAAAGTACTGTATTGATTTGATTGATTGAAAAATCCAGAAGACGTCATAGCCTGCTAAGTTGTTTAGTGCGTTTTGCATTTTACGGTTTAAGTCGTAAACGTGTATGTAAATAAATCAAGAAATGTTTTCTAAGTAGTCAATAAATAAACATAAGAACATATGTCTTAATTATGCAATATTAGAGGACAAACATATACTATTTAGCAAACTGAAGTTTGATATCACTTATATATTTTTTATATAGGACGGATGGATATCTTCAACTTACCTAACTTTCAGAACATGTTCACGTGAGTTAAAGAAATTAAAAATCAAAATATTGGAATTAAACAGCAGATTATTCAGTATACGTTTTGAAGCTTTTCAATATAAGTTAAAATGTATCTTTTAAGTATCAAACTCTCACAACACTGGTACGGGACCCCACTCTACAACCGGATGTCCTCCTATTGTTAGCCGCAGTGAATGGCATGCGCGAGCACCTGCGCATCACATCGGACCACTTCCGGCTGTTCCTGGTAACGTGTACATTCACCATGGAGCTACTCACGGATGTCACACAAAGGTGGACTGTATCAAACTCGTCCAGTCGTATCAGAACTACCACATGGATACACACGGTAATGACAAAAGTACTGAGTCACTGTACAGTTCCTACTTAATAAGTTATATTTATCAACGGTGTCTCTTAAACTTGTCATATAAGATCTACTATATGAATGCACGCGGTAAAGATGAAAATATCTGTAATATGTGTAATGTGAAATTGCTGCTCTATAAGAAAGATAATCCTTATAAATGAATTAGACATATTTCACATGTGCGATAAACAAAACACAGATGAATGTCATTTTAAAGGAACAATACTATTACATACTAAAAAAAATCCCATTCAAAACATAATATATTCGAGTTCTTTCATTGTTGTTAAGACCTTTTATTTTGTAATGTCTTTATTGTTAGAAAATGAATGATAAAAATTTACCCAGCTATGTTTCTTTCAGGATGCATTGACCACTTCTCGCTTTAACTATGTATACAATTTATATTCCCTTTACTTGTTGGCCAGACAGTAGATACAGTTATCCTGTTGTATTAACTTAGTAGATAATATATACAGTATTGGATAACCAGACGTTGAATATATACATCTATCTTGTTGTATTAACTAAGTACTAGTATACTATGATACTACAATATATGTTAGCTAGTCATTAGATATCTATCTTTTTGTGTTAATTAGACAACAATTTCTGCAATATACTTTGGCCGTGCAATAGATACAATTTTGTTTTGTATTAAGTTAACCATATCTGCGAATACACAGATTGGCCAGACAGGAGATGCAGTTATTTGTGTTGTATTTCAAATAAACCATATACATGTATATTTCCCTACATAATGCAGGTAATTTGTTGTAATAAATATACCATACATAATATATTATCTCCTCTACATGTTGGCCACACATTGGGTACAGCTATTTTGTAGTTTTAAGTAGACCATATATATGCCTCTTCATGTTAGCCAGACATTTGATGCTTTTAGTTTGTTGTATTAAGTAGACCATATATGTTCCCCTACATTATAAAGTTATTTTGTTGCATTAAATATACCATATACATTCCCTCTACAGGTTGGCCAGACATTGGATACAGCTTCATTATCGGGGAGGACGGTAACATCTATGAGGGGCGGGGCTGGAACACCATAGGGGCCCACACCTACAACCACAACTATGACGGACTCGGTATGCAGACTTTAAATTTTGCATTTTTTGTACTTTGAATTTAATATAGCACATTCATTGTCATTTCTAACAACTATACAATTCACTCACGTACTTCAATTAAAAATATGATAAATTGATAAGATAACATATTAAGAAAAAAAGATTAATACAAAAGCGTCGTTTATCCGATGTCATGTTTCTTCTCAATTATATTTGATTTCATTTTTTTCAACTTTATTATGTTAATACAGTTTTTACCATGATTAGCCACAGCGTTTCTTCTTAACTGTGGTCAAATTTCAATCAATGATAATGATAAAAATATTTTTCTCTAATCTTCACAATTATCAACATTGAAACATATCCTTGTCTCTTGAAGGTTTCTGCGTCATGGGAGATTTCACTTCTCATGTTCCTAACAATCTGGCGATAAACGCAGTCAAGAGTCTGATTGACTGCGGAGTGAAAACAGGAAGGATAACCCAGAACTACGTGTTGAAGGGTCACCGTGACGTCGGTCAGACCTCATGCCCGGGTGACAAGCTGTATGCCTTAATCAACACTTGGCTCCATTACCATCATTAGAAAATGTCCAAGGAGGCTACCGTGACAGTTTTTAATACTTTTGATTGTAATTGAAAATATGTGAATTGCTGAATTTATTTAATAATGCTGTTTGATGTTCTCCTTATACCAGAAATAAAACTTTACGTACACTTTACATTTCATATCCAAAAGATATGTATAAGTTCATATGTACGAAAATAGAATATTTTATATAGAAAATCATAAGACATGAAATGTGAACTTATTTTGATAACACAGTTATCATGACGACATCTGCTTATATAATAATTATATGTAGAATTTCAATGGAAAATAATGAATATAGGCTGGTAGGATGGTTCTCAACTCGCAAATGAGACAACAAAACAATAGGGACAGAAGGATTGAAATCCCAATTAAGAATGTATTTCTTACCCAAAAAATAATGGAAAAAGCAATTGGCCTTTAAACACTTTGTTTTTACCCTCCAAAAAAAAAAAACAAAAAAAAAAAAAAAAAACAACAACGAAACCCCCCCCCCAAAAAAAAAGCCCCAAACAAAAACAAAAACAAAACTTGATCATGGGCAACATCGCTTACCTGAACAACAGTTCCTTATAGTATTCTATTTCGAAGCATACCAGAATGCTATTTTTATTTTAAACTTTGAACCCCTCTCTGGGGCCCCTGTATTGGTCCGGGGTCAATGATTGGCTTTAAAAATTTATACTCTACACTTTATGAGGATCCATACATAGTAATCTATTAAACTGTAGCATTGTAGTTCTTGAGAGGAAGATTTTTAAACATGTTCCATCAATATTTTTATGTTAAATTTTGAACCCCTCTAGGTGATCAGTATTAGTCCAGTGGTCACAGCTTTAATAACTTAGAATTTAAATTATTTAAGATGCTTGCATAACTCCGTCCTACATGAAAAGATATGATTGCACAAATTGAGGCATTGTAGTTTTCCAGAAGATTTTAAATTATCTTCCCTCTATATTTCTATGTTAGACTTTTTACCCCTTCTGGGCCCCAGTATTAGATCGAGGGTAACGGTTTTTATAATTTAGAATCTACACTATTTTAGGATGCTTATATAGTAATCTAACAAATTGAAGCATTGTAGTTCTCGAGAAGAAGATTTTTAAACATTTTCCATTTACATGTATACTTCTACGTTATACTTTTAACCCGTCTTGGGTCCTTAGTTTTAATCCAGGGGTCACTAACTTAAAATCATTGAATCAAGGTTGCGCGCATAGTAATCGCACAAATTATCGCATTGTACTTGAAAGATTTTGAAAACATTTTATCTATTTATTGCTATGTTTGTACCCTCTTGGAGCCCCAGTATTAGTCCGGGAGTCACAGATTTACCGATTTAGAGTCTACAATAGATATGGGTGTTTGCATAGTTATCCTACAAGCCGTTGCACTGTATTTCTTTAAAAGAAGATTTTTAAACATGTTTCCTATAGATTTCTATGTAAACATTGAACCCCTTCTAGTGTCCCAGTATTAGTCTGAGGGTCATTGCTTCACAAATTTAGAATCTTCACAATTTTAGGATGCTTACAGAGTAATCTCACAAACTGCAGCATTGTTTTTCTCGAGAAGAAGATTTGTAAATATTTTTCATATATACTAGTGGTTTGGGGTCACGGCTTTTACAATTTAAAAAAACCAAGCTTTTGTCTGCAAAGAAAAAAGGGCCAATAATTCTAGTTGAACTTAGTGCAGCCCAAACAGTGACTTTCTCACAGTTAAGAGGTTTTTCCACATAAAAATTGGGTTTTGCCGAACCCCAGAATCTAAAATTCTGTTTATTAACAACATTATTGAGATGGAAGTGGGCTTCATCGGAAAACCATATGGCATCTGTTAAATTTTCAGAGTCTGGTCTGCTTAAAATCCAATGGGCAAACTCTAAACGACTTCTAATGTCTGTCTCTTTTAAATGCTGCATTACACTTATCTTGTAAGGAATCAGTTTTAAATCAAATTTGAGTATCCTATGAACACCGGATTTACTGGCATTGCAGTCTAGTTCATGCAGTACACGTCTAACTGATTTTTGTGGAGTTTTAGTAATAAGTCTATCAATGGCATCAATGTTCTCTTTAGTACGAACACTCCTTGGTCTCCCAATACCAGAATTGTTCCTTGTGTCACTTATAGTGCCTTTACCTTCAAACTTCCTCACGAGTCTGTAAATTAGCATTCCGTTGAGCATTTTCATTTCAGGATGTCGTTTTCTCATTGTCCTTATGACTAAAGTAACAGATTTACACTCATAGTAAAGTTTGACAATTTCTGCCAGCTGTTCACATGAAGGTTCCATCTTGATAAGTGTGATGACATCATTATGACGTCATAATTACCTGATCGTTAAACAGAATTTCCCGAACTTTTCAAAAATAAAATTAAAACTTATACACTAGATGTTGACAAAAAATCATTAAAATTGCTTTTAATCTAATAAAGTTATTGATAATTAAAAGTGTAACATATGTTTTGGGACACCCTGTAATTATGAATAATGTTAAGCTTTTGCTTTGTGTAATTTTGGCATTTATGGTGCAGTGGTTCTTGATAAGTAAAGTTTAAAACATTTTTCCTGTATATATTTCTATGTTTAACTTTAAACCCCTCCTGCATGGGACCGGTCCAGTTTTGGTCGGGAAGGGGAGGGGTGAAGGGGCACGATTTTTACATTTCAGAATCTTCATTATATATACAGACTTAGATATTGGAATTTCTTTTTTTTTTTTAGAAGATTATTCTTTAAGACACACACCCTATAGTCACTGTTTCGTAATTTTCTCCTGTTTGAAAAGGGTTTAGCCCTTAATTTTACAATTTAAAATCCCTTTCTATAATGATGCTTAATGCTTTGTACCAAGTTTGGTTAAATGTGGCCCACTAATTTTTGAGAAGAAGTAAAAATATGAAAAAAAGTTTCCAGACGGACAGACGAACGGACGGACAGTCGAACAACCTTTGGTTCCGGTGAGCGAAATACGATGCTTCATGTAAATGTATGCGCCTCCACCATTACTGAACAGCAATTACCATTCTTCGATCCTTAGCCATTTAGCCATATTAGATGACTCTTAATTATCTGAATTTTTTTTAAATTCACACCAAAAATCTGCCTTTTATATCAGCCGATATAATATGTAAATATGTTAATATAACGATCAATTACTCAACAAACTGCTTGGCTAAGTGGTTCAACGGGGGTCTACTAAATAAAGGTAAAGGGGTTTGAGCCACCGATACACCGGTGCAACATTTTTTTTAACATATGATCTCAACTTGTATATTTTTTAAATTATATATTTATTACATTTCATCCATCATGGGCAAATTTGCAATACGTTTGTAAAATGCATGGATACCATCAATTAATTTATTTTTATTTCATTTCTTTATAAAGATTGAAGAACAAAACAAAGAAAAAACACGTTAAGGCTGACGATCGGAGAACCTTAACACTAAAATAATAATAAGATCAAGAATTTTATCGCCTTTTTTAACCCTCATTAATGTATTACAACCAGAAATTAGTCTCTTTCAATATATATATCAAACGCAGAAATCTGTCTCAGAAGTTTTGAGATACGGATACTTATAAATAAACGTTTTTCTGATAAAATGTTCCATCATTCATATACGTAAACAAAGGCTTATCATCACAATTTAGCCAACAATACGGTACTCTGCTTATATCAATAGTACTTCATTGTTTGATTTTTAACATTGGTATTTTTAGTACATGTCATGTTCTTTAACACATTATGTCAATTGAAAATAATTCTAAAACCCATAACAATACAGAATGGAAGAATAAAACATTTCTTCAGTATCCCAACCCCGCTCCCTAGAAAAAAACTCCCAAAAAACAAAAACAAAAAACCCCAACAAAACACAAAACAATCAAACTCTGTTGCTTTACATAAAATAACTAGTTTTCATTTTATTGTTTTATTTTAAGAACATATAGCGATAACATTAATTTTTAATCAAACCAGGATTCCCTCATAAATTAACAATTCATTTTAAATTGCACAATTTATCCCCCCCCCCCCCCGCCGCCCCTCTCAAACAAACAAACAAACAGAAAAAAATGAACAAATAACAAAACAACAACCAAAAAAAGAAAACAAAAACAAATAGCATGAGGAGATCAGGTATAATGCACACCAAATGGTAAATTGGGTTTTGGGCAAAGCTGTATCTTCTACGTATCATTTCCGGTTCAGCTAGGTTCTTTAATGTCATATGCGGAAAGTAATCGGAATTTCTCGGGCCTTTTCGGCAGAGATCGAAAAACCATTTTGAATATATAATATAGGAGAAATGTTGAGACGTGATCTAGTCTTCACGAAAGTCAATGATATTTACTAAATAATACCACAGAAGCGACATACAAGGTATTCCAGCCGATACTTATTTTAATAGGAAGCGACCCCATTTGGTATAAAATTCTAACATCCATTCGGCACACCTCGGCAGATTCATTCCGGAATCGACCGAGGTGCGCCAAATCATCCAGTATTGTTAATTTTGCCAAGACTGGTCCTCTGTCTGTATCGCACACTGCGCTTATCAGACGGACGTAATCAGTCTAGTATTATGCCGAGCTCTGCCGGAAAGGCCCGATAAGTTATGAATGATTCAGACATAATAATACCTCAACAATGATGGCGGCTGTGAATAATGTCTTTAATTTGTGTACCAAATACAAAGGATATGGGATGAATAAGAGAATTGGCAGTGTTTCTGTAAGCAACTTATTACCAATTACATAAAATGTATTAAATGTTAGTCAAATGTGTTAGATTAAGAAATAATTCTACTTTCGATTTTAAAAAATCTAGGACAATGCCATTCTAATTTAGACTAGCTTACAGTGGTATTTTATAATTGTTTGTGTGTAATAAGTTTAAGATAAACTATTTTTATTACAAATGCTATTTTGAAAAAAGAAAACCCACAAAAAACTATGGTATGCAAAACTACAAACAACAAGAATTGTCTAAGTTATTCGCACGAGTGCTACTAATTGAAAGTTTAACGGTATCACTTTTACTACATTTTCCCGTCTGCTGTTGAAGTTACACCACTGCCGTGGTTTAGTATAGGATACTGAATTTATAGAACCGAGTATTTAACAGTTTTACAATTTGGCACATACTAATAGACACTTGTCTTTCATATGAATTTATTGGTGGGTAGAAAGTATAAAGTTTGCTGATTTGTTGTGTTGTGTATACAGGAGTGATACATGAGTGATCGAAAAATAAACTAAAAGCTAAAATGTCAATTTTTCAATGTGAGGTAAATATTAACACATATACCCGACGGGCAAGTGCTGGCTTTATAAAATGAATAAAACAGACTGATACTTTTGAAAAATACTGCCACAGATGTGATTTGGCATAAAATATTTAAGAAAATTGAATTTTTTTTCAAAAGACTTTTTTTAAAAGACGTTATCAATTATATTTTATAATATTTCATGCTTGTCAGTTTTTTTTTCCAAAAAGGCAATTTAACAGCGGATGTGTCCGTTTATACTGACAGATTGAGTACTGTTTTAGCAGAAAAGATTTTGTGTAGTTAACTCGATTTTCCTTTAAATTGTTCTTCTTTGAAAGCCATTATTTTGTTTTCTTTGCTCCTTGAATTATTTTTCCCTTATCCTTTACATTCGGCGAAAACTTCATATTTATCGATTAGTTGATTGATATGCAGAACTATTGATTATGTTAAACTATAGCACGCAGAAATAAACTAATTGATATTTACTCAAATCTATTTATAAATAGACTGCATGATTTCAAAATCAAGTTTGAATGCAAGGTGTTTAATACATCATTTTTGAAAAAAAAAAGAAAACCATTCAGAAATTTAAGTTTCTAACTTTTAAGTTGGTTTGAGTTTAAACACATCCCATAAGTTTTTTTTCTGTTTTAAAAAATCAACTTAATTCACTTTTCATTGCCATCGCCCCCCCCCCCCCCCCAAAAAAAAAACATCCCTACTAGCCTACTAGGTTTTAAACTCAACATTCATATGCATTTTCTTTGCCAAGTTGTAAATGTAATAAGGAATACTATGCTATTTCAACTCCCTTTCTTTTTTTAGCCACACACCTAAAAAGACTCACTAATTATGATTCAAATCACATTTTCACTTTAAAAAATGAAAACCCTTTGTGTTATTTCTTGAGATGCGCTTTGGTAATACATAATTTTGTAATTCTATTAAAACAACATTTCTGAAATGCATGGGTCCTAAGTAAGCTATTTTCGATTTCATATAAAAAGAAATTTTGAATTTGTATAGTGAACGAAATGGTGTTTAACTTTGGTACAATTCCTAATAATATAATAAAAATGCAAACTGCCAACCTTAACTTAAATACACTCGCTAAATGTTAATTATGAAAACCTAGTTAATACAATGTTAATTAAAATCATATCAAATGATATTATATGTACACTGTAATGTTAATTTTTCCAGTGAAAGAAATCGCTCAACACTCTTACAGCCTTTTAACGTGTTAAAGGTTTATGGCCATAAGCAAACACATCAGATGAAAAAATCAACAACAAAAACACGAGACAAACAAAATTTGTTTTGAAAACTTTGATAGACAGCTGAAATAAGGAAGTAAATACAATTTGAACATGACAACTCCATGTTCAACAGCTACGAACCATAACTTCAATATTGTTATAAAAGCCAGTTTGGAATTAATAAATCTGCCTCTTATAGACATTTTGGCTAACCATGTAAAGGATGTAGATCTTTTCAACAAAATCAAATCATGCCAAACTCTATTATCTGGAAGAAATCAGCTTCGAACAGACCAACGTAGAATATGTTTTCTCACGCCGCCTGCTAAACCTGATTACAAACAATTTGATGTAACTTTGCTCTACAAACTCATAAGGAATTTATGTCCTTCACTAAGACCAACACAAGGATGGGGAAATAAGCCACAGTCTACTGATACACAACTTGGTGATGACATCGAACGTCTCAGACTCTTCAGAAACAATTATTATGCACATGCAGTTTCCAATACAATTCCTGACACCGAGTTTGAAACTTTGTGGAAGGATTTAAAATCTGTCATCAGGAGAATTCAGTCAAACAGTCAAACGGCATGCAGTGTAAATTATGAACAGGAATTGATAGCGATAGAAAACTATAAATTTACACGTGGTTATTTGAAAAAATGTGAGGTTCTCTTGAAGGCCTTTTTAAAACTGCAAACAGACGAAAGAGGTAAGAATATTTTACGAAAAGTATTAGTTTTAACATTTGTACATTATAACAAAAAAGTGCACTTTTGCATGTTATTTACATGTATATGTTAATCAGATAAACCAGAAGTTATTATCGAAGGCAAAGATGAAGTATTGTGTGGAGATATAGCACGATTTGAAGCAGTTTTGAAACCAGACTCATCTTGTTGGTCAATCATATGGCAAAAACGTAGAGGAAAAGTCACAAAAACTATCGATACAAGCACGAAGAAGTACAGTGGCAGTACAAACAGAAAACTTGTCATTAAATCTGTTTGTAAGAAGGATGAAGGGGAATACCAAGTCTTACTCGCACACGAATCAAATGGAGACAGATACTTAAAATGTGGAAATACTATTTGTTTACATGTTTTCGGAGGTATACCATTTGTTGAAATTTAAAAGATTTTTTGTAGTCAGAAGGAAGATACACTTCAAATTGAAACCGGTTTCATTATAATCTTTAGGAGTTTTGAACAATCACCATATATACATAAGTACTTACGTATTTATGGTGATTGTTCAAAACTCCTGAAGATTATAATGAAACCGGTATAGTTTTGAATCGGCTTTCTGTTATCTTTTATCTATCTATCTATCTATCTATCTATCTATCTATCTATCTATCTATCTATCTATCTATCTATCTATCTATCTATCTATCTATCTATCAATCTATCTATCTATCTATCTATCTATCTATCTATCTATCTATCTATCTATCTATCTATCTATCTATCTATCTATCTATCTATCTATCTATCTATCTCAATTACAGAGGTGCCATATTTGAATGACCTTGCAGTTACAACAGGAGATGAAGGAATCATTATTCATTATGAAATTTCCGGACATTCGCCGGAAGTCCAACGAATAGATTGGAAAAAAAATGGCCAAGCACTGAATACAAATGTGTGCAAATATATTGGGGGAAGTATTAATGACAGTAGTTTAACAATCAGGTTACCTACCGAAGAAGACAAAGGACAATACACCTGCATAATTACCAATGCAGTGGATTCCGTGTCAAAGGATGTGATGTTGGGTAATGTTCATGTTTTCCATTAACTTTTCACATTGTCACTCTTCTCATACTAAATTATACGATTGCAAGGGTACCTAGAACAATACAACGACTAGATAGTTTGAATAAGAAGCGGTATTAGTAGCAGTCAACTATTTACATAGTGCTATATTCTATTGTCATGTGTACATGTACATAACAAAATGAAATTGGATACATGTGTATTTAGCGATGGTTAACTAATTAAAAATGATGGACAATTTTAGCTAAAATAGCGTAACAGACTATTATTATATCCAAACTAGCTCATATTATATACAGACCAAAAGGCAGTTAACTGTTTGCTATAATGTATGGTATATACATTCCATTTGATGATGCTTTATTATAGTACATAGTATACTTGTCAAACAATTAGGAACAGAGGATACGTTTTTTATAAACAATTAATAAAATGTGTTAAACTTAAATTTTACTTTACCATAAAATAAATAATAAAATAAAAATAAATAAAAAAAATTACGAATCTCGGATACATTAATTTTTTTAAACGGACTGAAAAAAAAAATTTGTTAAAAACTTGAAATAGTATTAATAAGAAATTAAAAGAAAGCTTTTAACCATACATACATGTATTTAGATTCCTCGTTCCGATCATTTAGCGTTTCAGTATTTTTTAGAAACATTCTCTGTAAGTTTTCTCAGGTCTACCATTTTCTCAATTATGAAAATGTTGCTATTACAAACTCTTTGAAAAAATGAAATATATTATAGCCAAATTGAGATAAATAGTAAGAATTATATGAATCTATGCTAGTCCTTAAATATTTATAATTTACATCATCAAAAATATTTAGCATTTATTTTGGACATCCATTTTCATCAATTTCAAATTTGCGTAAAATTTACCTTGATTATTTTTTAGACGTTCCAAGTGTTGATATTGAAGTTAATCCAACGGTTTATTTTGGATCAAACGCAACCATTACCGCAGTAGTTTCATCAACTCCACCACCAGAGCAAGTTATATGGCAGAAAAGCAAAGATGGAAATAATTTTCACTGCATTGACATCACAAAACCGAACTATTATGGAAGTAATGACATTCCTTTTAAACCGTTACTTGTAATTCCAAAGGCAACTTTCGATGACAAGCTGAATTATCGTCTTCTGGTTAGAAATAAAATAAGAGAGAGTATCAGTGAAACTGTGCACCTCAACGTTACAGGTAGTAAGTAAGATTTTTAAAAAAAATTTGCATAGTTAAATTTGAAGTGTAAATATGTAATTTGTTACAAACATGGTAAATAAATTGGTGTATCGGTCAAGTATACACAGTGTTGCAAATGCATATATAGAAATAATTTAATTCTGGTTGTAACACGCTTTCTGATTGGCTAAAATTATTATATATCGTATATAGAATGTTGCCTACGTCATAGTAAGACTAACGTCAAAAACGTATCAATACGGCTGACGTTACGTTTGAATTTTGTACAATTTTACGTCATTTTAAAGTTCAGATGACCGTTTTTATCTACATTGAAGAGTATAACAAATAAATTATAAGCAATGAATTCAATATTTATTAGTTTTATACGATATAAAATGGTTTGAAACAGTTTCTACTTTTTTATAAACCGCTTCGCGGTTTATAAAGCGTTAACTGCCCCAAACCATTTTATATCGTAAAACAAATAATATTGAATTCAAAATGGTTTGAAACAGTTTATGCTTTTTTATAAACGGCTTTGCGGTTTATAAAGCGTAAACTGTCCCGAACCATTTTATATCGTATAAAACAATCTCTATTAGTTTTATACGATATAAAATGGTTTGAAACACGCTTTTTTTTTTTAAATAAACGGCTTTGCGGTTTATAAAGCGTAAACTGTCCCAAACCATTGTATATCGTATAAAACAAATATTTATTGAACTCATTCCTTAAATTAATGCCAAAAAGAAGACAAAGAACTTATTTTTTTAATGCAAAGGTAACAGAAAAAATCAATCGATATGTGTTTTGTTTTACAAAGAAAACAACTTTTTGAATAAAAAAATCTGTCGTTTATGATACTTATGCTTTTGTCATTGCATGATATTTATCAGACTAGGACAATTTATTAACCTAGGTCCTCCCAACATAACGACAAGTCAAGAAACAAACATAAAATGCAAATGTTTAAAACTGATTGGAAACGTGTCCCTCTATGACGACTCTCCTGATATTTTGGAAGTGTTTTGGACAAAAAATGGAGAGAAGGTAGATACTCGGGGAAGTGGTGGGAGACTATCGGAGATGACCATTGGCAATCCGTCCCTAATCATCAGAGACGTCAACGTTGATGATGCTGGCAATTACCAACTCACTGCCGTCAACGCTGTCGGATCAACTACCAGTGACGTCATTGCTCTAGGTATATATATCAACATTTATATCATGCACAGGATAAAACTCTGCCTAATGTAAGGCGACTTAAGGTAGTAAACGTGGATAAAAGTACATTCAAATCAAAATACCCTCACCGATTTAAAATTTTCAAAGTTTACAATATTTTACCTAAATATGTTTTAAAAAAATGTTGGAAAGGTAAAAATTAAGTGATTTGAACCCATGACTTACAGATCCGTGGTTCGCGCTCTAATCCAGTGCATTACGTTGCAAAGTACTAATTTTGGAAAAGAAAACATTCATAAAAGTATATGTTTCCGGGTAGAATGAGAATTTGTACAGAGGAAAAAGTTTAAAAACACTCTCTAAGTGCATGTTTTACATGCGTGATTCTATCTGATTTCTACAATTCTTTTGTGTCAGTAATCAAAAGTTCAAGATTAACTCATTTAATATAACGGAAGAACTATTTTCTGTACAGCTTATTCTGGTAAAGATGATTGTAAAATTATTTCCTCCAACAAAATGATGATTATTAGGAATTCAAAAAAGAATTAGTTCAAATTTGTTTTTAAAATCTTAATTGCACGCTTGTTTTAGTTAATAATCAATGGCCAGGGAGTTTGGTCTGTATATCATTCCTTGTGTTTGTTATAAGGAATGTATTGTCGTTCATAGGAGCGGTTTCTGGTGTATTTTTTGTTTGTTTGAAGGTCTGGTTATAGTTCTCCTCATTAATTTATGCATCGGGATATATTATATATCTTATATATTATTGGGTCTTTCATTAGAAGCATAGTTTCCATGCCTATTTGTTTGATTACTGAAATCAATTATTTTAATAGCTTTTATAGGTGAAAATAAGCAACAGCTAAGTTTTATTCTTTCAACCCAAGATGCGGCAATGATTACCAACCATTGCCATTTATGAATAATTAATTAATTAATTATATTTATAATAGCATAGCCACAGAGCCGTGAATCTTGGTCTTGGTGTGTACCAAGTCTTTTGGTACTAGCAAAATTTCATTGCTCGAAGTGTGGAACATGTACTAATAGATGTATTAAAATGAAAAAAAAATGATAGTTTGGAGTAACATTTAAATAATAAAACGTGTTTTAAAATTGTTTTAGTAAAAATTGATATGTTAAGCATCATGCACTTGCGAAAAATCATTCAAAGCACATAAACGCATCTTGAAAGGTCGACAATTGTATAGGTAGTATACAGTCATTCTAAAAAAAACTGTTCAATATTTGTTTAAAAAAACCATTGCTTTCGTTTTTGAGTGTGTTAAAAGATAGTATTTTAACAAAATTCAATACGAGAAAAATGACTTTATGTAGCTTTGACCATGTACAGTTTTCAGATTATCACGCGAAATAAATTCCGCCTAAGAAATTTGTAATGTATTTTTATTGAACTTACCATGCTACATTTTTTATCGTAAGCATGCAATATTTATTTTTTAAATACATTTACTTGAAAAAACTTCATAAAGTTTTAATAAATGTATGATTTGGGTGTTTACTATTGAATAATATTATATGTCTATACCAAAAAAAAATGGACTTGTATTGCAATAGTTTTCACAGCAAAAATGAAAGATTATTTTTTATGTTATTTTGAAAGATGTCCCTGGAGTCTCTTTTGAAAACACGGAAAATAAGGAAAATGGTACCCAAAGGTACGTTGTGACAATTCAATCGGTTCCTTCACCTCTTTTCGTACAGTGGAGCTCAAAAGGCAAGAATGAGGATGTGTATACACCGATTGATTGTAATGGAGAGGACTACAAGGGCACAATAAACACTATTCCTCATCCAGTGTTAGTTGTGAAGAAAAGTCATCTTGAAAATTACAACTACCAAATAGAAGTGACCAATTTCTTTGGATGTACTGTCAAACAGATATCAGGTATGGTACTATAATGTTAGCTTGTACTGAAAATAAATATTTATTAAGAATTTTTTTTCACTGTATAATACATGCAGATGATAAATACTTAAATATACAATCGTAAGTAGGTAATAAATAAGCTGATTTGATAGGTAATTTTTTTTTCATAAGATTTTTATTTTTCTCAACAATCATTTCAGACGACATATAAAACAATTTCTACTAATAAAGACAGATATGCAAGTAATAATAGTGATAGAAATGACAATACTGATAAGATTTCTGGTTATGATAAACATTGCTCCAACTATTCATGGTGTTGTCAAACATGTTTTATGTACATAACTTTATAAAGTATTGGACAAAATTATTTCCTATTTTAAGTTACATATCTTATATAGGTATCTTGCTCTATAAAAAAGGTTTATCATGTTAAAAGGGTTTACAAATAGTTTAATTAGGAATTATGACAAATAGTGCTTTTTTACAGAATATGAGGCAATTGTTTATTTTTATTACTTTTCGTAGATAATCAACATCATCCGACAGAAAACGTAACAAAAGGTAAAGCATCGAATTTAATTATTATTTGAAAATCGCTCATAGTCTGTGTTCCATTTGTCTGCTAACTAATCGCAAAAATGTCTTACATAAAATTTACGTTGCACAAAAGATTCCACTAGCTTGCGATGAAAAATACTACTTGCAAAGAGGTTCAAGAAGCTCTTTATGTAACATCAGTTTAGTTTATAGAAGAATACATTTTAAACATCATATCAACTGTTTACAGGTTATAATTTTCCCTGACTATAATAGAAAACAATAATACTCCTAATCATTTCAATGACGCAATTTACGGCGGCTTGGAAGAGCCAGTTAAAAAAATTATTTGAACGGACAAATAAGATATTAAATCGGACGAATTAGGGAATTAGCTATTTGTTTGGACAAATAATTATGTTATATTACGATTTGTTCGGACGAATTAGGATTTGTTCGGACGTATTAGAATTTATTCGGACGAATATTTAAAAGTTATTCATGCAAATAAATAACTTCGTCTAAAAAAATATGTAATTTGTTCAAGCGAATCATTATTTGTCCGAACTAATCGTAATTCGTCAAAACAAATAACTTATTTGTCCAAACAAATGAGATTTTTTATCTGGTCCTTCCAAACCGTCGTATTATTTACACATTTCTCTAAAATGACTTTTAACAATTTCTTGTTTTTATAACAGAAATTAAACTGCTACTCAAATGGATTTTTATGTTAAAATCACTAGAAATTAGAGAGATACTGAACGTTTCTGTAACCTTCAGAGGGAGATATAGGGACAAATGGAATTATATATATATATATATATATATATATATATATATATATATATATATATATATATATATATATATATATATATCTCATACGTGTGGTGTATATTACCCGTGTGATAAACCTTTGCTATATCAAACGGGTGATGCTTTATCAAATACTTCCGGTCCGAACTATTTTTGACACAGCCCCTCGCCTCAACGCTTCAGTGTCATATTTTCGAAGATTTGCTACAGTACTTTCAACATAACTATATCTACTACAAAAATGGATTTAAAATGGATTTTGTTAAAGATTTAAATTAGAAATATGAAGGAAAACACATAACTGCGTAGCACAGGCGTCGGGACCGGAGGGCTACCGGCTATTGGGGGGGGGGGGGGGTGGCTGGCTTACCCCCCCCCCCCTTTTTGCAAAATTAAACATAACCGTAACCAAAAGACCCTTTTTCCTTGTTTGTCAAGATTTTTGATAAGTTTAGCCCCCTTACAACTTTCAATTTGCTTTGTGTAGTTTATAAAACTGCATATTACGTTAACTATGAATGAGTTCATTATACTGACGACGCGATGAAAACAGAGCGCCCCGGTTGTGTTTACACAAAAGAACTTCCCGAAATAATGTTTCATAAGACTTTTATTCCACCACCAGTAAGCATCCACATTCACTATTTTTATTTCGAATCATTTGTTTATAAAACATCAACAACCGTAACGGTTCCTCGTTCGATTCAATTCAAACTAACGAGCATTCCCAACTTCATGTGTGTCAACAAACTTGATTGTTCAAGTTTTCTGAGTATTTCATTTAATCAAGTAAATAAGCTGTAAGAAAAATTATTTAGAGCTAAGAATTCATTTCAAAGTTTATCTCAGTGAAACATTACATTAAATCAGTTATATTTATCTCAGAAATGACGTACTAAATTGTATTGCGCAAGGTCACAATAACCGTATAACACAACGTTGCATCATCGGTTTTAATTTTTGAAAAACATTAATGCATCATATAAGGGACTGTCTCGAAAGCTTCAAATTATAAATCAAATTGTATGAGATAAATAGAACATCTATATTGTGTGATTTTATATTTGCTTTATCCAACTCGTTGAAATGGTTATATTCGCTCGGCAAGCCTCGCGAATATATACACCGTTTCAACTCGTTGGATAAAGCAAATATAAAATCACACAATATAAATATCCTCTCTCTATCTCTATCTCTCTCTCTCTCTCTCTCTCTCTCTCTCTACATTCATTAAATTATTTTCAATCTGTCAAACTATAGATGATGATTAATTCATAGGTAAATCTTTACAATACTACCTCATGCTGGGAATGTTTCTTCAGATGAACAAGGAATCTGATTTTAGTCGAACACGAGGCAATTGAACAACTCCCAGATGTGTCGCTGCTTTGAGTATTCATCATAATAATCGTCTGTATTTGTTTTGTAGAAAACAAACTATACAAAGACCGGGACGAAGGAATTAAATTTGCTAAACTCAGTAATTATTTAGCGAAACATTTCCCGCATCAGGAATTCCAAAGCCTCAAATTAATTTTACTGGGTAAGTATTTATTCTAACTTATTAACTATAATTAAATAGTCACGTGCTTACATATACAGTTATTGTTTGCAAATGATAAATATGGTGTCAAAATTACATTATTTTTTGATAAACAGGAAACATATAAAATGATAACTTTACTAATTGTTTATGTGTTGTAGCTTCTGAGAAAGTCAAGAACGTATCAGCCCTAATGTCAGCAAGCTGTGCATCGGAATGCTTTACTATTCTTCACGAGGAAAACCTCTTCACTCAGAAGGATGTCATTTTTATGCAGTTCCTTTGCAAAGAGACGGGATGTGAAGAACTATATTCACAATGCATTAAATATGCATTAACCAATAAGGCATTGTGCTACTTTGAAAAACCTCCGGGTATGTTTTGATTAAGAAATAAATGTTCATAGAAAAAATTCACGGATAAAGCTGAACTTAACTTCGCACTGTTATTTTATTTCTGATGTAAAGAACTAAAAGAATAATCTTTTTGTGTCCAATTACAAGTAAAAAAATTAGAGTTTTTCTTAATTGTAGCTTAAAGTGTCAAATTTAAGAAGGTAAACAATAAATTTAGTAAAATAATTTATTTCCTGTTAAAATATTCTTTGACAATTCCATGACTTTAACATTTTATAGTACGTTTTGTTTCTACGTTTATACGAGTTTGTATTGTAATCAATTAAATTAACACTTGGTAGTTTAATATATTTTATTATAAATTTGTTTAATGATATGACGAATTCCCGAGTAGATCAACGGGGTCCATAGGACTTCGTCATAACCGATTTTTTGCTGTTAGGTTTAGTATTGAGTATATTAGCTTAAGTTTATTATGCAGTTGCACTTTATTGACTATCAAATAATGATTGATAATAAATCACGTTTATATTTATATTTAATTCAGACAATGGATACAAAAACGTACAGTTCCACGTACGAGGAAACCTCAATGATTACACCAAAGAACAGGTAGAGCACATTGTTGAAGCTGTTGCTGACATAGTGGAATGTGAGACACAGGAACTTTACGTAAATGGTGTTAAACCTTCAAACAGCTTTTTCCTTGTCCTGTCCTTAAAGGAAGATTACACCTGGAAACTGTCAAAAATGAATGAGAAAGACTCTCACAGACTGATGAATCTAAACATTGATTTTTTCATTATTGACTTTAAGACCATTTCCTTACAGAGTGTAAAAGGTAAATCATATTTTTTATGTCTATTGTTCAATTTCAATAATGGAGCTCTATAGATTAAGATGTCTAATTGAAACATTTTTTGTTTTGTCTGTAAAGCATAACAACGCTCATTTTCAATCTTTGAATAACGTAAAAAAATATTTTTAGCAAATTCTTAGGTAAGTTATTTTAAAAGTTTTCGATAGCTTACCTATGCTGAAAGCTTATGTTCGTTTCTCTGATCGGCCTCTGTCTGTTGTCTACTTGTCCGTTATTTCCTTAAATAGTTCGTCTGTCGATCTCTTCTTAGAACAGGTTTTTAAAAAATGTGCAAAATATATTTGGTAATTAGCGTCTAAATTTGTTCAAATGAAGGGCAACATCCCTTTTCAAAGCAAAACAACAACTTTAAAGAAGCTTAATTTCCTCATTTATGATTTTTTTTCTTCAAAAAATGACTCCCATAACATTTGTGAACAGGTCCAAATGTAGTTAAACCTTTTCTATAAAATTAGCATATGATTTATCATTTACCATGTTCTTTTTAAGTTAAGAAAGGCATACATTTGTGGCAGTTTGGAAAAAGAAGGTGTACAGAGAATTTTAACTTTGCTTTTACAATTACTCCTGGAGTCAGAGACATATTACGTTTGGGAGGGGTGTATGGCTAAGTTAACACAAAAAATCTCCTAAAGGAAATTTAGGATCAGATTTTTAATTAAATGCTAGAAACATCAGTTTCGAAAATCTTTCACCTCGGTCAAATTTTAGTTCGTTTGTGTCACAGTGTTACAAAAGTTTATGCTACTTTTAGTGAGAGCACAAGAGTTTCAAGATGGCGGAAAACGATGAGCGATTATGAGTTTGACGTATGCAAATTTGAATTTTTTGGGTTCATTAATCATATATTACTCACAGAGTAGATTAACTTAAACTTTTATATATTAACTGATATTTTTACATTTTAAATAGAGTTAGAGATACAATGTAAACGGTAAAAAATTAAAGCAATAGCTAATGCTGGATTGGTGGAAATGTTAAACTCTACAGGTAAAACGCGACAATGATAGTTTTAGTTTTTCTTTTTAGTTAATTCTTTGTTACTCATCAAATATTGCATCATTGAGATGTTTACTTCAATTTAAAATTGTTTTCAGACCGGGGGTAGGGGGGATATTTTAGGTTCTGAATGACAGGGAAATTTTAAGACAGATTTGTACAGATGAATGTTTTTAACAATGAGATTAAACTTGTAATTGTAAGTACATGTACTCTAAAATTAAGTAAACATGTAAATCTAAGACAGTTAGCCTCGGATCAGCTGAGAGGAGAAAACTTTTTTTTAACACTAGAGCAACATTCGTCACTTTATTCACATTCATTTAGTGTAGTCGTTGCGCAGGCACCAACATAAGTTACTAGAATCAGTTCAATCAATCGCGCCCTAGGTGACAGTCAGTTCAGGTACTTTAATTTTAGAGCAGTTAAGATGGAAGTTTCATTTCAGCTCTGATTAAATAAACAAAATGAAATACTTCTTTTAGGTAGAAGCCCCATTGGCACTCCAAAGAAAGAAATGCAAAATTTTCCGAAATGCAGAAAATTACAAACGTTAACAGCTTATTATTCGAATTCTACTTTGTCGACTCAAAATGAAGGAAGAGTTTTAGAAACTGATAGAGATAACAAAGGCAAACTTATTCTGGATCTAAACAGTTCACTGGAAAAAAGGTATTTGAATTTCTAGAAAATGTTATTTAAAAAGGACTCATGCAGCAATAATGAAACAAAAACAAAATATATTTAAAGTGATATCCGTGTTCTATAAAATATTTTAAATAGCATAAACGTTTTGCAGAGACAACACAAAGAGAAAAGAGAAATGTCAAATTTGTATTGGTATAGACCAGCCTCACGACAAACCCTTTTCAAGTAGTAATGTACAACATCTTGAAACAGAGTCCTCGCCATCAACATCACCTTTTGTGGGCAGTAGGGTTGATTCTGCTGAAGTTCAAATTCCTTACAAAAGTGATGACAAAAACACTACAGTGAAAAAATCACCCATCAAACGAAAAACATCAACGCTTTTCAATCAAATGACACTCTTTGAAAAAAATCTTATTGCATATAAACGTTTTTATCGTCCTCATCAAACATCTACTCAGATCGGTAAGAACCCAATGTACTCAAACACTGACAGCTGTGCACAGTCAATAGTAAAAAGACAACTACCTGAGTGCAGTACACGGGGCTTGAATACAAAATCTTGTCCCGCTAAGAATTGTATTCATTCACAAAGAAAAGATAATTCTCTTCAGACTGAAAGTAAGGGGAAGTTAAATTCCTCAGGAGAGCTACAAAGACAACAACAGTCCTCCTCAGTACAAACCGACCAAGGATGTTGGCATACATGTCTTGAAACGGTTTCCAAATTGTATACACGAGCTGAAAGAGAAAAAGCGAAGAAGAGAAAACACTCAGAGGCATTTGGACTAGACAAAATAACTACACCAAAAAGGTATTCTTTTCCGAAATAAGTACTTAAAAACAGTACTTATAAATAAGCAAAATTAATAATAAATAAATTTTCAACCGATTTGTCCAGGAAATGTTTTCTCTAAAAGTTATGAAAGTATACCGTTATTTTAAGAATGCTTTTTTGCAGAAGCAAACAATCTATTATTCGAGATGGTCTATTAGGTATTGGTATTGGCCAGCCTCAAGACAACCCCTTTACGAGCAGTGATAAACAACATATTGACACAGTGTCCCATTTAAAGTCGCCATCAACAGCACCTTTTGCGGGCAGCAGGGTTGATTCTACCGAAGATGGAAGTCTTTACAACCGTGAAGACAAAATCCCTATATAGGTAGTAAAAAAACACATGCACTTATATAATCACAGTGATCGACAGTTATCAAATAAGACTCCATGAACAAGAACTTTTACGTTTTGAATCTAATTCAAATGAGATTTTGCATCCTTTTTCAACAGTGATGACAAAACCCTTTAGTAAAAAATATTTATTCAAGAAACCTAAGATTTAAACAGTGACCGAAGGGATTACCAAATAGAGGATACACATAATAAATCTGATTAATATATCAGCTTTCGGGGAGAGGGTATAAACCTATAAAAGTTTGATAAAGACAAACTTATAGTTTCTCCTTATTATTGTTCTCATTCTTAAAGTGTTTTAGGCCAACATCGACAGTCTTAATATTCGACGAAAAGTAAACATTGAATAAGTGAGTCGCATAGTAGCCCTACTGGCGAAATGTACAAAAAGAACCCAAATATGACATTTTTTGGTACATAGGAGAAGGGCCTTCTTATAGTGAAATTATATTGAACAATATCCGAATCTTAGAAAAATTAGATTGCAAGTAAGTACACAAGCTTTGAAAAAGTAAAAGTAAATAATTTTTTAGAAAAATTTGATTGTCTGGGGGCAAGTAACAAATTTCTAAGAAAACCCTGTTGTAAATTAAATGGTAAGAAAAGGGTCACGAACACTTAGTTCACATATTCAATGGTTTAAAATCTTCACATAGAGAACAACTGATGTGTTAAGCTCTACCCCTTGTTTGATGTTTTAATGACCGTAATTGCGTGTGCAAAAACATCTTATTCAAGATGAATATTGGGGAAGAGAATAAAAGATGTTTTTCAGAGTTTTAATAGTTTAGAATCCAGCAGGCTAGACATTTTGATGATATAATTACTTAATATAAATGACACTGTGCCTCCTGCCTTTTTCAAATATTAGGATATTTCAAAATTTGCTTCGCTGATGATTTCTTTTTATTTCTTTGTTTGATTTCTGAAAATATTACATATTAAAATATGTCTGCCCCTTCTATTTTCAATGCTACGTGCATAATTAAGGATATATTTAATACTTCTAAATCACTATATTGATTTTAAATGTACGGAACATCCATGATTAAGGATGGTTATTGTTTCTTTCCATTCATGTTACTTTGAACAAGAAAATATTTTGATTGGGGCATGGGAAGGGGGAAATTAAAAAACAAAATCACCTTATTTACAAATGTGTAAATGGAGAGCGAAACAGAAAAATATAAAACAAATTCTTGTTACGTAGATATTGACTGGAAAGTAAACATACTGTAACTAGATTTTGCATGCTATTTTTTTGGTTCGTGATGTGACGGCAGAGTGCACCTGCGACAGAATGTGAAGTATCAACTTCGAGCAAAGAGACGCTGCGAAATAGGACAGGATGGCGAATCTAACAGTGGTTGTTTAATTGGTTTTCTGTGAACTGCCTCTGAACTCGTGATCTCTCGGTGCGCGTATGTCCCATCGGACTGTCTTATGTAATCGTACCAATCATTTCCGTCAACTGAATTTATGTTTAATATTGATTTAATCTATGATTTTTATGTGTAATCTATTAAATGTATAAAAGTTGATAATTGTTTTGACTGGTGTTCTTTGTAAGTATGTCCCTATTTTTAGATATGGGGTTTCCTTACAGTAAACGTTTGACGCACTTTAAACACTACAACACTTGTACACTGATAGACGTTTTGTACTCGATCAATAAGAGGTCTTTAGACCATAGTTTTTCATATGTTTAGACATTATTTTTCTATGGGATCGATGAAAAGATTTCCCAGGAAAAATACGATCAGCCCAAACTTTTGGTATATTTTTTAATCTGTTTTAATTGTCCTTGACCATTGACTTATCATTGTCGTTTTAGCAATGCATATAAGACGTCACATAAATTGATAATGGATAATTGGGTATGGAATCATAATAGATGACCAGCCTTTGTAATACTTCATGAGAAAAAATATAATTACGTTTTACTCATATGTGCATCTTTAAGTGTATAGCTAAGAGTATGTGCGAAGAAATTTTATAAAACATCTGCCTAATGGTTGTGAACCTGTGTCCCAAAAGCGCTCATCAGACGCAGTGTTTGATGTCATCACGTGTAGATGGTGTCCCCGATGATCTATTGATGATTTATCAGGTATGTAGAATTGATACACAGTGTTTATAATGGATCAGATATTAAATTAAGTATTTTACACAGCAAAATGTGCCATATATGTTTCACATACGCTAAACATTATCTGACATCACGTACGTTTAACGTGATTTAAGTACCACGTGTGCTTAAAGTATGTTAATGAACATATCTGAAACGTATGTTACACGTGTATTAGACATACATGATACATGCCATACGTTTAACGTATGTGGATCCAACATTTGTTTTTCATATGAATTACATACGTATCATATGTATATTGCTTAAAATTAAATGAATAGAATATTCTTAATTTTTCAGTTCATTCTTGATATACTTCATCTTGCGCTTGAATCACCTTAATTGATTACTCAGTAACTTCAGTGAATCTTTGGAAACATTCATCTTGCATTTTCAGTACTTGTTAATCTAAAATTAAAGTTAGAGAAAAAGACAGTTTCAAGATTAAAAATGAATTTAATTCCTTCAAATAATTACATTTAGATTTATTTTGTTGTCATTTTTCTGTGCTTTAATAGTTTCTGAAAAAGAAAACAAAGAATTTAACATTAAATTTTATTATATGATAAAGTTAAATTTGCAAATGCCTCAGTTGCTTTTTTATTCAACAATATTGTTAAAGAATAACAGGATTCATTTAGATTTTATTGCAAATACAACATGGAAAAAGCTTACAATTGTTAATACTTTTGTCTTTTATTTGCAAGCTCACAGAGAGAGAGAGAGAGAGAGAGAGAGAGAGAGAGAGAGAGAGAAAGAGAGAGAGAGAGAGAGAAATAGATAGAGAGAGAGAGAGAACGAGAGAGAGAAAAGAGAAAGTCAATAACTTGTTAAATTTGACAAAAAAATTTTGCTTCGTGTATATTCATCCTGAAATCTGTCCAACTCCACACTTTTTAATGTTTTTCCACGACAATGCTTGTTTGAACTTCTTTCTAAAATATTAATACAAACTTAAGTACATACAATCATCAGAGTTTTTTAAATGCAACATGATAAAAAATATAATTTATACATGTAAGCGGAAAACAATTTATACAGGGAAATATTTTTTGATGCCAATAAGCTTGAATCAATTGGGTAAAATGATATTCTAAAGTACACTTACATATAGTTTCACATAGTCCCAAAAAGGTGTGTGTGTGTAGGGGTGGGCAACACCTTGATAGTTCGCTTTTTGTTTGTAAATTTATTAAAGAAAAATCTTTGCTGCAACAAAAAGGGGGGGGGGGAGCTGGATACATGCCTGTATTAATCATTATCTATATAGAATTACCTTAATCTGTCACCAAATTAGCAACCACATTGCAACTGTCTTTGAACTCGAGAAGAACCTTTAGATCTTTTAGACTTATAAAACATCTATAGGACAGCCCCAATTATATCACAAGAGATGACGTAGCTACTCCAAAAGTTGTAAGAGGAGTTCTGGGAACCATACTTTAAAAAAAAAACACGTCATTTTTTGTTGCCCACTGATCCCCTTAATAAAAAAAAATTCTGGAACCTGATCACACTTCAAAATCACGCCCCCAATCATATTTTAGAAGATCTCTCTTCAATCAGAAGTTTGACAATGGATAATAATAATATAAATTATCTAAAAATACTAAGTGTTAACTGCCAGGGCCTCGGAAACAAAAGTAAAAGAAAAGATGTGTTTAACTACCTTCATAATAAAAAATATAACATTTCTTTTCTGCAAGATACACATTTTGTACAAGAGGACGAGGAAATGATACAAACACAATGGGGTTTTGAAGCTTACTTTAGTTCCTATAGATCTAATGCCCGTGGAGTGGCATTTTTTTTTAAAAACAATTTTGAATTTAAAGTTAATAATGCATTTTCAGATATTAATGGTAACAGTCTAATGTTAGATGTAACTAAAGAAAATAAACAATACTTGCTAGCAGGATTTGGGTAATGCTAAATGTAATGGTAATGCATTGCAATGCATTACATGTTTTCAAAGTAAAGCTAGTAATGTGTTATGCCACAAAATTAGCATTACAAGTAATGGTAATGTAATTCATTACTTTCCAAAATCTATGTAATGCTGGCATTACATGGCATTACTTTGCATTACTATGCTTATATGTCATGCATGTTCACTTTAAAAAATGTGATGAATAAATGAATAGCTGAAATTGAATTTGATTAACTTTATTATAAAGAAGAAAGAAATAATTCTTGAAATAAAAATATTTTAGTTGTATTAAAGAAGATTTATAAAATTTTATTTTTAAATTGTTCATATAACTAGATATAACAACACAGTTTCATGATATTTTAAGAGTGTTGTTTTTTAAGAGTTTTAGATCATTTAAACAATTTACTCCAATTAGTTTGCACTTCAATAAAGATGTGTCAACAACACACTATGCCCCCAGGATAACATAAGTATCAAAACAATCTATTGTTATAAGAAGTGCAAAACACCCCAATCCCCTTCCCTATGCCATGTCCCAATAGAATAGGGCACAGACATGCACCTTTAAGGGCAAAATGAATGCACTGTCCATCCATGATGAAAATCAAAATCACTTCCAATATTATAACCCATTTGAAAATAATTTCTCTCTCTCTCTCTCTCTCTCTCTCTCTCTCTCTCTCTCTCTCTCTCTCTGTTAAACATGTATATTAAGTGCGTTAGTTTGGACTGATAGATCTAGAAAATACAAGATTCATGTATTTTTTTCTATTTTTTCACTTAATATATCCTAAGATAAAGATTGTCAAACAATCTTTCAGTCCCAGCTTCCACTGCACCTGTAGAACGTTTATTTATAGTATAGCTGGGAAGATTTTCAAAGTAATAGGATGCAGTTAAAAGATGAAACCTTTGAAACTTTGATCGTAAAGTGCAACAGAAATCTTTTGTCTTTTATAAAAAGTGTCGTCAGCATAAAGAAATCCGATTAAAATATATTAAGAAATATAACTGGGAAAAACCCTCTGTCTATAAATTAATACAATTAAGTGTCCTAAATTATAAAGATTTGTGTTATCTGGGGAAATATCTCTATTTAGCTTTTTAATACCCGCAAAATTATTCCATAAATTGTTTTCTGTTATGCACGAATTCTGTGTCTCTATATCATATCTGACATTGTATCATGCCAAATGTCTGGAAATATTTTTTTACTTAATATGTAATTTGTTGTTCATAATGCCACAAGATCATTAAATTGAGAAAATAAAGAATGACTCTTGTATATGTAGTCATTGAATTTGAACCTGATACTGAACATTAACCTGTAGATATATGTTAAAGAGTGTTTCATATTATTTGAAACATTTGCAAAAACTCTTTATTAGCTTTACTTTTTTAAAACAAAGTAATGGTAATGGTAATGCATTACTTTACTCATGTAATGGTAATGTAATGCATTACTTCAAGAAAATCAAGTAATGGTAATGGCAATTTAATGCCCAAATTCATAAAGTAATGGTAATGTAGTGCATTATTTTACAATGTAATTCGCCCCAAGCCTGCTTGCTAGTAAATATATATGGGCCAAATGAAGACAATCCACAATTTTATAAAGATATAGGACAAAAAATTGAAACAGTATCAAATAATCACTACATTATTATGGGTGGTGATTTCAATATGGTTATGGATAAGAACTTAGATACTATAAATTATAAAAACTTGAAAAATCCCAAAGCTCGGTCTGAATTAATTAATCAAATGGAATCACTAAATTTGAGTGATGTATTTAGATGTGCAAATCCACAATTAAAACGATTTACCTGGAGGAAAAAAATCCAATTAAACAAGCAAGACTAGATTTTTTTCTTATATCATGTGAATTATCTCACTTTATACAAACTATTGAATATTAAAATAGTTACCGTTCAGACCATAGCCCAGTTGTGTTACATATCAAAACTACAGACTTTGTACAGGGCAGAAGATATTAGAAATTTAACAACTTTCTTTTCTCTGATAAAGAATATATACAAACAATAAAGACACTGATATTTGATATAAAAAGACAATATGCTGCTCTTGTCTATAACATTAATGAAATTCAAAATATCAAAAACTCAGAAATAGTATTTCAAATATGTGGCAGCCTATTTTTCGATACATTATTAATGGAAATATGGGGGAAATCTATCTCTTTTAGCACATACAAAAAAAGAAAATTAAAAGAAAAAGAAAAAAACTTGAAGATGAGATTAAAAACTTAGAAAAAAAATTAGATGAGTCGAGCAAACAAATATTGGCTGATAAGCAGATAGAATTTGAAACTTGAGAGCACATAAACTTAAAGGAAACTATATCAGATCAAGGGCACAGTGGATTGAAGAAGGAGAAAAACCAACAAGATATTTTTGTAATTTAGAATCGCGAAACTTTATCAATAAACAATTATCAAAGCTAGAAATTTAAAATGATCAAATTATACAATCACAAGAAGAAATTTTAAATAAAACAAAGTTGTTTTATGAAAATCTATACCAAAAAAAAAGGAAACTTAAGAAAGATATTATTTAGCTGAAAAACTTAAACATTACAAAGTCAAAAAACTAACAGATCAAGAATCAAATAGTTAAGAAGGTCCGGTCACCAAAGCAGAAATTAAAAAAAAAACTCTAAAGCAAATGAAAAATGAGAAAAGCCAAGGTGCAGATGGATTTACTGTAGACTTCTTCAAATTTTTCTTGGCAGACTTAGGTGAATATATAACAAGATCAATAAATGATTCTTACAATAAAGGAGAATTTACAAATACACAAAAATTAGGGATAATAACTTGTATACCACAACATGATAAAAATAGACAACTTTTAAAGAAGTGGAGACCTAAATTTTATTACACTCCTCTCAGTAATTTACAAAATTGCTTCAGGTTATATCGCAGAAAGGCTAAAAACAAAACTGCTTACAATAATAAATGGTGATCAAACCGGTTTTTTAAAAGGAAGATTTGTTGGAGAAAATATTAGAATTGTATATGATATTATGAGTTACACTGAATTAAATGATATTCCAGGCCTATTGATGTTAATAGATTTTGAAAAAGCATTTGATACAGTTTCATGGGACTTTATATTCCAAACTTTAACCTTCTTTAATTTTGGAGTTTCAATCAAAAAGTGGATCAAGTGTTTTTATCAGATAATATCCTCTTGTGTTATTCAAAATGGTATACTCTCCCAATATTTTAACCCTCAAAGAGGCTGTAGACAAGAAGACCCAGTATTTCCATACTTATTTATTCTTTGCGCAGAAATTTTAGGTATTTTAATCCGAAATAATAGAAATATTAAAGGAATTGAGATTGACGGAGAAGAATGTAAGATACCACAATATGCTGATGATACATCCTTGATATCAGATGGGTCAGCATCATCTCTAGATGGTATACTACAAACATTAGACTATTTTGCAGAAAAATCAGGCCTAAATATTAATTTCAGTAAAACAAAACTGATTTGGATAGGTAGCAAAAAATTCTCAAAAAATGTTTATCACCACACAAGATGGAAATTTAATTGGGAAGAAACAACGTTCGATTTACTTAGAATAATATTTTCTGTTAACTTAGATGAAATGATGGATCTTAATTATAACAACAAGGTGGAACAAATAGCAAAGTTAATAAAACAGTGGAAAAATAGAAAGCTTACCCCTCTTGGAAAACTATCAATTATTAAAACCCTTTTTATTCCAAAGATGAATCATTTGATACCAACTTTACCAAATCCCCCAACTCACTATATAAAAAATTTTGAGATTAAACTGTATGAATTTTTGTGGGATGGTAAACTGAACAAAATTTAAAAAGCTGCAGTTATACAAGATTATAAAGATGGCGGTCTAAAGATGATAGAATATTCAGATTATATAATTGCTCTCAATTCTAGTTGGACAAGACGACTAATATCATCCACGGATTCAAAATGGAAGAAATTATTTGAATCTGATTTGTATTTTACTATACCAGAACTTATGAATTTTGGAATACACTTTTGTCAAAATTCTAAAAGATAGAACAAGAAATAAATTCTGGAAGGATGTCCTTCAAAGTTAGATACTGGTTTATAAAGCAAATATTTCAAAACAATGTAAAAACATATCAAATGACCACTTATGGTATAATCCGGATATAACAATTGATAAAGAAACACTCTTTTTAAAAAATTGTTTTGATAATGGGATAAGATACATTAGTGACATATGTAATGCAGATGGTAGTTACCTTCCTTTTCACGATTTTAACACTGTTTACAATATAAAATTTAAATTTTCTACAATATTCAGGTCTTATTTCAGCAACCAGAAGTTATCAAAAGAAGGATGACAGATATATAAGAAAGGATTATAATCTAAGACACCCAAATACAGTAATAATTTTATGAACTCAAACAAGGGCTGTAAGGAAATGTATAATGCACTTATCTCAAAAAAGAAAGAGTTGCCCACATCTGAAAAAAAAATGGGAAGAAAAGGGATACTGCTTTACAAGAAAAGAATGGAACCTTATTTATAATTTGCCATTTAAATGTACTCACGAAACTAGGTTACAATGGCTTCAAACCCAGTTACTTCACAGAATTTCTGCAACAAATAAATACTTATGTAATTGCAATTTAATCACCTATGCTTCATGCTCTTTCTGTGGACAGTTAACAGAAACAATAGACCATTTATTTTCTGAATGCTACCTCATAAAAGAACTTTGGGACAAAATTAAACACTGGCTTAATGATTTACAGTTAAACGTGAATTTTTATAATAAATCTATTCTGTTTGGTAAATATTTGAACAGTGATATACATCGCTTTGAAAATCTTTTAATCTTGATAGTAAAACAATATATATATGCCTGTAAATTTAGTTTCTCTAAACAATTAAACGTAGAGGCACTGAAACATACCATTATTAACAGACTTTATGTTGAAAAATATATTCTTCTTAAAAACTGCAAATACCAAGTGTATAATAACTATTGGTCAAACATCTTCAAAAAGCTAGAATCATAGATAATTGCTTTCATCCGCTTTCTATTTTGTATCTCCTACCCCCTGCTTTATTTTTTTTTCTATTTTTTCCCTCCTCCCCATGGGTGATTTAATCAAAATCATATGCCGGTAAATCCTGATTTATGGAAACACACTTTGTTATATATGCATGTGTATTATGTTTGTGTCTATGCCAATGTACATGTCATACATGCATTTATTTAAGTCTATACAAGAATACAAGAGCAAGATTAATTTATAGTAAGTCAGTGAATTTCCTTTTTAAACTTATATAGATAAATCACTCAATTTCTACCCCTCCCTCATCCCCTCGCCCCCATTATATACCCCCAAAAAAATAACAACTTTCATGACAATATTAAAATTATATTGCTGATAATGTACATTTGTGTATATACATCTGTATAATCATATTATATTAGAGAAATGTATCAACCAAATTAATTATAAGTTTATACATGTATGTCTTATATCACTTGTATCTGTTCTTTCTTTTGTGAAAGTTGTATTTAAATAAAAAATTTTTTTTAGAAGATCATTTGGTTACTGCAAAAAATTGCAGACGTTTTTGAAACCATTTTTTTGTAAAAAAAAAAAAAAAACCATGTCATTTTTCAGTCATAAAATGACCCCAAGGACAAAATTGAAATATCCGAAACCTTATTGCGCATTATTAGAATACCTTAAAGCATATTCCAAGAGATGATTTGTCTACTGTTGAAAATGTAGGAGGAGTTCGAGGAAGAAGGTTTTTTGTGAAAAAAACATTTTTTTTTACCAATTATTTGACCCCCAGGCCTACAAGAGAATTTTTGAAACCTTTTTACAAAACAACATGACACCCGAAATCAAACTCCAAAAGTTCAGTTTGCTGGTTTATAAGATGTAAGAGCAGTTTGAGAAAGTAAAACTATGTCAAGTTAAGGTATGGATCTTCGGTCTTCATGACCAGGAGTTAAGCTATGTTGCCAGCATGGAGAGCCCCTACGCGGATTTCAAATTCCAAGGAACTTTCCTATCGAAGGTGAAATTCTAACTCACTGGGAAGAGCGACATGTTCAAAAGTGGGTATGCCCTCATCATGTGCTGGGTCACAGATCAGAGGATGTTTGAAATTAAGAGCCACTTTCCATATAAAATTATCTTATCTATAAGGGGACAAACCCTACCATCTTGGAGGCAACTATTGCCAAGGCAACCAGCTAGATAGTTATTGCCACTATTTTTATTTGCCACCACTGCATTATTCCTAGGCCTTCGACATTAGATGCTGTTTCCCTCGTTGGTGAATGCTGCTCCTTCAACTGTGGAGAATGTTCACCCAGTGACTAATCCTTCCTCATTTGCAGAGCTGTCTCGCTCGTTGTTGGAGCTGTATTCTCGCTCGTTGTTGGAGCATTGTCTTTCGATGGAATTCACAACAGTAGCAACACAGACTGACCTCATCAAGAACATATCCTTTTATGATTCTCTACAGAAACCCCAGTCTAGACATTATCATGCAGACTTATTTGTATGATGATTTTAATATTCTGGTCATACTTCCCAGTTAAGACTCTCTACAAGTTTATATCGTAAAATTGTGTATCAAACTAGATCAACAGTACTGCCTGTGATCATGTGTTAGCCAAGGAGTGCTTTAAACTGCTACGCAAACACAGTTTTTTTTTTTGCAAGCTAGAGAGTGAAAATCGTGCACTGAACTGTAACTTTTGAGCTGTTGGAACGCAAGGACCTCTTCATGGATCAGTGAATTGTGAGCTTTAATTTTATGAAAGGTGTCAAGTTTAAAAATGATATTTTATAAACTTTTATATGTGAACAATAATCGGAATCATATTATTTTGCTTTGTGATTTGACATGTTTGTTATTGTTATTTAAATGTTTTGTTATAGTTATTGTATGTATATTAATATAAAGTTCTTCTCTCTTACTTGAACATTATCGGGTTTTATATTTGGCAACCACATGTTATACATGTATATGTATAACAAATAGTTTATACTTTGAGTCAGTTTAAAAAATACTGTGTACAGTTTTATTATATTTTCTTTTTTAAATTTTAAAAGATAATAATTAACACACAATAGAGACTTATGAATTTTTTTTAAAAATAATGTTGCAGCTCATATTATATTATCATGTAAATTCTTTAAATATGACGTCATCTGCAAATATTTTTTATCAGACAGAAAAGCTAATGGATAAATAAAACACAGGAGTCGACAGTCTTATCAATACACAAGAAATTAAGCCAAACCAATTAAAACATATGCATGGGTCACAGGGTCTTGTGTTGTAAAATGAAACACACCTAAACAAGTAAGTACCTCGGAGGAAAAACAACGTGCTCACAAAGCTCAGCTCATTGCGTTTAGGTTTTAGACTATCGATTTCTTGTGGGACTATTCCAAACAGACAAATAAAATTCATATTATTAAGGAAAAAATAAAAAAAATAATATCGGTTTTCAATATAATTAAAAAAACGATATCATAGGCAGATTGTTGTTTAGTTTTTGTTTACTATAGTATTCTAAGGTCGACCCGCCCCCTTCACGAGAAAAATAACCCACCTCCGATTTTTACGTTTTGTAACCTTTGTTTATTTCTGTTGTGCCAAGACTGCCCGATGACTTATTTCATCGTTTCTTAAAAAAATCCGAATGTAATAGAGGACACGACTACGAAAGCCGAGAAGGATCATTCGAGATTCGAGATTCGAAATACGAGATTCGAAATACGAGATTCGAGATTCGAAATTCGAGATTCAATATCTAAATTAACCAATCAAATCAAGGATCTGAAAATATGTATCCTAGCGACATCAAACTGTTCTAAATAAAATTCATACGTACATGCTCTTATATACAAATAAATGCTATGTTCACTTCTCCCTACCTAACTAAATAATCATTTGTATTTACTTTTACACAGAATATCTAAGTAGACTAATAATAATGCAGTGTGCTTCGCGGATCTAAGTGGTTTTGTTTGCCCTGGTGCATTTCCACCTGATGCGTTTGAACCCCAAGGTATTTCACCACCATTAATAGTTTAAAACCCCGGTTTATTCACCCCTTTTGTGTAAAAATGCGGTTATGGTAGAGAACTTCATAAGTGTAGCTAATTTTTTCTGTATGGGGTCCTAGGCCTATTTTTAAAAAAATTACTATGTAAATGTAATAAGCTCCAATTTTCCCGAGGAGGGGGTCCAGATCCTTTGACCCCCTCCTTTCTAGATCCCCGCATGAAGATTAGTACATGTATCTAAATAATCTAAATATAAATAATCTGTCCTGTTTCACTAATAAATATAAGCATTACTTATCGTTTTTATGTATGCATACAGTGATACACTAGTACTATGATTATAAACAAATCATTGAGATATTATCACATCATACGGAATTATTAATCAATACAATTTTTTTTCCTTTTCCTCAGTAAACAACTTATTATGAGTCTTACTTTTGGAATTGTTTTCAATTTGGAAGGATGCCTACTCTCTACAATTAAAAGTAGGGATGATAGGGTGCCAATTTGTTCACATTGCCGATTTCTTGTGCAGAGAACAGTAAAACCCTTTATTTGATTGTGCATGAATATTTCAAAATTAATTGTTGTACATATATTTTGTTATAATTCATTCATTGATATATCAACAAGAAAGAATAAAAGCATATGTTTCACAGCCAAGTTAAGTTTCTCTGTAGTTTCCTACCCCCCTACCCACCCCCCCCCCCCCGCACCAAAATTGACAATAATTACATATAAGTCATACAAATGTTTACTTTTTTTGTAAGTAAATCTCTAAAGATGTAAATAAGCATTGCAAACAAAGATGTGTGTATTTAATATACTACTACATTACACTTAGCCAGATAAAATGTAATCAGGATGAAGCTACAAGGGGTGAGTGGTGCAAATTTACCAATTTGTCGCCACACACACAGAACACCAAATAAAGAAACTGTGAGTGGTGTGTGGAATGCATAAAAGATGGCGGCAAATTATCTCAAATAATCAGTGCAAAAACCCACAAATAGGCTGTTATTTGTTACATATCCTGCAAAAACATTGATAAAAAATGTTATCGTCCCATAACATAGCCGATTAGGTGAATGTGTACATATGGTCAACGTACATGTAATTCTAATATACAAGAAGGCGGACGTATCAGGCGTGAATCCAGAAAATTAAATTTCAAAAATGATCGGTTGAATTACATTAAATGCTTTGAAAATTGTTTTAAACTATCGCACGGGTCAAAATGCGTGATAGAAGCTATGTACAGTGTAATTGGAAACTTTCATTTTATATCAATATGTAGTATTACCTATTATAACAAATGAGAGTATAGCACAACTGCCACAAGCAATACATGTCCTTTACCGGCACCACCTCCCTCCCCATAAAAAAATGAAACAATTGTCGTTTTATTTGCTAAAATGTGTGTGGTTCAAGATTTTTCTAAAGGACATACCCGATTAGAATTGAAAAAAAGAGTCGTACGTTTAAAACTAATTTTGTCAATACATTTAGATTCATTTGGTTATATTTTGGTCCATTTGGGTAAATATATGCACCAGCGCAGCTCTAATTTATATATAATCAGGCCATAAATTCAAAATATTTTCAAAAATTAATAGCTTTAAATCCAGTGGATGAAAGAAAAGGAAAGCAAGTCGAACTCGATGAGTGCTAATATCTGTGTTGAATGAATGGTACAGTAGGATATGCGCAAAAAAGTCCCGTCTACTCTTTCCTACCCTATAATTATTGGAATATTAAATCCGATTATAAGAGTCAAATCAAAAATAAAGTACGGATATGTACCTGTTTATCAAAATTAAAACTACTCATAATTTATCTACAGTACATCGTTATGGAGCTACACAGATAGTTTTATATTAATTTGCCGAGCCAAATAAAAAAAACCTGGAAAACGAAGAGAAAACAAAGTGGGGACAGAATAACTGACAAATTAATTAGGACTATATAGCCGCCCCCCCCCCCCCCTCTTGAAATGTATATACTGAAAACAGATTATTGGCGTTCAACATTCGCACACAATTTAAAGAAAATTTCATGGTTTTTTTTATCATTTTCGCTAGCTAATGTAAGACATCACAAATACCCCAAGCCCCCTCACGGAAAAGGAAATGCTAGGTGATGAGAGAGAGAGAGAGAGAGAGAGAGAGAGAGAGAGAGAGAGAGAGAGAGAGAGAGAGAGAGAGAGAGAGAGTCGATGTAAATCACAGGTGCGCTAACACCGTTAACATTAAAGCTTGCTAGTTGGTCTGCCCTACCCTAGCTACCTCCTCTCTTTTCTCGTTTTAGAGGCTTAATTATTGTCTATATATGCTTGTAACAAATCAAATCAATTTCAAATTCTAAATCAAACTGAATTTGACACTACAAAACTCTCTCTGTGTCTGTCTGTCTGTCTGTCTGTCTGTCTGTCTGTCTCTCTCTCTCTCTCTCTCTCTCTTTCTCTCTCTCTCTCTCTCTCTCTCTCTCTCTCTCTCTCTCTCTCTCTCTCTCTCTCTCTCTCTCTCTCTCTCTCTCTCTCTCTCATATCGACAATGGCATTGCCATACCCTACAATACACTATTCTTATCTGGATTTTTGTCTTTGAGGTTGTAAATCATTATATTTTCTATGGTTTAAAACTTTATCATAACCTATATTTTGACATGTCGATTATTTTTTTGAGTTTCGTTTCATAGCTAAAACATTTAGATTAAACAGATCTTTCTTCGCGAGCCGATTTTTACACAGTTGGGGCGAATACACTTCGGGTTAAAATTGTTCGGGGGGAAATACATACAGGGCAAACAAAACCACTTAGATTCGCAAAGCCAACAGTGTTATTTCTAATTTAATTGTTTATACTGTGTGGGGTTAATTCATCAATGTTAATTTAACCATTTTATAACCACTATATAAGAGCTATTAAGACATTTATTTGTAGGAAAGAGCATGTACGTATGATCTTTATTTAGAACAGTTTGATGTTGCTAGGATACAGGTTTCAGATCCATGATTTGATTGGTTAATTTAGATATTGAATCTCGAATTTCGAATCTCGAATCTCGTATTTCGAATCTCGTATTTCGAATCTCGAATCTCGAATGATCCTTCTCGGCTTTCGTACACGACTCTCAAATCAGAGCAGAATTTTGCGACGCTTTTAGGTTTTCCGCCATGCATGCGTTCGTCGATACCGACCTTAGCCTCGTTTTCAGTACGATATGAATATTCATGACTATCTCATTAAGAATGAAGTATTCATCCTGCTATTTGATCTTCTGCCTCCGTGACGTAAAAATGTGACGTATATTTTGTTATCAACAAAACTAAAACCTATACCGTCTTATATCCGGATTCGTTATCAAATTAATTTTAAAAAGACACGTGGCTTCTGTTAATGAAACAACTTTATTCATAACTTAATATAAAGTTTAAAGAAATGGACATGCACTTTAGCAAGGCTTTTCTTCACACTTATTCACCTGCATTCATTTCAGAGACATATGAGTGATGAAGCAACATCAGTCATGTCCATGCAGATCATGCACGTATCCAGAAAGTTGTGTTTGCAGGGGGATGGGGGGGGGGTGGGTGGGCGAAGGATTATTGTGTTTGCCGGGGGGCAGGACATATTGGCGATAATTTCTCTATGTAAATTTAATGAATTTTCATTTTCCGGGGGACGGGGGCGTGGCGGGGGGGGGGGGGGGGGTCGGCACCCCTCCGACCCCCCTCCCTTCCAGATCCGCGCATGCAGATAATTTTTATGTTATTTAAATGCATGCCTTCACATATATGCAAATATATATATATTATTAACGCATGTGTAACATATGGTTGTTAGAAATCATGTTAATGTGGGTTTTTTTTCTTACACATGTGTAACATGTGGTTGAGATCTACATAATTATGTTAAACATATTGTTCACATACGATTAACGTATGTAAAATCCAAAGTATGTTAAACATATGTGATGTTGAACGTATGTTATCACACGTATGTTAACCATTCATTTCTCATTGTATGTGTAACGTACGCTTTGAATTCTCGTGTGTGTTAACGTATGTTTAACGTATGTTGTACATATGTTAACTTCAAACAAATTCTTACGATTTCACGCCCAACTACATATTGTGATTTATGAAATGTACACAGTCTGGATGGAAGCTTAGTAACCTTTGCAGTTTATAATTTTCTGTGTTTTCTCATGTTATATATCTTACAGAAAGCTAATGACTTTATCCTAATAAATTCATCAGATACATAAACGCAGTGTTGTCGTGACTGTTCCGGTATCCCAATAATGTAAAATATAAGCTAATGTTCGTGTAACAAAAAGGTGGTTAAGAACGTTTGTACGCGTAATGTACGTTTGAGTGGGCAATCTATGTTCATAAACACATATCTATGTAATTTTAGCATAATTAAAATCAACCCCTCACATTTTTTTTGGCAAAGTTAGACATATCCATGATAACCATCTTCTTATTTTTTTTTTATTAATTAGAGAATAGATGAGTTGAATACGTTGAATTCAAATCGCCATATTTGAGGCATATATAGAGGCAGTGTCGAGCATAGATTGTATAGCGCCTGGAGATAATGCAATGCAGGCTATGTCGTCTGCAAGGGCTGGTAAATGGTAATTTTTGTCAAATATCATTGGGTGGTTGAAATTTACTAATTGAAGGTCGTCTAGTAGGTCATTTATGAATACTATGTATGAAAAAGAAGACAACACGCCTACTTGTCTGACGCCTTGTTGAACCACCGTGATTTTGGTTTGGTTGACTATAACTGCACTCCCTTTGTTCTGATGACAGTCATCAATGATGCCCCATATCTTTCCTCTAATGTTAAGCTTATGCAATTTACACATGAGGCCATTCCTCCATACCGTATCAAATGCTTTACTGGTGTCTAGAAAGCTTATGTTAACATTACTACCCATTTCTAGGTTGTGATACAGTGTTTCATGGAGGTTAAATGAGGCAGTGAGACAACCTAGTTCTTTCTGAAAGCCTTATTGCTGTAAGTTTGGAAACGGTTTACATAAGGACATAGAGAATACTCTGGCTGATAACAATTTTTCAAATATTTTGAAAATATATGGTAACAAGGCTATACTGGACAGTAGCTGTTACAAGAGTTTTTAGGCTTGTAACCTCCTTTATGAATCGATAAGTCGTTGTTTCCATTGAGGTGGAACGTAGCCTATGTTAAAAATTACATTGCATAGTTTACATATATAGACATTTAACAATGAGATTGTCAGAATGTAAGATATGTTCGTTTGTGATACTGTCGTCACCTGGCGTTTTCCTGTGTTTTAAAGAAACTTGGCAGTAATGACGTCATCGCTTGAAATGTGTGATCTTTGTCAACAGAATGTATTTTAATTTGATCAAACATGAAATGAATTAATGAATTACATGTTTAAAGTCCTTATCAAAAGGGTCGTTTTCGTTAAATTCAATGTATGTAATTTAATTAATTAATTTATTAGTATAATAATAATTTAAATAATAATTTAAATGATAAAGATTTCATATTCTTTGTTGTAAGCATTTCTAAATGCACATTTGACGCGTTTATAAATGCGGAAGGCATCGTGTTGCATGCCTTTTGGTCTACCTTCTTGCATCAAGCAATGTTTAAACCGCGGTGGTGTGACCTACCGTTAAACAAGGTGATAGGAGATTTTATCTGTTCGCGTTATCAGCCACCTAACATTGCCAGTCACCTTTACTGATGTTTTGTTTTCATTTCACATTAAATATATATTAAGACTTCTGTGCCTTTTGTTGATTCTTCTACCATAAGTAGATGTAAATTTTGACTATATTTTATAATTTTCAATTGAAAGTTGATTAGTTGCATATTTATGAGGATATAATCAATATCTATTCGTTTTGAAAAATAAGAGCATTGCCCAGGATAAAACAGTTTAAACAAATGTACATATTTCTTTGCATTTGCTTAAGTAAAACTTTCGAAATATCAGTGAATACATCTGACAAATGAGAGGATAGTGTTTCTTTGGATAATTATACCAAAGGCAAGAAGTTGCTAACTGTAAATTGTTTGTAAATCGTCCGTCCGTCACTCTTTTTTCAGTGCAAGACAATTAACACATAATGTGTGTGTGGTAATATTACAAAAGAATTCCGATTCCGCCTATTTCTCGGTGAATGTCGGTCCTTTCAATCTTATTATTTTGGCCATATATTGAATTAGAAAATGAACATGTTGTGAGTCCGACTGCTCTTAAACCGCTGCTTTGAGTTTTGTGAAACTATAAATCTACTTGAATATAATGTGTAAATGTGTATATTAGCATGAATTTCTGATTCTATACTTTTCCTGCGAGTTTTTATAATTTTTAAATTTTGTTGTTAACGACAACAGCATAGATGTGCATACCTGCAGAAATTTTTAATGTGATGATTGTTTTTGAGTTTTATTTTTGCATTTTAAAAGGGACTTGGACACGATTTGTGATCAAAAAAAATATTTTTATTTTCTATGTATAAAATGGTTTATTTGTGCATTTTATATGATTGACCAAAATGAATGTTAAAGTCAAGTTACGAGCGAGATACAGAGGTAAGAATTAGTTGTTATATAAACAAAGCTCGAGTCTTAGGTTGTTTACAAAAAATGTAATGTAAAGAATTACCATTTCTTAGACAAAATGACATGTAAAAACAGTTTAAACTAATTCAGCATCTTCATAAATACAATTATCAACAAAAGAAAGATACATTTGATTGAAACTTACACCATTACCACACATATGTAAAAATGACAATATTCCAGCTTTTTTACAAAACAAAGATTAACGAACTCTGTAACTTGCTTATAACTTGATATTTGACTTTCAAATGTTGACATTATTACGGACGGAAGCGTTACAGATCTACAATCGAGAATTAGTGTACATAGGTCATGGTTTAAAGTGAATTTTGGGGCAACTTGGCTTACGACACATGCCAGACAAAACCTGTCAGGTAGAAGTTATCAATCAACACACACTGACTTGTTTAATTTGGGAAAATGATTTACACCTTGGAGCGATTTTTATGAAATTGACCACCTTTCAACACCCCCCCCCCCCCCCAGCAAAAAAAAACAAACCTGGATAGACGCACAAACAATAATAAGTATAAAATCAATCACTTATCAGCTTTCTTATTGATTACCTTCGATACTATGTCGGGTTGTTGAGCGATCATAGAGAGCAATGCGACTTAAAGTTTAACAACTCACTATATATCCGTATAAACTAATATTTTTACATAAAAAATGTTAGTCAATGACCCAGTCTTGTTTGTATGTTAAGAAATAATTGTTAGGTAAAAAGAAGTTCTAGCCGTCATATGCTGATTTACTTTAACCATTTTGCTTGCTGTAATGTACGTAGATTTTGAGGTCCCTCACTTAGCATGTTAGATCAAAAGACAAAGCGTCATACTAAACTTTGGATGCAATTGCTGTATCAATTAAGAGATACACTTTTTGAAGAAATAAAATCCTAACTCAGAATATGAATAAAACAGTTATTGAAAATAACTGAATATAGTTCAGTTCATCCCTTATATAACTTCATTTTGTCATGCAAGCTGAGAATTCTTTTTTCAGAAAAAGGAACAAAACATTTAATCCATTGTTTGAATCAATGAACAAATAAACCGTATAAGAATTGGTTTTATTAAATGTAAACATAACTGTGTCAAAAGCCTGAGATAAACCCTTCTGTTGACAAATGCTAGTGATAAATCCACGTTTACATGATAAGAATTCGTATGAGGAAACATCGCCATATCTACTGTCAGAGATTGTGAACAGGTATATAAGTCGTTTCCATATTTAGCATTTCTAAAACAATTCGTATAATTTTAATATCATCGAGATTATGACTAAATTTTAAATGCATGTACATGATATGTATCAGGGGATTACTTACATAGTTTGATATTATTTGATTGACTGATATATATGTCGGTTTAAAGCAAATACATGTAGCTTTGTAAGGAAACGCGTTAGCTGTAGGTAATCATCTTAAAAATAATCGAAACGCAAGTAGTCAATAAGATCATATACACAGAAGCTGGGATGAACAATTAACAACTCTTCCCCTACGCCTAGAAAAAAAATCCAACATCCCCCTGCAATAATTACTAATGTAATGATATTTGTTTTATATTGATAGAAATGTCCTGTATAAGTTTAAATTGTGACAGATCAAGATGTATTCTTTTCTTTAAAAAAATTAACAATATCATCCTTGTAGATAATGATGTCTTTATTTATAAGAGCCTCTTTCCTCTTACAATTTATCTGCAACATCGAGATTTCGATTGCTAGTCAATGTGCATGCGCGACAGACTATGTCCACGTCAGATCCGGTGCAGGTACGACTCACCACATCTTAGGTACATTGAGCACGGGGTCATGTGTCACGTTCAAAGAACACATGATGTCTGCTACGGGATATCAGTGGGCAAATGTGGACTACCATGGACAGGTTAGTTTATTTGTACCAAACGTCATTGCCGTATAAACAACAGTCGATATTTAGTAAAATAAGAAAATAAATCGCATTCTATCTTAAAAATAAAGAATTCTTTCTCCGCATACAAACATTACACATTTGATTACTGTTTTATTTTTGTGCCTATGTTTAAGAATGGTTGGATAGCGTCGGATTACCTAACCTTTAAGGAGTGTTCACGTAAGAATTCATCTTAAAAACAGTTTAATGGTTTCTTTTTTTACAATATTGATTTTAACCTCCGACTTTGTGTGACATTTAAGAAAAAAAAAACAATTTTCAGAATCATCATCCACACACACGGGTACACATTCAACAGCAGGATGCCCAACCATCATCAGTCGTAGTGAATGGGGTGCGCGCGCACCGACGCATCATAATGGACGACTACCTGCTACCCCTGGGCACGTGTACATTCACCATGGCGCTACTCCGGGTTGTCACACAAAGGCTGACTGCATTCAGAGAGTTCGATCCTATCAGAATTATCACATGGACTCACACGGTATGAAGTTGTGGCCAAGCTAAGAAAGGGATACAAAACTCTCCAATAAAAACATATTTTGAAGAACAAAGAGAATTATAAACAAAAAACTATGTGTTTGTAATAACTTTATTACCTCAATATTACTGGTGGTTCGCTATGATAAAATGTTGGGAATGTTTTATTTTATTTTTGAAATACACAATAGTTACATACAGTAGATGGTGACGATTCGGATTCAATATTTATTAGTTTTATGCGATATATAATAGTTTGAAACATTTAACGCTTTTTAAAATCAGGCGTATTGATACGTTTTTGACGTTAGTCTTACTATGAAGTCGGCACCATTCTTTATACGATATAATATGATTTTTTTAGCCAATCAGAAAGCGCGTTACAACCAGAATAAAATTATTTAAAGTTACAACCACTGGATGAAATATCTGGTTTCAGCGCTGCGGAAACCCTTTGGAAACTCTGCGGAAACTTAAGGTTACTTTAAGTTTCCCACAGGTTTCAGCACGAAAACTTCAAGTTTCATTAAGTTTCCGCAGTGCTGAAACTTAGGCTGTCCATGAATCCAAATGGTTTCCGCAACGGAAACTTACTGAAACTTGAAGTTTCTGCATAGTTTCAATCTCCATATACGTTTGGGATACATAATGTTTACAAATGGTTTCCGCGACGGAAACTTACTGAAACTTGAAGTTTCTGCATAGTTTCAATCTCCATAAACAATTGGGAAACATATTGTTTACAAAGGGTTTCCGCAACTGAAACTTACTGAAACTTTTTATATTTTTGCTTTCACAAAAGCTGAGCAAGGTTTTTACTTTATGTAAAAACAAAACAATTTCAAACAGTTCCAAATTTATTTTGTTCAAAAATCTGAAATTGTGTCCAATAATAAATAAAATACAGCCAAGATACAATAATGGAGAAACATCCATATGGCAATTCCCTTATTAGGGACTTTTATTTAAAAAATGATAAAATTGCACAAGAAAAAAACCTCCCATAGAAATCTTTACTTTTGTATGTTTTTTCATCTCGATTAAATGCCTATCAAATCTCCCTTTAAAAATGCAACAAAGATCTTACTTTTTTAAAAATATGAATGCAATTTACAAAATAACTGCACGTACATGAATAAACAAAGAAAACTTCACTGTTACATGAACATGATACACTTGTCTCAATTTGTTTTGAACTACAATGAATATGTACACCATAAAATATTTTTGAAAAGTCTAAAGTATCCATCTTTAAAAAAAAAATACACTACAAGATAGTAGTTGACTAATAATAGAGGTATGCCCCAGATTTGATTTGAATATGTCAATAAATTCCAAAATGAGGTCAAAGTGACCCACTTACAAGTTGGGATAAACCTTTTCTTTGTTAGTAATATAATCTAATGTTTTACAATAGAACAGGATTTGATATCATTTTATTGATAATCCATTAAGTCCAAAGTGAACTTTTCATTTCCACCCATGATGTACCAACTGATCAGATTTTAATATCATAAGCCTGTCAGTATTTAATAGATGACCCAGAGGGAGATATGAAAAGCTTGTTGGCCAATAAAAAGCTAACAATGGAGCAGTCTGTCAAATCATGTGCAAAAATATGATGTACACATTTAATTAATTATGCTGATTGCAACACACTTCATTCCTGATGAATATTCTTCTTTACACACGGTTTACCTTCCTACATTTCACTACTTTACCTTCATTAATATTTTTAAATCCAAGACATGAAGTAAAATATACATTGTTTATATATGACAAGTATTACTACATGTAGCATAAATGTATAAAATACAAAGTATCACACAGATCATTCACCTTACAATTCTCATCAATACCAGCATTTTACTTATGATATAAAAGCTAATTCCAATTATATATTAGTTAAACAATACAGATTAAAATAAAACCCACATGGAAACAACTTTCCATCCAAGTAATTTTGTTATATAAAAATTGTAATACATCGGGTATATGTTGTCTTTATATATTTTCATATACGACATAATTGAATATTGTTTGGTGTATTTTATCATTTCTATGACCCATGCATTCATCTCCTAATGCAGTGTTTTTACATTTAAGATTGGTTTCTTAATTTTTCATATATTGCTGCAAATAAAAACTAAGTTATCAATAAATGTTTAAACAAAGAAAATGAAAAAAAAAGTAGTTAAAACTTATCAACTTGGAGGTGTGAGGATATATGTTACATGGAGTCTAATATTTTATGCAATATTTGCAAATATAACAAATTATTTAAGAAAATGAAAGTTAACATCTGCAAGGTCTAATCAATCATTTAATAAGTCAAAACCATGTGATTTTCTAAGATTCTAGCTTACAGACAGACATTGTAATATACTGGTATTTGATCATATAAAAAAAGTACTTTTATAGTTTATAGGTTTTTTGAAATGAGAATACTTTACAGTTAAAAAGTCTTGTTCTGCAGAGGTTTAGTCGGGTCGTAGAGATGTGTCCATTCGAATCATTAAGGAGTGTCCTTGGCTGTTGTTGATGTAACCCGAGTCATAGTTTATGGAAATAGGCCTTTTTGGGGGACTTTCGAGCATTGTCCAGACCGGCGAAGCACTCATATGATCACATCATGGCTACAGCAGACTTAGTAGTTCTGGACAGTGGTAGCATTAAAATTCTTCTTCTTGCGATGAACTTGTTCGTTTCACTGGGCTGTACTTTATGTGTTCTATTTATCTTAAACATGAATAATAAAGTTTCATTTAGATTTTTAAACAATAAACATAAGTCATTCAGCCTAACATGTAATAAAAGCATTCTGAATAAAATTCTGAATACAGAAGCTACTATGCAGTTGCCAGTTGCTGTTTAAACTATGTCATATAATGACTACAGTAGTATCTGGTCTAAAATGTTTCATTTTATGTTTGAAGCTATGTTATTTTCATTTTGATTCAATTATTGTTTGTTGAACAATGGAAAAACTTATCAACAATAAGTGTGTTTTACCCCCCCCCCCCATCATCAACCTCCTTTTCAAGAACTTAGACCTGGATTTCCCAAAAATTACTACAGTAAATTATAAACATCCAACACATGTATAAGTTAATGGTGAAAATAATCAATTTCAAAGCAATACCTTGCGTTCACATCGTCCAACTGGTCAAAACATTCACCCGAATCACCGAACACAGGATGCAACTAATCACCGGAAACATTGACTTTGTATGCTGTCAATGCTGAAAAAGAAAAACGTGAAAAATTTCATTTTCCGGATTTTATTAATAAATTTGTTTCGTTACATTTAGAGTTTGTAAATTGTATAATGTGCGAAAGATTCATTGTTCGTCTTGTTTACCAACCAAGCATTCATATATTAGGGACGTTTATATAATTATATATGTGTATACCCTGGATAATCTTGATTATCATGCATATAAAGTTGGTTAATGGTTAACTTGGTCAAAACGTATATTTAAAAGAGATACGGTAATAAAAATTAAAACTCCGAACCAAGTTTGAAAAAATGACGCCATCTTGATTTGATGGCCCGAGATCTCGTTTACAAATGAGAGATAAATTAGAGCCTTGAAAATGTTATTGGGAGTATCTATATTGTGAATTAAGTTACCTTGACATGAGTTCTTCGTTTCTGCATTATCTCCTTGTTAATATATATAGAGGCTATTAATGCTTCTCAATTCTCCATTTTACAACAGCACCTTCTTGTCCATTTTAACCTTCGCTCGGAATCATAAAGTGCGCCAATACTGACCAATCAGAACCCGCTAAATCTTGGAAAAATGCATCCTGGGATAGTTTAAAATGAATGATGTTTAATCAAAATTATCATTTTTTACCGAATAGTATACTTTTTACATGTATATTTATTTTAAATAAAAACTGTCCGAGTCAGTATTTCCTGGTTAAATACGACAAAGTATTGGCGTGTGTTTGTTACAATTGTATTTGTAACACGTGATTAACAAAAAAAAAAAATGGCCGACCGTTTGTTTACAAATGTCTAATGAAATTAAACAAGTTTTAATGAGACATATGTATCAGATTTTGTCTTTAACTATATTTTATTTACATGTACTGATGATTTTGCCAAACTAAATATGATAGAGCCATATATAGTTTACTGACAAGTTAGTCTTGACTTGTCCAATTTTCACCGCGATTCTAAGCACGGTCATATTCTTATTCAAAATATAGAGGTGTGAAAATATTATGTTCATCACAGAGCAGGTTCTGCATGAACACACAGAAATCACAAATATAATTAGATGCCGATCAATTAACGGGGTCCGGTTAACAGCGTTCACCCGTACGGTGAATTTACAACTACGATGAATTGATTATTGCATGTGCATGTTTCATAAACATGTATCAATATCTGAGTTTACAGTACAGAAAGTAAATACAAAGTATAGAAATGCACGAATAACATAGGCGTCGAACCGGGGGGGGGGGGGGGGGGGGGGGGGCTAGGGGGGGGGGGGCTTAGTGCAAAGTTAGACTTAACCAATAGGCATATAGAGCCCCCCCCCCCCACTTTTTCTCGCCGGAAATGTAATTGTTCCTAAATTTACCTTGAAAGATTGAGAAGTTGGAGTAATAGGCATACTAGCCCCCCCCCCCCCCGACACGGATTAGGAATTTCATGATTTTGGGGGAAAAAAATTGGGTAGGGAAATTAATTTTCGGAAGTATATAGTATAGCTACACCCCCCCCCCCCCCCCCCCCACGGATTAGGATTTTGGGAATTAGGGTTTTTCCTCAATATTTCTGAGGATAAGTCTAGCCCCCCTCCCCCCCCCCCCCGACACGGATTAGGAATTTCATGATTTTGGGGGGAAAAATTGGGTAGGGAAATTTATTTTCGGAAGTATATAGTATAGGTATTCCCCCCCCCCCCCCCCCCACGGATTAGGATTTTGGGAATTAGGGTTTTTCCTCAATATTTCTGAGGATTAGTCTAGCCCCCCCCCCCCCCCCCACTTTCAATTTGCTTCCGACGCCAGTGAATCATGATACAGTCATACATGCAGTAAAGTCTAAAATGCATGTAAATAATTAAACAATTATCATATTAGACTCAAACTCCAAGTGGGTTTTACTGTTATTATCAACTGTAGAATTTTTTTAAAACAAATTCCTGTGTACATGTGTTGGCGTGGTATTAAAAAAGAAATGAATTAGCTCTAATCTTCAGGTTGTACGAATATTTGGTACGATTTGTAAAAATTTACAACGACTTTACCTTAATTTGTTTGCTTAATTAGTTACTGTACTGTAAGGTTCATTCAAATGATAACTAAATGATTTAAGAAGGAGTCTTACAAAATAGGTATATTAATTTATTTTACTAAATAATTATAATTTACTTATCAGTTTTACTAACTCAGGTACACACAAATTGAAAAAAAAATCCCGCCGGGCTCCAGTTATAAACTCACGCTTCGTACTGTGTATATGTTATGTAACAGTCTTTTGTTCACTCCTGACAGAAAAAACCCTGCAATCCACACAGAATATACAGGAAAATCACAGAGGAGGTCACCTGGACAAAGAATGTATAGTTACACATGTATACACGTGCCCGAGTACCTAAGATTAATGATTTCATCATATGCATTAAACAAGATGAGACATCAGTTTTTCTTTTCAAATTCAATTAATTACTTAGTAAGGTTCTTAATCGCCTTATTAGCCATATTTGAAGATAGTTACATGTATACATATAGTTTCAGTCACGCTGAAACCTTACTATACATTTTAGTATGTACGGATTCATTATCATTAGGCTAGAATTAAACTTCAACCTGTTGAAAATAAATGATATCACTTTTAAGTTCAAATCAATTTTAGTAATAGTTTCAGCAATGCGTAAACCATTTGGAATCTTAACTTAAAGTTTCAGCATACTGAAACCTAGCGGAAATGTTCTGAAACTGATTGATATTTCAGTAATAATTTACACAACTTTTCACATGATTCAAATTTAGTTTCCGCATTGCGGAAACCATCAGGAATCTTAACTTAAAGTTTCAGCATACTGAAACCTAGCGGAAATGTTCTGAAACTGATTGATATTTCCATAATAATTTACACAACTATTCACACGATTCAAATTTAGTTTCCGCATTGCGGAAACCATCAGGAATCTTAGACTAAAGTTTCTGCTGACTGAAACCTAACGGATACTTGCTGAATCGATATAATGGTTTCCGCATTGCGGAAACTATACATGAAACTTCAACTTCAAGTTTCAGCAAGGTTTCCATATAGTTTCAGTTTTGCTGAAACTTGATTTTTCATCCAGTGAACAAATCTACAATTTTGTTATACTGTTACAAACAGGTCCAGCATAATACTGCTTTAGTCAACACAAATAGGTCTTTTCATTGTTTTTTATAGGCTGGTCGGATATAGGATACAGTTTTGTGATTGGCGAGGACGGAAATGTGTACGAGGGGCGAGGCTGGGACACTGTTGGGGCCCACACTCTACATCACAATACTGACGGACTCGGTAAGAAATGGAATGATTTGTTACAATGTTAGTTGGTGCTGGTATAAACAAGCATGACAGATAAATGTTTACCTCACACTCTACTCCACGACACCAAAGGACTCGGTAAGAAATGAAATAATGTATATATTAGCAGGAGGGTTGGGGGGGGGGGGGCATGATGGAACTCACACTCAACATCACAATACTGACGGACTCGGTAAGATATGGAATGATGTGTGACCCACGGAAAATGTATAGGTCGATCGGTATTCGTTTTACAAAATTTATTAAAACTCCACAAACTTATTACAATATTCCGCGAGGTCGGGAGTCGGTGGTACGAGCGCCTAGACCGTCGCTCTCCAACTGCCGAATAATAAACATGACCAACAAATACTTATAGATAACAAAACACAGTTTTAACAATAGAAAAAAATAGAATAGTAGATATAAAGAGTTACTTCAATTAACGGATTACTTAGATAAACTGAGTGTCAATTAAGGGTGTCCAGATCAAAGTCACTCAACGTGAGTGACAAGGGAAAAGGTGTCATGTGCAAGGGGTACATTTCACACGGTGATAGATATACGAGGAGACCAGTAGGGATGGGGCACATATCCTATATCATAACATGGACAAAGTCGGAAAGAGATGGAATGATGGAAAAAGAGGGGGACCAGGAGGGGTATCTACCCTACATCATGATATGTACAAAATCGGTAGAGAGATAGAATGATGGAGAAGGGTGAGACTAGGGGTGTGTATACCCTACATCATAATGTGAAAAAAACTCGGTAAGAAACAGAATGATGGAGAAGGGAGAAGCTTGAAAAGGGTGTAATGGGACGCATACCCATCCATCATGACATGGACAGACTCGCAGAAAGTGGGAAAGAGATGGGACAGTGGGAGACATGTTGCGTCGTGGTTGGGTCGTATGGGGACTATATTGCAAACGGTAATATATTGATGTTGGTTGAAGGCAGGGAATGAGGTACAGTGGGAAGTCAACTTATGACAAAAAACGGACCAAAAACGGACAATAAACGGACACACATTTGGATAGGGTTGAGATAAAGTTTAAAAAAACATTCCGCATAATGAACAGCCATGGTAAACAATGGAAGGTTGGAAAAAACACAGGGAAACTCCTGCAAAGTAGAACGTTTTATTACAGTGCCCATTTGGAAATGTATAGCTTTTTATTGGTTTGAAAAAAGCATTACCTTGTGAATTACATATTGGTCTAAAACACTGTTAAAAATTACTATAATAATGTTTTATTTTTTTCGCGTCCCATGCAAAACTACTTATATTAATTAAAGCGAATTTAAAATTGCACAAATAAATTTTCAGTAAGTAACATTAAAAATAAATAAACTATAGATAAAATAATATCAAAGTTAGGACATTTTCATCTGAAGTTGTAAAATGCAAAATGCGTTATCAAAGTTGTCTTTCTTTGAATTAACAATTATAAAAAATGTTTTATCCAAAAGGTTTCTGTGTGATGGGAAATTTTATGACGCACGCACCGAACGATCTGGCAATAAACGCTGTAAAGAGCTTGATTCACTGTGGAGTACAAATGGGAAAAATTACCCACAACTACGTGTTAAAGGGTCACAGAGATGTTGGTCAGACCGCGTGTCCGGGAGACAAGCTGTATGCCTTGATCAAGACCTGGCCCCACTACCATCATTAGATGAAAAAAAATGTAATTCACACGGTACTTCCAATAAAACATTTATAAATTGAATGTTCTCTTGTGTCAAGAACTGGCTCATTTACCATCATATATTTCTGAAGAATCAAAAAAATTGTATATGGCTGTGTAGCTTTTGTCAAATGTAATAATAATGTATCGAACCTTATTATCGGAGTAAGCTCTCTTGAAAAGGTTATAACTTGACAATTGAAGAAAAAGATGAAGAAAACCTTATATCAGTTTTACACACAATTGGTATAATTCAACACCAGGTATGGTATGTTTAAATTAAGTCGATCAGATTTCACAAATACGAAGAGGCAAGAGGGGGTGTTAAAGATTCAAAGATTACAACTAGAATACACGTATCGTTGTTAAGAATTTGCCTGACGTTGATAATTGATCACGAACTAGCTTTACAATATTCCTAGACTCAAAATACATGTATGTCAAAAACGTATACGGATCAACGTGGAAAATCAATGAATCTCTGTAGAATCAAATAACGATACTGTTGTAGAAATCATATGACAACAGATTTGTTTTTTTTTTTTTTACTTGTATGTCTATTAATGCTGATGTTTGCATGATTTGTATGAGAAAAGAGCATAATTATAAAAAAAGCTATAAAACCAGTGATAAAATATTCGCTCTGTGAATATGCCGTACATGAATCTGGTTTGTAAACTGCCGTGGTGTCCAAAATATAGGTGTATGACCGCGGCATTGATTCTGTCTCTAGCAATTAAAACATAGAATAACAGTCCTAATCAATTATTCGTCAATGAAATAACCACAACAAAAAGACGATGGGGGTAATTAGAAATCCATTAGGTGAAAGATTTGCCAAATTAAAGTTGTCTGAGTTATAGAAAATTGTGGTCTGAACTAGATTCAAGCCTGTCTGAATGAAGACACTATATACGTTGTAAACCTAGCTACCTGAACGTCTCAGTGATAAATGATACCGACATTTATAGCAGGTTATCAACTGTTTACAGGCGGTCGTACACCTTGTGCGAGACACTAAGTTTACATGAATGAAAAGCAAGCAAACTATAATGTTAGAGCGCCTTGATTTTAAAATGTGCTCTTAAATTTTGTGCAAGCTAGTCGTGAAACATTAAAAAAAGTATGGTTTTGAAGAAATGAAAGTTCATTTTCGTATATTATAAAAATATGATCCCGTAACTAAGAGCTCCGCATCTTGTGTCCTTGCGAATTGAACCATTTTGAGGTCATTTTATTGAAATATTGTTTTGATAACAGATACTATTTAATGCTAATTTTACAAATTTTGCATATAAGTTATTTTTGATTAACTGTCAATTTACAAAGATAATTGAAAGAGCGACAATAAATGTAGCGAAATAAATTTTCTGACAATAATGGCTAGTGATTGTATAGCTATATGTTCTTATATTGCAAACTGCATTATATTCAGTACATTGAATTTACAACTGCTATTTAAATAATAATGCAATTCAAAATCAATTTTCCAATGATGTGTACGGTATATATACATTTAATTTGGATACATGTGAAGAATTGATGCATGTTAACAAACTTTTATTTGCTTGCGAAATATTTTTGCGAGGTTCGCGAGGGCCTCATTGTCGCGAATAATTCTCGCTGTGGAACAGTAATTTCTATATAGTTATATTAAAAGTAACAGGTGTGGATAAGGTTAAGTCGCGAAAATTAGTCGCCGTGAACCAGTTCATCTCGGATAAATCGCGAAATAAAGTCGTCGCGAATAATAGTTGGTTTACAGTATACCGAACGGTCTCCGAGAGGACACGATTATACATTGAAACGATGGCGATAAACAAATGGCAGCAATCAGTCATTTTTGACCCTCAAGTGACCTAGGAAGGAAGAGGAAGAACATCACAAAAAAGCTTTCCATTTTCCAAATCAATATAAAGACCAGACCTTAACCCAGCTGTGTACAATATTCATTAAGTCTTGGTGTCGAATCCTTAATGATAAATCTGATATGCCTCATTGTAATTTTACTTTTTGTGATGGTATCCCCTAAATCATTTGAACTATGTTCTGATGTGTTGGAAGATCGTATATCTCCTCCATGTAACTACTTTTTATTCTTTTAAAAATATGTTATCTTGCATTTATTTCCATAAAAACTATTAATATACTACACAGACTATAAATAATATACAAGCGACAATGTCGTTGACATATCATGCCAATTTTTTGCAGCAGGTTGGGGATTTATTAACTGCATGAGTTAATTATGATAAAATGGTTAACCCTCGTTGAATAACTTACTGGTGGCGATAGCTAGGTCAATGGCAGTGCATGTTAGATGTAAATACTTACATAAGATAATACTGATTTGATCAATCTTAGAGAGTTTCCATGCATATTATTATTATTTTTTTTTAAAATACAAATATCGGGTTAATTTAATTTTCCGTATTGATATATTTTTTTAAAATATGATTTTAAAGGAAAAAAATATAATAAATCAAAATATTGTAATTTTGATTATAAAAATTATTATGGTTCTTGTATTGAGTATTGTCAATTTGTAACGATGTTTTCAAACAAAAGAACTCAAAATACACGAATAATACTTACTTTCGTCTTTAATCTGAAAAATTAAAAAAAATAATTAAAGTATATCGGACAAATTATTTATCGAGAAAGTGTCTATTTTGTCAACCCCCACCCTCCCCACCCAAGAATAATGCAACGCACTAAAGACAGAAAGCTATCAGCAAAAGCTAGACCAATTAGGTTTTTAGTTGTACGTCACATTCAATACTAGTCACTGACGTCACAAACTGGCGCCTATAGTGAATAGTAATCAACGTGAGGCAACTGTTTATGTACGGTCAAGGACGCTACATTAAGTGTTATCTATGTTTAATTCCTATAAATGAAATGCGAAAACAAAAGTGGAAAGAATACAGTGATTTTTTCTCTCCTTAAAACTTTACACTAAATACTGGAAGTTGAATAATTATTAACATTTATCTGGTGTGGCATATAAGAAAAGACAAATAATACAGCAAATTGGTCTCTAAATCTTTCAATAAAATGCTGAGAAACAATGAGACATTTACCGTTTTTCTGATTACGACAACGTACACACGGTGATTGTGACCGGTCAGCAGATCTAGAGAATACTCAATCCTCCGTGCCCCTGATCCTACCTCTATTTGCTTTTAGAGGTCCGTGTTTGCTTTGCTCCTGTTTAATATTTTTCCTTTGGGATTTTGATTTTCAACAATCTTCGTTATCGTTATATGACATTGAATATTGTATACTTTAAAACTGAAAGAAAACAATGATGAGAATAAATTTCCATTTTAAAATTAGAATATTTTTGCATTATTTCTTAATGAATTTTAGCAATTCAGGCTTTACAAATAAAATTCAGCGCAATAGACTCAACCAAATACTGCAGATTAAAAACGCTTATTAATCATGTTTCAAAGTTTCATTAAATCAATGTAACATGTATATACCTCAACGATTGTTCCATAATGAACTACAACAGGTAAATTTACCTTGGCGAAAGCATGTCATTTATTTAATATCTCAAACAATATATGTCAAACGATTAGCGATCTGGTTATTTTAACGATAAATCATTTTTGCATTTTCACTTTATGTAAGGGAAATTTTTGAAGCGTCCTTTTGAAGATGTTTTTTAATAATATTTAATGATATTAATATTTAAATGACGTAGCTTAACTTGCACTGTGGCAGCATATTCAGGTATTCAAATCACAGTCAGGATGACTTTGTAAATTGTGAATTTATATAAAATGCATAAGATATAAAAAAAAAAACCGGTGTAATTACATGTATGTGAATCAAAGGTCATTGCTCTTATAAGAAGGTTTAATAGTCCACAGGTCACACAGGGCTTGGCTTTATGAATTGAAAGGCCGGCGAGATGATCAACAATAAAATATTTAAATTTTTTTTATATAATTATAAATTCTTGATTTCTATTTCAAGTTTTCATGATTTACTAGAGATAATTAGTGTATATGCGAACAACATTCTTTAACGTGCGTTTCCTACATTGTCCTAAATCTAGACGAATTTTAAAACAATGAGATACGTATATACAATAGACCTGTAATGATGGATTTCACGTACTTCGGGACACAATATTCTGTAAAATCCATAAACGTTATTGCTGCTACACTGATGCACTGAATATGAATGCAAAAATATCAGTATTTTAGTAAAACGGCATTTATTTAAAGAAACAGGTGGTTTTAAATCAATTTTGTTGACAAGTATTGCTTTTATATAGATTAATAAAGCGATTGAAAATTAGAAAACGTTTAAACTGGAACAAAATTAAAATTCTGTGCATGCATTTACAGGGTAATACTTTTTACCTGGCCAATGAAATACATTGCTATAAACATTCAGATGAGAATGCATACATTTTATGGAAAATTATTTAGATTGAAAGCAAATATCTTAACGTATTTACGACAATAATGGGAATTACTTTCACGATCTCTGACAATATTGGACAATTTTAAGAATTATGAGATGATCTAATTCGATCGGGGGTTATCAAATCTATCATAAATCCATTCGGGCTTAATTACTGGATTTGATCATCCTTGACCGGTTTTATTCACCACATAATACCCTAAGAATGATTCCTTATTACTTTAATAAACACACACACAATACTTTACAGTATCAACATTGAAATATATTTGTCTAAACAATATATGAATGAAAAAATGATACATATATATACATGTACATGTATTTCAATTTCAAATGCTATCAAAGAGCAATCGTTTTATGATAATACTTTTAAGGGAAAATTACTTGTTTATACAGGGTTTCAGAAATAAGTATGCACGTGCAATTTGTGTTAACCAAATTAAAAAAATGGGTAATTTTACTGATAAATTTTAAAATCAGCAAAATACATGTAAAAATTAATTCTAGGCGACCTTACATATTGTTATAAGATCAAATTATAGTAAGGTCTTGGAATATAAAAAAGCTCAAGTTTATCCTATTTGATAAATTTTGAAAGAATATACCTTAAAAAGATTACAAATGAGAGCTCTGTTAAGCTATCATACTGGCAATAAAAGAAAATGATATACAAAACACTAGGTTATTAGGTAAAATACAATATTTCACACGCATAGAGAAAAAGTCCATATGTTTGCGGTTTAAATTGCGTTTATTTCACTACGAGAAATAATGATTTGTTTTCTTTAAGAGAAACCTTATGTCACGCAGAGCACTCTAATTACATTATTATTTTGTATAGAAATAATTCAGGTATCTACGAAAGCCGAGAAGGATCATTCGAGATACGAGATTCGAAATACGAGATTCGAAATACGAGATTCGAGATTCGAAATTCGAGATTCAATATCTAATTAACCAATCAAATCAAGGATCTGAAAACACGTATCCTAGCGACATCAAACTGTTCTAAATAAAGATTATTAGTACATGCTCTTATATACAAATAAATGCTATGTTTACTTCTCCCTAGCTAACTAAATAATTGTTTGTATTTATTTTTACACAGAATATTCAAGTAGAATAGTAATAATGCAGTGTGTTTCGCAGATCTATGTGATTTTGTTTGCCCTTGTGCATTTCCGCCTGATGCGTTTGAACCCTGGGGTATTTCACCACCAATAGTTTAAACCCCGCGGTTATGGTAGAGAGCTTCATAAGCGGAGCCAATTTTTTCGGTAGGGGAGTCCTAGGCCAATTTTCAATAATTTTACTATGTATATTAAGCTTCAATTTTCCCGAGGAAAGTCCAGACCCCCTGACCCCCTCCTTTATAGACCTCCTCCGCGCATGAAGATTAGTATCTAAAATACGTTTTAATCTAAATATAAATAATCAGTCCAGGTTTCACCAATAAATATAAGCATTACTTATCGTTTTTTATGTATACAGGCATACACTAGTACTATGATTATAAACTAATCATTGAAATATTATCACATCATACGGAATTATTAATATATACAATTTTTTTCCCTTTTCTTGAGTAAACAACCTCTTATGAGTCTTACTTTTGGCATTGTTTTCAATATAGAAGGATACATATTCTGTACAATTAAAGGTAGGGATAATAGGGTGCCAATTTGTTCACATTGCCGATTTCTTGTGCAGAGAACAGTAAAATATTAAAAATTTGATTGTGCATGAATTTTTCAAAATCTATTGTTGTAGTTTGTTATAATTCATTCATTGATATATCAACAAGAAAGAATAGAAGGTATAGACAGGCATATGTATCACACCCAAGTTGAGTGTCTCTGTAGTTTCCTACCCCCCCCCCCCCCCCCCCTCAACGCATCAAAATTGACAATAATTGCATATAAATCATACAAAAGTTTACTTTGTATGTAAGTAACTCTCTAAAGATGTAAATAAGCACTGCAAAGATGTGTGTACTTAATATACTACTGCATTACACTTAGCCAGATAAAATGTAATCAGGGTGATAGCTACACGGGGCGAGAAGTGCAAATTTACCAATTTGTCGCCATACACACAGAACACCAAATAAAGAAACTGTGTGTGGTGTGGGGAATGCATAGAAGATGGCGGCAAATTATCTCAAATAACCAGTGCGAAAATCAACAAATAGGCTGTTATTTGTTACCTATCCTGCAAATACATTGATAAAAAATGTTATCGTCACATAACATAGCCGATTAAGTTAATGTTTACATATTATGGTTAACGTACATGTAATTCTAATGTACATGGAGGCGGACGTATCAGGCGGTGATCCAGAATTTTTTTTCTTCCAAAAATGATCGGTTGAATTACATTAAATGCTTTGAAAATTGTCTTAAAGTATCGCGCGGGTCAAAATGCATGATAGAAGCTATGTACAGTGTAATTGGAAACTTTCATTTTATATCAATATGTAGTAATACCTATTATAACAAATGAGAGTATAGCCCAACTGCCACAAACAATACATGTCTTTTACCAGCACCACCCCCTCCCCATTAAAAAATGAAACAATTGTCGTTTTATTTGCTAAAATGTGTGTGGTTCAAGATTTTTCTAAAGGACATACCCGATTAGAATTGAAAAACGAGTCGTTTAAAACTAATTTTGTCAAATTTTTTAGATTCATTTAGTTATATTTTGGTCCATTTGGGTAAATAGATGCACCAGCGCAGCTCTAATTTATATATAATCAGGCCATAAATTCGAAATATTTTCAAAAATTAATAGCTTTAAAACCAGTGGATAAAAAAATGAAAGTCGAACTCGATGAGTGCTAATACCTGTGTTGAATGAATGGTACAGTAGGATATGCGCAAAAAAGTCCCGTCTACTCTTTCCTACCCTATATTTATTGGAACATTAAATCCGATTATAAGAGTAAATTTAATTAAGTACGGATATATTTTGCCGAGCCAAATAAAACAAAAAGCCTGGAAAACGAAGAGAGAACGAAGTGGGGACAGAATAACTGACAAATTAAATTAGGACTTTATAGCCCCCCCCCCCCCCGAAATTTATATATTGAAAACAGATTATTGAGTACAACATCCGAACACAATTTAAAGAAAATTCCATGGTTTTTTTTAAATCATTTTTGCTAGCTAATGTAAGAAATCACAATTACCCCAAACCCCTCCACGGAAAAGGAAATGCTAGGTGATGAGAGAGAGAGAGAGAGAGAGAGTCAATCACACGTGCGTTAACACCGTTCAAATTAAAGCTTGCTAGTTGGTCTGCCCTATCCTAGCTACCTCCTCTCTTTTCTCCTTTGAGTGGCTTAACTGTCTGTATATGATTGTATCAAATCAAACAATTTCAAATTCTAAATCAAAATTGAATATGACACTACAAAACTCTCTCTCTCTCTCTCTCTCTCTCTCTCTCTCTCTCATATTGACAATGACATTGATACCCTACAATACACTATTGCTAGGATACAGGTTGCAGATCCATGATTTGATTGGTTAATTTAGATATTGAATCTCGAATTTCGAATCTCGAATCTCGTATTTCGAATCTCGTATTTTGAATCTCGAATCTCGAATGATCCTTCTCGGCTTTCGTAGGTATCTGTTTCTTTTCTTCAAAATTAGACTTCGAATTTTGATTGAAAATAATATCTATGAAAAAGTTTCAAAAAATACCCCAAATGCACTCAAAGTACAATGACCATAAAAAAAAAGATAAAATGTTGTCAGTTTCAAATACAGTGGAAGCATTTAATTTCGGTGGGGCCAATTTTCGTGGATTGTGGGTTTTTTTCATATTCGTTGGGATGTAATTTTGTGGATGCGTCAGTTTTTAGTTTCAGGTGGTAAACTAAATCGTTCATAATTAGTTTTCGTTGAGGATGTAAATTCGTGGGTGAGGGCTTCCCTCGAATACCACGAAAATTAAGCCACCACGAATTTTATGATTCCACAGTAGACTAAACAGGCGACGAATTATTATTATAAGTCGCCTGCTCTTGATGGTTCTTCTGCTTCTTGATAAACACTGCAATCGCTGCTCTGTTCTAATTTGTTGGCTGCTATTTGCGACAAAAAATTGCTCAATCAATATTCCTTTTTCTTATCACAAATACAATTTTTAAGACGGTGAAAGTCAATGCAAAATAGCTTTGTATTCTTCTCCTCAACAAAATATCAGGTATTGTTGACCATATTAATGACACACATCATTCTAAAATCACAGGATTTAACTAGAAAATGAGTAAAGAGTTGCGATAATTGTATATAAGTAAGAAAACCATTTTAAGTTTGTGATATTCACAAAACAAAACATAAAATGTCCATGGTTTTGATGTACCGATCACTCCAAAAAAAAATGCATTTACTTCTTTAATCCAGAATTTCAACAGAAGTTCTTGGAAACTTTCAATTTAATGATTCTCAACCGACAAAAAATGATTTCATGAAAGATTCGATCATCAGGCCTCCGTCTGTTGCATATACTCTATTAACGGGAACATTCTCTCCCGTTTTATTTTCGCCCCTTTAGCACTCGTTACGAGCTAATTATAAACAGGGCAAATTTCAACGTCTCAAATTATCTCTCTTAAACACAACTGTGTCTAGGCGATTTCAATATGGGGCAAAACTGTTTGCAAGTGTAGAAGGGCGAAAATTACGAGGGGCTAAAATAACCCTGTATACAGTAATATTTAAACGACTGCAAACATATGACGGAGGCTTATACAAAATCGTGCGTTGAGATCAGACGGAATTAAAAACCCATACAACGGTTAAAAACGAAATATCATGCGAAACAACAAATAACACCATGTTCACTTCCTTGCGTCTAAAAATAACCCTAAATCATGTTGAGTCGGCTAAGACGATATAGTGGCTCGTAGAAAATGTTCAGGCATATTGATGGCGTCTGGTTGAAACTTATCACTTGTAGAGATTTTTAAACTATTACCGCAAACAACAATTTATCAATTTTTGATGTGAGAATTTCAAAGCGTTTTATTTATTACGTTTACTTAAATCAGAGACCCACGATTAATATTCATCGTTCACTTTTCAAAGAATTATATTTAATATTATCGATTTCATTTAGTTATTATATCACAACAATTAAGAACAAACTTGACACCTGATAAAACAAAGTTGTTTTTTGTTAATTTCATTAGGTAGGCAAGTACTTGGTAAAATTTCTCAAATGCGTTAAAAATTTCAAGATGGCCACCTTAGTAAAAAGACTTGCTATAAACGGTTTACGGAAAGACATTGTTTAAATGGCTGTGTTAGGGATACTTTATAAAGTCACGTTGAATATATTTATTGAAACTTTTTTTTTTTGGTTAACTAAGACACAGTACCCATTGCATTATCAAATTGGCTGTAATACATGTTAAATGCATAACGAATGTTTTTTTTAAGTGTTGATAATATCGTATAATGTTTTGTATAAAGAATAAAATTCCAGTCATGTTCTATAGAATTTACAGGATTCTTCGTGAACTATACACCTTAAACAGTCTGCATGTGACTACTAAATTTCTACACATACATATGAAATAATAATGATGCATTGATGTAACTCCATCAGCACTCCGGCTTCCTTCCACATTAAGAACTCCCTCTTACTAAATTTATGTCAACGAAACATATAATATTAGCTGTAGAACTATCAATGGTTGTAAAATAAATAAATCTTGGCATGCTTTATGTAACGAGCCCCTGGTGTAAAAGAATGTGTTCACAGTACAGCCCAACCATCTATGTATGTAATATGTCTGGTATAAGTCAATAGAGAGAGAAAGAGAGAGAGAGAGAGAGAGAGAGAGAGAGAGAGAGAGAGAGAGAGAGAGAACATTTCCAATAGTATTAATTCACACCAACACCAGAAACACTTCGCGGGGGTGTTAAGGAAGCATATGGATTCTGAGTTACATGTAATTTCGTGAAATCACAAATCTTAGTTGTTATGTACATATTCAATTATCTAAGCAACGAAACGTAGACCAAAAGCAAATAAAAATACTGAAGTCAAATTTTTTTCAGAAATTAGTTTGTATTACGTAGATTTACACATTGATGACGTCATGACTAAAAGTTGAATGTCGTGTGAATTTGACATATGGAGAAATCACGTACACTTTATTCATGAGCTAAATGTCACGTGACACTGTTCTCATTAATATTTATGTCTTCAAATTGTCTCCCTTACGAATGAAAATTACATACCTTTTATGTATGAAATTTGTGTTATTACGTCAAAACTTTCATTTTTTGAATGAGAACATGTGTTTAGGCAATGCATAGATTATCTGTGTATGTTTTTGTCACCACAATCAGTGATTCACACTTAAAATTCACTTTGAATACCTCTCTATCCAACCATAGATAATCTAAAAATATGACTTTACCGGCTAAAATGAGTAAATAAATAGATAAACTGTAATATAATCAGAATTATCTTGTGTACGATCTGTTACATTGTTGGAACTCTCTTATGTAAGAAGTTGAATAAAGTTAGTTTATCCGGTTATGCAACATGGCTGCATGAGTTATTACATGGTGTCAGAAAATCCGCGTCCATCAGTCAGGAACAATGTCACACAGCGGTATCAAAACTTTACCAGAATTTATTATAGCTGAATCTAACTCTGGAGCGAAAGAATGGGAGGCTTACAAGCGCGACTTTCTTGTGCATTTAGATGCTCTGGGACTGGACGACAAACCCGGTAAGAGGAAAGTAGGATTATTACTAGCTAACATGGGCCGGGAAGCTGTGAAAATCTACGATTCGTTCACATGGGCTCCACAAATAGAAGAGGACAGAGACAACAACATCGAGGCACAACCGGGAGAGAATAAACATGATCTACAGACAGTATTCAAGAAGTTCGATCGTCACTTTGGGGTCCATAACTATCGAAACATTAAAAGGCAAGAATTCTTGAAAACCAGGAGAGGCAAAAATACAATAATGGATTACATATCCGAGCTGAAACGTAAAGCTGAATTTTGTGAGTACGGAGAGCAGAAAGAAGGGTTGATATGTGACATGATAATTAACGGTGTCAATGATATGAAATGTTCAGAGAAGTTAATGGAAATTCCCGCTGGCGAATTAACCCTGGATAGGGTCATTCAAACCTGTCGTCAAGTCGAATTGACCAACGTGCATCTGAAAAATTTGGACGCTGAAAACCCATCAGTGAATTTTGCGAACACAAAACATAACACAAGCTACGAGAAACCAAGGACATTCGGACAACCAGTGCAGCGAGGGCAGAGAGGAGGAAGCAGATACCAAGGTACGCATCCGTATTGTGCAAATTGCAGCAAACATCACGTTAAAGGACATTGTCCAGCATTTAACAAGCATTGTGATGCCTGTGGGCAGAAAGGACACTTTAAGCATTCAAACCTATGTCAAAGTCGTGCAGCACCACCAAGAGGTCATCAGAGAAGTCGGAGAAATTTCAGAGGAAGAGGACACCCTCCGCGGCGCTCGCGAGTATATTATGCGGAAGACAACACACCTCATGACAACTCTGAGCTAGAAGAGATGTTTAATCAGTGCACAGTACAAGATGTGTGGACCGCGAGTACAGATACTAATTCAGAGTCAACCGGTGATTGGAAAGTTACATTTGACATTGGCAACAAGAAATTAACTTTGGACATTGATAGCGGTGCACAGTGCAACATATTATCCAAAACAAGTGCCGAGAAATTTTCGTCCGTTGCTCCGATCACTGATAGTAACGTTATTATCAATGGCGTAAGCACCAAAGTTAAAGCATTTGGACAGATAAGCTTACCATGCAAATACAAGGACACAGAAAGACTAGTTAGTTTCCAAGTGATTGACAATCCTCGACCCTTACAGTTACTTGGTAGGAAAGACAGCATTCTATTTGGCCTGATTGCAAGAGTTAACAGTGTCAATGTCAGTACCGCTACTGAGCAATTAAGGAAAGACTATGCAGATGTCATTGGACAGGACATTGGATGCCTTCCTGGCGAATACGAAATAAAAATCGACAAAACAGTGGCACCCGTAATTCACGCACCAAGAGCTATTCCAGTAGCTATTCGTGATCAAGTAAAACTTGAGCTTGACAACTTAGTTCGTTGTGGCATCATATCTCCAGTAACAGAACCAACTCCATGGGTCAACAGTATGGTATGTGTGCGGAAGAAAAATGGCCGCGTGCGAATTTGCATAGATCCATCAGATCTCAACAAGGCAATTATGCGTGAACATTATCCAATGAACAGTATTGAAGATATTGTGACAAGATTGCACGGAAGCAAGTATTTTTCAACCTTGGATGCTAACATGGGCTACTATCAGATCAAATTGTCTAAGACCAGTTCTATGTTAACAACATTTAACACACCCTTTGGAAGATACCGATACCTTCGTATTCCAATGGGGTTGAAATGTTCCGGTGAAGTTTTTCAGAGGGAGATGGTGACTCATTTTGGCAGCATGGAAGGAGTAGAAATCGTAATAGATGACATATTAGTTCACGGAAAGACCTTGGAAGAGCACACTGACCGACTCAAAAAGGTATTGGAAAAAGCCCGAACCATCGGATTGAAGTTAAACTCAGCTAAGTGTGAACTTGTGAAACCGGAAGTTGACTATGTTGGCCATCGTCTCACAGGAGAAGGCTTGAAACCATCAGCAGGCAGAGTAAAAGCAATTCTTGAGATGAAGGACCCAGAAGACAGAGGGGAACTTGAGACAGTACTTGGTATGTTAGCTTACCTTGCCAAGTTTATTCCAAGACTAAGTGAACTCACAGCTCCGCTACGGAAAATGAAAACAAGTGAAACTTGGAACTGGGACGTTGAATCGAAACAAGCATTCACAAATGTCAAGAAAGCACTTACCTCTACAGATGTCTTGAAGTATTTTGACGTCACTCGACCAGTGACTGTTACCGTTGATGCATCAATGAAAGGCTTAGGAGCAGCGATTTTGCAGGAAAATGGAGTTGTGGCCTATGCATCTCGAGCTCTAACCTCAGCAGAACAGAGATACGCGCAAATCGAGAAAGAGATGTTGGCGGTAGTCTTCGGATGTGAACGTTTCCACAAACTGCTGTATGGGAAGTCTAATGTGACAATAGAAACTGACCATAAACCACTGGAAACCATCATGAAAAAACCCATTCATACAGCACCAATGAGGATACAAAAAATGATGTTAAGATTACAGCCTTACGAGTTTAATCTCATCTACATTAAAGGCAAAGAAATTGGATTGGCAGACTGTCTGAGCCGACTACCATTAGAGAACAGTGACGAAAGGCTGATAGATGATGAAATGATGGTCATGGTTGCTGAAACCTTATCGTATACAAACCATGAAACACTAGTCGAATCTACGAAGAAAGATCAACAACTACAAATTCTGAAACAAGTTATTTGCCAAGGATGGCCAGAGAGGAAATGTGATGTACCACTTGAAGTCATGCCATTTTGGGACTTTCGTGATGAACTATCTACTTACAATGGACTCATCTATCGTGGGGAGCGTACAGTCATACCGTCAGAACTAAGAACAGTAACATTGAAGACAATCCACAGTTCTCACCAAGGGATCCTTAAGAGCAAACAGAAAGCTAGAGAATTAGTGTTCTGGCCAGGAATGAACAAACAGATTGAAGATGTTGTCAGCAGATGCAGTGCATGTTTAACACATAGAAACAAACCACAAAGGGAACCAATGATGATTCATCCTATACCTTCACTTCCGTGGAGCAAAGTTGGAACCGATTTATTTGAGCTTGATAATCGTCATTTCCTCATCCTAGTTGATTACTACTCAAACTTCATTGAAGTAGCAGAGTTAGAAAGGGACACCAGAGCGAAAACTGTCATAACAAAGATCAAGGAGTGTATTGCTCGTTATGGTATAATGGACATATTAGTGAGTGACAATGGTCCACAGTTTGCATGCCAAGAATTCAAAGAGTTTACAAGAGCATTTGGGATCGACCATGTCACATCATCACCATTACATCCACAATCAAATGGACTTGCAGAAAGATCAGTACAAACAATCAAGAACATCTTAAAGAAATGCACAGAGTCTGGAGATGATATGTACTTAGGGCTACTTGATCTACGCAACACCCCCAGGGATAACGAAATCGGATCACCAATGCAACGTCTTATGTCCAGGCGAGCTAAGACACTGATACCCATCAGTGACACATTGCGAAAGCCATGCATTATAGAACCAAACCTAGTATCTACTCGTCTTATGGAATACAAACAGAAGCAAAAATTCTATTATGACCAAAGTGCAAAACCAAGACCACAGTGTGAACTTGGAGATTCCATACGCATTCAAACACCTGATGGTTGGAAACCAGCAACCTACGTGTCAGCCTCTGTACATCCACGTTCTCATATTGTTGAAGCTGGCAGTCAGGGAAGAACGTACCGCAGGAACAACTGTAAACTGATGAAGACAAGGGAAGACCCGCATGTGATCCAACCCAAACATGAAGGATTTGCGTCGCCCACTCTTGAAGTTCCGATCCTGAGAAACCCATCGGCAAACCATTTACCACCAGCAAAGCCAAAACCAGCATTACCAGAGGAGAAGCCAAAGGTTGAGCAGAAGTCCGAGCCAGGACAAGCACAAGATACACAGCGAAGATGTACACGTTCCGGACGAGCCGTCACAAAGCCAAAGTACTTATCCGACTATTCCGTGTGATTATCTATTATGTGAAAGGGCATAATAATCCCTAGTCAGTTAAAACTCATTTGTTATGTTAATTAATTACGTTTAGTTGATGTTACACTAGTCAGTGTATTTCTAGTCATTCTGAAATTTGTCCAGCCTAATTTGCAGTAAGAACAATATTGAACATTGGATCTGATAATATTTTATTTGTACAACTCATTTGAATTAACTTAACTATGTATTTCATTCGAATCTCCAATTAACACAATTATAAGCTAAATATAAATCAGAGTGTTGAATTTCATAAAAGGGAAGATGTAATATAATCAGAATTATCTTGTGTACGATCTGTTACATTGTTGGAACTCTCTTATGTAAGAAGTTGAATAAAGTTAGTTTATCCGGTTATGCAACATGGCTGCATGAGTTATTACATAAACAGCCAAAAATATCAGCTTGAAACCGAATAAAATTATAAAATGAAAAAATTCATTCAATTTATAACGATAATTCTTAATCAAAAATATGCAATATGCCTAATGATTCAATATAAAGACTGTATAAATGCCTATTATAGTTGCAAGTCCGATGGCTTACTGAGAAAGTCTTGAAAATGCTAAATTGGAAGTAAAAAGGAACCGACAAGACTTTTTTAATTTGAGTCTAAATTTCTGACACAACTAGTTTGCAATGTAAACTTTGTAAATATATGAGGAACTACTTTACCTATGAATGGCAAGTATTTTAAAAATAATTCCAAAATCCCTTCATGACGCCTTTCAACACTAAAACACACTTTATTCCTACAACGCCCCGCTTCGATATTTCAGATTCAAAAGGAACCGCCATCTCAATATCTAATGTAAACAAAACAAGCACATTCCAATCCCGGATGATGTAAATGACAGAACCAAATGAGAAGAAAATATTTTTGAAATACTTATTTTTTATAATTTGTGATTTTTCTCATTCCTTTCTATATATTCTATTGTAATGAAAATCGCCATTGTGATAACAATATGGCCGCTATGCAAATTAGTAAAATGTACACCATTTCTCCATATGATCGGAAAGCATTGTAAACATATTCAAAATATAACTAATCTAAGAACTCTAATAAAATATTGTGGTGTGATTTATTGAGAATGGAACATAAGAATACTGGGAGAGATAATAGTTTTATCAATCATTCGCTAAAAGGTATGTAAATTTGCTTTTATTTCTCGGCCAGGCTTTCCTCTGTCGTTGTTTACGATATAAAAATCCGACTAGAACAACACTACCCCGCATATATTGAACTTGGAATTTTATATGTATCGTTAGTTTGATCAATGCTTAAATTGAAAAGTGCTGCTAGAATCCCATGTTGTGTGTTGTTTTGATGCAACTTGCCGTTTTCCGTACAAACTTTATTAATGTTGGGAAGGTTTTACGAGAACCGGATGAATAACTATTGAATTAAGAAAAACATAGGATTCTAGCAGCAGTTTTGATTAAACTGAGATGTTTTGCCTTCACTTGGTATGTTTATTTTAATTTGGAAACTGCGGGGTAGTGTTGTTCTATCTCATTTTATGTTAAGGAATATACGTAAGCTATTTATAGTTGTCACGTGATAATGCACCAATGTGGCAGTAATGTACTACCCGATTTTATTGCACTGACATCTTTTTCAAAGGATAATACTAAGTTTTTAATCGTATTTAAAATAGTTATTTAATTTCACGATTTTGAATATAACAGTCAAAATAAGACGCTAAATTGCCCATATGCTTCCTTAACACCCCTGCGTTGTCATGTGTTTAAATTTTCATAATTTTGGCTTTATATTTTGCTATCATTCTTTTGTAGCCAAGTTTGCTAGATATACATGTATGTCGAAAAAAGCAGAAAAGGGCCAGTATTTAGATTATCCAAATGTTCACATTGTGAGCAATAAAACTTTGCATAAACAAGAAAAAACCTGGTAATTGGGCCGAACCGTTTATGTTCAGGCACCGTTGCCAGATTTTACCAAGCTGTCTGCTTAAAAGAAGACACAAATATTTTTAAAGATTGAATCTTTACAATGTTGTTTAACTAAATAAATAGATATAATGAGCAACATTATATGTTCACGTCCTACAACAAACAAAACCGGATGTGACGCGCAATAGGTCACCTAGGTATCTATCCATTAGGAGGTCAAGAGAGGGATAAACATTTTTTTAAGTAAATTGATTTAAAAAAAAATATTATTTTGGTTAAAAAACACCTGTTAAATCAAAAACAGGCGTTGTCAATTTATCTAAAAGAAGATAAATGTAAGAAAAAAGAAAAGTTTTAAGGAGAGGTTAATTACAAATCTTAACATGCATTTAAAAATACAAACCGAATTTCAAAAAAATGTATCAGTGCTAGAGCTGGTCGTTCGACATTTGAATCATCCAGGAAATGGATTTTTATTTAACAACGCAATATATCTTGCACCTTAATGTAACTGGTGTTTTTCTAGTAAACATGCAAACTGTGGTTTCTGAATAAACTTGTTGTGCATTTTAATGATATTTACGCAAATTTTCCCAAAATTTTAAATGGATTAGAATTTCTGTAATTTTTTAATGTCAAAAGAGTAACGTCCATTTTTAATGATTGATAGAGAGGTGAATTATTCTTATAAAATACAAAATGGTCCGTAAAAAGAGTACTGGTATTGATTGGTACGCTATTAGTTATTTGTTGTAAGTTGTAAGTTTTGAAACATTTATTTGGCTGATATGGTTCTCCTATTAATAAATACATATTTGTCAAGTTTTAGGTAGATGGGAACTCATTAACCACATAAGTCACTGGTTAGGTTCTGAAATAACAAAAGAATTTTTTTTCAAATATATTCATCATCTTTAATTAAGTGAATATACATCACACATTGGTGGTATGATGTCAAACATTAATCTAAAATGTATAATATTTTTTATCAAAAGTTTTCACTTTTTTATATTTTATAACCGACCACTTTTACTGGTAGATGTTTGAGCATAAGTTGATGTAGAGGTTGCAACTAATTTTTCTAATATTAAACATAAATCCAATATGTATACCTCATACCCTTAAGCTTTACATAGATTTACATTCAAAATCAAAATTGCAAACACAGCATGAAGCTAGTTTTAACATAATCTAAATGAATTTAAAAATGGTAAACAATCTTTACTACTATATTAAAATAATAGACTCGAATTTTTTGGCTTTAATACAGATAAATCAGAAGAGTTCTGTCTTTTGTTTTATATATTTTAAACATCATTGGTACTTAAAGATTGTCAATTTGTTTTTATTTTTCCTCAATCAAGCTTCGCAAATTATTAATTATCGAAAATTCTTTTTAAAAATCCGGAAATCATCTGAATTTTTTTGGATTTTACGATACTGCGCATGCGCATTACATTCACGCTAAATCACGGTTGGCTCTTTAGTTAATGTTTCAACAACATCAGATTTGCATGCATGTGTGTCAATTCGAAGCGATTAAAAACGTTAGTGAAAAAGTGTTGAATTCTTCATTAATATTAATATGAATCCAATTCATATATGAAAGGTATTTATAGCCTCAAAATGGTTTGCTATACATAATTTAAGTGTTATTTCCAATGCAGATTCATTAATTTTCTCCAAAAGCGTTTCGGAGCGTTTAAAATGCATGCAATGTACAATATATAAGATAGGATAATACTAAAGATCGATCAAAAGTGTCAAATTATATTAGGTAACAATAAGTAACACTGGGTCTCTGATGTAAAAACTTTGTTCTTCTTGTTCTTATTGTAAATGTAAATCCTATATTTTAATTTGATAGGATGGAGAGGGTAGCATGGATATGATTTTGAATTAAGCATGCCTGATACAGGATACTATTTAGGACAGGGGCTAAGTTGCAAACACCCTTTTATACTCGAAACAGTTTCAATCCTTCTTGAATTCGCCAAAACAGTGCCCCGTGTAATTGATACATTACGTTATTTGTAAGCGAATGGATTGGAAGATATTGGTTTATGAAGATACCATTGCAAATAAAATCAAGAAAAAAAAGTAAAAAACAGAAATCAGTGTTGATTGCAGTCTTTATTGAAGATAGAAGATATAAGATTACTGCAAGCAATAATACGAAGAGTCGTTTATTTTATTATGCTTAATTGCCCACTAATGTTATTATTAAAGGTCACGTGATCAAATCCTGTGAAGCCCGATGGTCTCCTCAAAAGATTTGATCACCTACCAACCAAGTTTATATCCCACTGAACTTTTTAGCATTGCTGTTTATTACTCATTTCTACGTTTGAAAATGCAAAATCGTCCAGAATTGTTAAAATTATTCAGGTTTCCAAAAATCCAACCTCAAAGCGAAAAGTGCGTGCTATGATCATTGTGACGTCCTGAACAAGTTCACACTGAATTAAACGTTTTTACTTTTGCGATAGGTTCAAATAAGGAAACATATGTAATTATATGTATATAGATTTGAAAGATTTTAGACGCTATGAATATTTACAACAAAAATTCAATGACATGCTTTGTTTAAAAAAGAAGAAGAAGAAAATAGATGACCCGGTCTTCTTGGGATGGCTATGTTATTTTGTTCAGACCAAGAGTTAGAGAACTCGAAATATTTTTATCCATCAGATATAAGAATAATTAAATTTGTTAGATAATATCATAGTTCTACATCACCTGTCAACTTATGAGCGATTCTGTTGATGTAGTGCTGTAATATGACCATTTTACTGTCCGTATTCTGGTCGGCAATTTTGCAAGGTTAATGATTTTTATTATTAAACCTTTAGACTTGAACAAGTCTACACAATTAGGAAAACTTACCGAGTGTAGAAGAACAATTGCAGTGATCTGTAATATGATCAATGGTGTAATATTTTTTTTAGAATTAAAAAAAAAACAACCCAACTTTTCAGCAGCTACTAGCAAGAGAGGTACATATATGCGTATGAACCTTTAATTTAAATGCATAAGGGGGGAGAGTCAGATAGCAATGTATCCTTCGAGAAATGACATTTTACAGGGTAGATTATGTCTGTGGAAAATATTTTTATTTCTCTAGGAATTTTGGGGTTTTTTTTATATTATAAAATTGATTAATTTATAGCTCTCTCTAATTATCTGGTATCTGATAATCTAGAAAAAGTAGAATATTATTATCACCCGCTTGTGACCTAGACGTTTTATTTCACATTACATTGAACAAAAAATACATCGGTTATTTTCAAACTGCTTTATTCAGCCAGGTAGTAAAAAAACACATTGCGTTGGTTAATGTTTTGGTTATTGTTTTGGCAGGGCATCAAACTTAAAGATGAAATTTTCTTCTCTAGATAACAATAAATTTGATATATCTGTGTCAATCAACCATAATCAAATCTAAAAGAGAATGAAAAAGAAATATTTATGAATGAAATATGATGCTTGTCTACTTTTGATTTCAAACCATTTATTTACATTTAAATATTTTTTATTTATTTTCAATAACGGATAATCGTAACACAATGCTATATTCTTTTCAAAATACTGAATGTTTCTATTACAAATGGATGCACTTGTTGTTTGGGCTTATTGTTTTCCATTAATGTAAACGAAATGTATTCAATTATGAATCTTAGCTTATTCAAAGGTGAATATTCATCTGGAATTTCGATTACTCTATTTAAACGGGCCCCACTTTTACTCGAAAATGAATTTTCCAAGTTTAATAACAGATGTTCTATAACTGTACTCAAGACACCGTTAGGTCGCATGGTCGAGTGAAATTATTGTAACTGAAAGATATATTGAAACACATTTTCTAAACCTATAACGTTGATCTCGTTACCCCCTAACCTTAAAAAAAAAATGAAGGTTGTATTGTTAAAAAAGGTATTTCTATTTTTATTTATTTTATGTTTTCTTTACTAGTATTTCAAAAGATAAATTGGTCAAACTCTTTCATTGCTTTCAAAACTGGTAAAACTTTATGATCGTAACTTAAAATATGAAATAAGTTCTACATGTATTCCTCATCTTTTTTATCCAGCTAACTTCCATTTTTACCTATCTAACATAAAGTAATTGACTTTTCAATACCTCACATTGATCTCAATTAAATCATAATTTTCTTTTATTAAATTTTGTTCTTAGAAGCTGTAATTTACAGCTATATGAAAGACTAGCATATAATCACTTACATATACTTACACGTTTGCATACATTTTGTCCTATTTCATTCACCCCTTGTTTGTAAAATGATGAGAACGGGATTATCAAAAGTCTTTTAGCTTCTTTCCCAATTCGTTATTCACGACAATGTACATGGGCGATGTGAATTTTTAAACGACGAATATTGTTTAAACTTAAATTTGTCCTGGCAGTGAGTATCAAACAGAACAAAGAAAATGAGGGGTAAAATCATATTTACTGTACACTAATTTGACAAAAGGAAGTTAATTAGAGGGCAAATTAATGAATAATCTACAACCCTTTACACAGATATAAGGCAGCCATTGACGTTTGCGGTTTCAGAAGACTAATTGATTACAAAAATAAGTAATTCATCAAAACAAAATTTTTGTATCGTTTAGACGATTTTTACTGGTCAGTTTTGAGATTTAAAAAGTATAAAACCAGATGATTTTGTTGATTTGACATCACCAAACAGTCAGGCTTCCAGACACAAAAAAGTAAGTTTTAAAGGGGAAAACCATTTTAGATCGATATATGCGATGATAAAAATCTTAATTTATCAAACCGACGATGATTTTACAAAAAAGATATATAAACGTTTAAAGATAACATACCTTATGTTTTGTTTGTTTATCAATATTGCGTGCACTGATTTATTTTAAAGAAATATAATATTACCGACAATAAGTTACATTACCCATGAAACTATATTAGTGTGAAAGCTAAAAATTAAAAATGGTTCTGTTTTTTGTTAACAATAATTTAGTATTTTTATCGACGAGTGAAACATGTACAGATTAAAAATAATAATAAGATATCTGCACAGAGCGGAAAAGAAATAATGTATTATATATATTTTAAGATCATGAAAAACGTGCGTCTCTTACTTTAATTTATACATGTACATGTATGTGTATTTTACAGAATTAAAGATTAAATCGCATTTCTCAATATAAATTGAAACAGTTTTGACACCACGTGTTAAATCAAACTGATTTCAATCCGTGTACTATCTGTATATATTCTTGATTTTTTGGTATGAGTAAATGCGAGGCCGTCGTTTTTATATATACATATGAATTTTGTTATATAGGTCTAACATGAAGGTTGCAGTCGCCATTTTGGTTCTAGCCCTTTCTTCCGTTTATGCTGGCAAAACAAAGTATGGCAGCAAACATGCCTACCCATATTCTTCTCCGTATGGTAGCCTGCAAGGAGGTTTTCTAGGACAGCCAGGCTTAGGTGGAAGCTTAAGTGGTCCATTCAACCAACTCGGTCGTGGAAGTCAAGGTCTCGGCGGCCTTGGAAACCTCAATCCTTTAAGTGGAAGTCTGTATCCTTATGGAAACCAGCTTCAATATGGAAACCAAAATCCTTATGGTAGCCAATATCCATATGGAAACCAGCTTCAATATGGAAACCAATATCCTTATGGTAGCCAATATCAATATGGAAACCAGTTTCCCTATGGAAGTCAATACCCATATGGAAACCAATACCAGTTAGGAAACCAAAATCCTTATGGAAACCAATATCCTTATGGTAGCCAGTATCCTTATGGAAACCAGTTCCCCTATGGAAATCAATATCCATATGGAAGCCAAAGTCCATACACTTTGGGAGGTGGTGTGTTAGGAGGACCTTTCTCCGGAGTAGGATCTGGTTTAGGAGGACCTTCATCTGGAGTAGGATTTGGCTTAGGAGAACCTTTGTCCGGAGTAGGATCTGGTTTACAAGGATTGGGGGGACAAGGTTTCTTAGGCAACCAGTATGGTACAGCTTATGGTTCCGGATATGGAAAGAAGAAGGTGTATTAAATAATCCAAGGTACGAAATATGCTTTTTGTTCCCCAGTAAATGCCCTCAAAATCGTTATTTAAAATTTCGTATGTAGTCAGTGATTAAACTGAAAAGTAGCCTTTGTCGTAATGTTTTAAGCACCCCTGTTGATGTGAGAAAAATATAAGAAAATACAAAACGCTTATAACGAAGTGCCAGAGACAGGCGATTTTAATTTGTTATTAGCCTAATTCGTTCTTTTCAGTCAAGTTTATATCATGAAAATAGGTCACTGGGATTGAAAAACACTTCGCTGTAAGCGTCAATTCATGATAAGCTTTATCGCGGTAATCGTATTTTACTGTATTTTAAAGCGCACTAAATTGAATAAGACTCTGTTATATTGTTAAATACACAGTTTGAATTAACACTCTTCTTTCTGTTGCAGATGACGATTAACGCTTCCATTGTTTACTGATGTTGGACTTTTTAAAATAAATTATTTGCATTTAACACATTTGTTATTCTTTCATAGATTAAAATAAACTAACAATTTGTGCTTTAAAAAATGATGTTAAAAAATCAACTTGTTGATCGTTGCGATGAGCGGTTAGTCAAAAAGCTCGTTCATGAACTTACGATATTCAATATTGAAATGTAAACCTTGGTTTATGTTTTGTTTGTTAACGAATTTCAACACGCAGCTTAGTGCTTATTAGTCTAATTTATCATAGGGATAATTGTTCAACTCCTTTTTTGATATTTTTGATATTTGTTTTGCAAAATTGATTCTATTAAAGAAAAAAAAATGTAATATATGTAAGTTCTTCCATAATATTGAACAGACACACATGGGGTAATCAATGCGGTTTCAGATTAATGGGATATTGTCACGATTTTTTGTCGAATTTTTTTTTAGAGGACTTTGTGCAGTATGGTCAAATATCTGCCCCCGATTTCAACCAATTTCTAAATATTATCGTATAAAAATAAAATCTACACAAATCATTGTATAGAGAATGCTTATAACTTAAATCTTGATTTTAGTCACCATTGCTCATTCGCTGTTTGTGTATTACGTCACTTAAATGACCTAAATCCCGCAAATTTGCAAAAAATGAAAATATTCTCATTTGTTCTCCATATTTTGCATTCGGAAATATAGAGCGCATGTCTGCTTAAGTGCGATTTTAACATATGTTTTTCGTCAGATAGTTATACACATTGTATTAAAAAATGATACTTGAGCAAGCCTGCGCTCGATGTTTCACAGTCGAAAACCATAGGAAATTACCCATATCTTGCAACAAAACATCAATTTATCAAAAATAATGCAATTTTCATGACGTCATTTCTACATTATGATGTCACTGTGGTGATAACCTTTTACACCTTTATTTCCAATATGATTTTAACTATCTTTCACCCTATTTTTAAAGCTCTTTCTAAGATTTCTAAGATGTTCGGGGCAAAAAATGCATAAAACCGCATATAGTCCTTACAACGACAATATTAATTGGCAACCGAAATTTGAGTTTCAATAATTGAATAATAAGCGAGTAACAGAGCATACAATTATTTACTGTGTAAACATTTTGAATGCTGAAGTAAAAATACCTGTTTCACACATGAATTGAATCTGTGTAACGTTTGGAACTGTTTATGCACGCTTAAAACGAATAAAAATGTAGACAAATTAGCTTGAAAATATTTTTTACTGGTATACTGATCTTTTGTAAACTAAAACAGGATACGGGCCTTGTTTACATGGCAAAGAATTGTGAGCCCTGTATTTTGCTTTTACCTTTACGACTGACTCTCAGATTTCGTTTGATAGTTAGAAATGCATTACTAAAACATTGTAAATAATAAAAACTTAAAATAGAATTTGTCCAAACTCGTGACCACGCCATTTTAAGTTGATTCACCAAATGACGTAAATATATATATTTGAACTTAGTGGTCACCTTAAAGGTATCACACCGGTAATCGACCAATCAAAATGAACTTAGTCAATTGTAGTTCCATATATACTTCAGAATTATTTTTTTTCTTGAGTGCATTTTTACATTTTCCTTTTCTCAGTTTTAAATTTTTTTGTACCACTGAGTAGGATATTTCATGTATTTTGTTAGGTGATGATCTTTTTTCACAGGGACAACTTCTTTCAGGGCACTTGCAGCAGCTTCCTGGGGAGTGTGCAGTCTGTTTACATACAAATGGAAAACACGTGGTTTTGAGGGTAGACCTGTTTGGAGCTAGATATTTTGAGAAAATGCCGTATCGCTTGCCCTTTTTATGGTGTTAGCTGATGAGATAGGTAACAAATAACATTTCCTCCGAGTATTTTGTCATGGGAAATACAAAATGATTTTTAAGATTTTTCCCCCTCTATAGTGCTATTTAGTGAATACAATTACCAGTGTGATACCTTGAAGCGACTTCTTCGTAATCAAATGAAATTACCGCTACTGAAATGTTTACATGGAGATATTCTATATCAATTGTTTCTTTTAAACTGACAAATCAACTGCCAAAAGTATATCATTGTGCATACAGTAATAACTAAAGACATGCGTTAAAGCAACGTTCGTGGTTTGATTCACGAACGATTAGAATTTCCGACGGATGTTCTAATCATATGTTATTACACCAAAAGATGTTTGCTCCAAAGGATGGGCGATATTACAAGACTTAGTTAAGTTCACTTTAAATACGTTTTACCATTAAGGTGACAATTTGGTCTTTTGCAAATTGACAATATATGATTAATCGATTTGAAAAATAGTTTATACGTTTTGAATGTAATTTTTTTGTCTTCAACTCGTGTGATTTATTCCATGGTAGTCGCTTTGTAAAGCAGATATATAAGATAATATTTTGTTTACTCTGTCATTAACTTAATTTACTGTCTGCTCACAAATTGTATACTTTCTTAGAAACATTAAGTTAATATGTTTTTGTCTATTTTCGTAGAGATTTTCTTTAAATTCATGTTAAAGTAAGAAAAAAAAACAAGAACCCATAGAGAAACAATGATATGACGTGTATATTTATGGTTGGATTGTGTCCATGTATCTATTTGTTTGTTACATTTATCACACACTTCCCCTCTTCACAACGTAAGGTCTTGGGATTGCGGAACTCAACACAAACCCTTGACATAAATCGCTATTTAGAAGTCGGGCTCAGGCCGTCGTATTCCATTGGCTCCAGGTCCTAATTTGGAGCCAATCAGACTGTTGTTTTCATTTATATCAGAAATGATATAAACAAATGTGGCTGCGGACATATGTCAGATAATAGCAAGTTTTCGATCTTCTTGACGCATATTTATGAGTGATAACCTAGACAAACATTGCTTATTAATGTTCTTCTAAACCGTTCACTCTGTTAGAACAGCTTTCTGAAGTTATAAATACCTTGCATACATGTACCTTTGGAAAGCGATGAAAAGTCACCATGTGCTTCGTTCTAATTAATATGTACTGATTATCTTTTACATGTTAACATGATATCGAGAGCTTAAAATTTTCAATAGGACAATTAATAATTTTGAATTTTTCGCAAATTTTTCATTCGAGAACTGTCATCCTTGTGTTCAACCCAAACTACGCATTAAAAGGAGTTATTCATGGTGCACTTTATTTTTAGAATTATTACGGAATGTTGAACGTGAACCCGATTTTTAGATAGCGGATTATGTCAAGGGTTTGTGTGAAGTTCCGTAATCACAAAGCCTTGACGTTGTGAAGTTGACATTTCCCCCTTTTTCTTGTTCTTTTAATTGTTTGTCTATTCACATACAGTGTGAACATGTTGTGCCGATTGCTTTTATTGAAAAAGCAATAAAAATAGATTTTAAAATGCATCTTTGTTTTTAAAAATGTGTTTCTATAAAGGGATAAAAAATGACAAAATTTATCAAATACTTTTATAGCTGAATTTAAATTTTAACAGCATATTCACACGAATAGCTTTGTACACTGCCTGCCCGTATTTTACTAGCAGATGAATATAGATATACGTTTAACAATTACAGTTGTTATTTGCCTCATATTTTAATTGAGTGAAATGTAGGTACAAAATCAGGATGTACATGTAAAAAAAAATATAAGTTATAGTTTTCAATGTCCAAATATATATTTATGCAGCGAAGGATGATTCGATGTTAATGTATTTGTCGTTTTCATTTGAATACTCCCTTCTCTTCCGTTTAAATAAAACGTAAAAAAACGCGACTAGAAAAAAATAAATGCAAATATGTTAAAAGTATTTAGATGAAAAAGTTGTAACTAGTTTCTAATCCATTACAGTACTTTTCCCAGGCTATAGGAGATTGATTGATTTTAGTCTATACAAAACGATCCCAATTTTACTATTTTGTATAGCTTGATTATTTGTTTAAAAATTGTCATATGATGGTAAGCAGAGTAATTTTGGGATAAAACAGAATAGTTTTTAAGGTTATGAAATCTGTTGATTCAAGTACTTATATGTGATAATTAATTAAATATTAGATGTTCATAAAAGTATTTGTGCTTTATGATGAAAAAAAATATGAAGATGTCATTAACATGTCATATAAGATAGATTTACCAATGCATATGTAAGCCATATTCAAATAGTCGAACCTTATTTCTATTCTACTATATTAAAATAATAGACTCGAATTTTTGGTCTTTAATACCGATAAATCGGAAGAATACTATCTTTTGTTTTATATATTCCAAACGTCATTGGTACTTGAAGATTACCAATTTTTTTTCTCTCAGTTAAGCTTCGCTAATTAATAATCAACGAAAATTCCTCCAAAAAAATCCCCGAAATCATCTGGATTTTTTTTTGATTTTACAATTTTGCGCTTATGCAATACATTCACACTAACGGGATCTTTAGTTTATGTTTTCACAATATCATATTTGCATGAATACTCAGAGATGATAATTCAAATACAGGTAAATTTTCATTGAAAATTTGCTATATATTCTGTTCATATATATTTCTGATTTTTTTTATGAAAGTATGAAATAACAAATATATATACATTTCAACTATGTACTTACTTTTGTCTTCGTGATGACAAAAAGTATTTGATTACATGCAAAAAATTCACATTATATTTCTTAGGAGAGTAAAGATAGAATATGTTTCATTGTAAAAATGAATAATGTCATACAGACCAAGTTTTACGATAGAATGCGTTTCGTGTATTGTCTCTGTAGCAATGAAAATACATGTACGTTGGTGAAAAAGAGTTGAACTCTTTCCTTATATGGATTAAAATTTTAAGATTAAAGGTATTTACAATCTCAAAAATGTTTATTATTTGACTATTATTTTCAAGGCAACTCCATCAATTTTCTCTAAAATCGTTCCGGAGCGATTCTGCATTTTTCTGGTACATTACGGGTATATGGAAGGCATTCTAACTGTGGTGAGTGCCTTTCCCGAGACACAGTTAGATTTATCAAACTAAGGAAAGAGTAGTGAAAATAATAGTATCATTGTACGCTTTTAGCTTTTTTATGTAAAGGTCAATAATATGGTGTGTCGATGTATCTAATTCGTAAATGTCCGATATACAATGTCAACCCGTGCACGCACTTGTCAAAGTCCCTTATATCTTTAAGGGGGCATGGTCACGATTTTGGTCAAATTTTTTTTCTTCTGTTCTTATTATTTGCAACGCTTTAAGAATGCATTTCTAATGATCAAATGAAATTTGGGTGCCAGTCGTTGAGTTTTAAGCAAGATACAGGGCTCACAATTCTTCGTCATGTAAACAAGGCTCGTGCCCTGTTTTTGTTTACATGTGTTAAATATAACAGTGAAAAATCTTTTAAAGCTGGTTTGTCTACCTTATTATTCATTTTAAGCACAAATAACCAGTTCCTAACGATTAACACATTTATTTTAGGTCTAAAACTGGAATTTTCACTTCAATATTCGAAATGTAAACAAACGCTTTGTTTACATAGCGAAGAATTGTAAGCTCTGTAACTCGCTTATATCTCATCAAATGACACTCAAATTTTGGTTGCGTATTAAAAATGCCTTACTGAAGCATTGTAATCATTAAAATCGAAAAAATCCTTTTTGACCAAAATCGTGACCATGCCCCTTTAAACTCCAGTACCAGTTTAATCCAAGGAAAACCGCGATGAGATATCCAATTCACACATATATAGTCTCTCTTTACTGTTATTAACTCCATGTCAAAAGTTTAAAACGTCAGACATAAGTCTGGATGCATGAATGATTTATTAAACAACAACTAATTAGACTGATCAACAAGATAAAAATTCGATCTGGACCTGTCGTAATTCAAACCTGAAACAACAAAAAAGATGATTAAATGACCTCAATAAATTAAAGACAAACTAACAAAAAATAATCTTGTTCAATGATTCATGGTGTTTTTATTTTAATTAAAGAATTTTATATACAAAAGAGTCCACAGGGTCAACACTTTATTAATCCCTTGTACGTTATATAATGATAAAAATATATATTTAGCTATGCATTATTATTCTATACCAAAAAATCCTGTCAAACTTTACGATTGATGATTGTATAAAATATATATATATATATATATATATATATATATATATATATATATATATATATATATATATATATATATATACGAATATTTTAAAGTAAAATGTGTCAAGTTCGTCCAGGCCAACCTGTATACAAATGCAAAGGAAGTTTACAATACCGAAAAAAGAAACAGGTTCCAGATTCAAAATGGATTAAATTTACCTCTTCTAAGATAATAGATGTTTATTAATCACAAACGAACGAATAAATGCTATAATTATTATAAAATTAAGATACAGTTATAGAAATAAAAAAGTTGATAACTAATGGTGATATATAAATTTTGTTCATCAAAAAGCGTTTTATAGGACTAAAATATTTACGACTATGTGTACGCTCTTTTGTAAAACGCAGCCTAGGTTTTTTGAATAAATGATAAATAAAAAAATCAACTTTCAAATATTACTTAAAAGTTCTGTATAACATTTTCAAAACCCAAAAATCAAATATACATTTTACACATGTTAAAACATAATGGTGTAAAATGAACTGTTCTTATTACCTGGTTTGTTTAATAGGTCCTTTTGTGTACACCATAGCCGCCTGACGAGTAGCTTCCATATCCGCTACCAATTGGGTTGTATCCATATCCACTGTTTAATGGGTTATATCCATATCCGCTACTCAATTGATTGTATCCATAACCGCTACTCAATGGGTTGAATCTATAACCGTTAATCAATGGATTGTATCCATAACCACTACTCAATGGATTGTATCCATATCCGCTACTCAGTGGGTTGTATCCATAACCGCTATTGAATTGATTGTATCCATATCCGCTACTCAGTGGGTTGAATCCATAACCGCTATTGAATTGATTATATCCATATCCGCTACTCAGTGGGTTATATCCATAACCACTACCTAATGGATTTCCATAACCGCTACTCAATGGGTTATTATATCCATAACCGCTACCTAAGTGGTTGTATCCATAACCGGTATTGAATTGGTTGTATCCATATCCAAGGTAATTATCATCTCCAGAGTACCCATTATAATTGTAACTGCTGTAAGGGTTGACACCATATTGATATTTATTGTTGTAGCTGGTTTGGTAGTGACTGCCCACTCCGGAATGATGAGGTCTAACAATCATAAAATAAAAAAAACCTCAATCAGATAAGCGATTGCAAAGAAAAAATATATACTACAATGATGAACAAAATAAAAAAATTACAAAACATAGCATAAAAAAGTGATTTGTTAAGTGATTTTCTTTTTCTTGCCTCTTTATTGATAACAATTCACAATTCTTTTTGGCGGATGAAATAATTTCACTTTCTATTTATTTTTTTTATCTTGTTATTATCAGGTAAAAACTGCAATGGAAACCAAATTTCAGCAATAAAAGAATATTGGAGTTGAACAATTTAATTGTTATGATAGTTATCTCACACGATGACATAAATATCATTATTTATAACATACCCATGGCCGTATCCTGTCTTTTTGTCATAAGAAGTCGTTGGAATAGCTACTGTTAGCGCAATGTATACAGCAAAAAGAACCAAACGCATCATTTTGGCAGGATACACTGACAAAAACACAACGATCTATAAAAAATCAGTGACATTTTTTAAAAGAAATATTTAATTAATTGAAAGATTTAAGAAAGTGCTCATGTTAATTCTATAATGATTTTGTATTGAGAATACAAAAACGTTCTTCTCGTAAAACAGATACGTAGAATCTTATTTCGTGATAAAAAAAATCATTTCGTTTATAAAAAATAAATGAATAAATAAAAGTGAACAAGCAAACCAAATTATAAAAAAGTTGAAATGTAATAAACACTGTGCCGGATAATTATGCCAGTGCCAAGGTGGCATTTTTGCACCCGCTTAAGCTGCATATATCGAAAAATTCAAATATGCCATATGATAGACCATTGCTTAAAGTGTTAACAACCACCTTTGTTATCAGTGTATCTCACCTGTCAGGTAAGATATTTACCTTTCAAAAATAAATTCCCATAGGAAAATAATTTTTCCCATAGGAAAATCAATACTCCTATAGGTAATTTGAAATTTCCTATCGGAATACAAGAACTTCCTATAGGAATTTAATTCCGATAGGATTTTATAAAATCCGATAGGAAAACTTAATATCCTATAGGACAACTACATGTCTGAATCAAATTCCTACAGGAATTGCCATTCTCCTATAGGAAATATAATTCCTACAGGACTTTTAACAAATCCTATAGGATTGTCAATATTTCCTGTAGGAGAGTCAATTCACCTATGGGAATTATCATTTTCCGATGGGATATAAATTTTTAAAGGTAAATATCTCACCTGTCAGGTGAAACACACTAAAAACAAAAGTGGTTATATACTCTCTAGACAATGGTCTATCATTTGCTATACATGGATTTTTCCGAAACTGCATCTTAAGCGGGTGCAAAAATGCCACCTTGGCACTGGCATAATTATCCGGCACAGTGTTAATATCTTAATGTAAAAAGAAGAGCTCTTAAATGCTTTTAGACTTGTTCTCACTCCAGTGTAAAATGCATGTCAATACTTACGCTCAAGCCCAGCTAGCAACGGACAATTTGGGAAAAAAGAAAACAGTCTTTATATAGCTATCAAGATATCTGGCAAAGACCAATGAAAACAATTTCTTTTAAATTCATGAAAATCATAAATCTTTAATTGTCAACCTTTGGAATTTTTTGACCACTGAGTTAATTTTATTAGTTTACAAATTATCTTACCTTATAAAGGAATGCAAATGCACTGTTTAAATTTAGAATGCAATTTTAAACAAAACAAAATAGGGGATTTTATCTTTTATTCTGATTTATGAACAGTCTAAAACAAACTCACAAATATTAATGAAATTTATCAGTAAATTGATTAAAATGACAGAGGACATTTCTACTTTTTGCACGATGGCATGTTTATTCCCAAACTGGTTTATAAAATTTTTAATTTGACACAGATTCATCAAAATGCTATGTCTCAAGGACCTTGAGATTTTCGATGTTTGTCTCAAACACAACTTTCAAAATAGATGGTACACTGTTTTTTAACTATAATCATAAAAAAAACCCCCAAACATTTCATTGTTTAAGGTTGTTTAGAACATAACCCACTTTTTCATCTAATCAGCAATCGCTAAATATTTTATAAATGACATATTCAATCGGTAAGATATGTTTCTATTTTCATAGCGACGTCACATTTGTATTCATATGAGAGATGATAGTTAATATTAGGTAAAGTTTACACGATTAAGAAAGGGCTCGGTCGGTTCTCTCCATCCGCTTTCTTCTTAATCGCATAAATTTGATTTAATATGATTTAACTGTTACATGGGACATGTTGTGAATACTATTTATCGAAATAAACACTAAAATCATAAATATAATTTTATAACTAGTTGCTACGGTACCTAACTGTTGGTTCAAGATATCGTTACAGAATTCTGTTAGAAATTTGTAAATGCACATGCGTAATATAGATAACGTATAATTGTTTCTATTCAAGGAGAAGAGTGTAATTAAGTCCCTTGAAGAGCTTGTCGACGCCAGGTCAAACGTATATATAATATGCTGCATTTCTTAAATTTTTAAAGCGTATATATTTGGTAAGATATTGTAAAATTTAAAATCTTTGGCCCGCTGAAAGTATTTTTATTATAATGTACTTTAATAAACAAATATAGACATA